>NC_041383.1:729778379-729805507 GCF_002162155.2 Triticum dicoccoides
GCAAGTTCAAATTCAACTTAAGTCCGAAGCAGGGAAGCTCGACCACTGAATAGGAGGCAAAAAGCAAAAGGCCGCGTCCGGCACCTAGTCTAGTCTTCGACGTCTTCTCACCAGCGCGGAGCTAAGTGCTGCCACTGGGCGTGGGCAGGAGCCCCTGAGGCCCGAGGGCGGCTCTCCAGAGACTCCGGGGCGTGTACAACCCCAACTCATTATTGGGTGAGAGTGCCACGGGCGGCGAGCTTCACAGGCACTGGGCCTTCTTCACAGGTACCGAACTTGCTTCATATCGCCTGATGAGGGCCCTGCCTTGCGCCACACTCGACCGCCATTGACAGCAACCGGAAATCAAGGACGACGCCAATGGGGTAGAGCGGTCGCCAGCAGTTCCCCCGATGACCACAGGTCCTCTGCCGGGGGTAGGCTTTGCAGCACCTCCCCGATAGAGGGCCTACCTCTCGGAAACACTTTGCTCCATGCGCCGTGGGGAGGGGTCAGGCTCCCGGACCCTCTCCAGCAGCCCCCAGTGCGCCCCTTCTGGCGGAAGGGAGGCTGCTGAGCTGGGGCAGCCTTCAGCTGCGGTGACCTGAACTTCCTGCAACCCATGGTTAGCATAAGCTTGCTCCTGAGGAATTAGCGGTACCCGATAGCTGCTGCCGTCGGCACGGTTGGTGAGGCTTCCTTGAGGCTCCTATAAAGGCTCGGCTTCTGGCGTCTCTTCCTCCCAGCCTGTCCTGAGGAACGAGCCATGGTCGTCTTCGAGCGCATACTCCCGGTCCACCATATGGGGTACGTAAGCCTCTGAGGCCGCCACCCTGAAGGCTTCGCCATATTGCGCCATGCTCCATGCGGCTTGACCCGGCACGCCGTCTTGGTGGTGATAGAGCGGTGGCCCGTCCGGGTTGTAGGCAGTGATGTGCATGCCCTCGCTCACCGGGGGTGGTGCTGGTGCAGCCTGACGCCCGGCGTTGATGGTTGAGCTGGTGTTGACGAAGCCTTGGGTCACGCTTGAGGGCGCACAAGTGCGGATGGACCCACCGTGTGAGCCGCCCGGGGCTTGGGGTGGAAGCTGGACGTAGAAGGGAGGCGCCCCCGAAGCTACGGCATCGAGGAGCTCGACAACACGCTCCAGCAGCACGTCTCTGCCGCTCTCCTGCAACCTGCACCGCAGCAGCTCCCGAGCCACCGTGAGCGCGGCCCTCATGTTTGCTTGCTCCCACTGGGTGTGCGGTGCTGTGGCTACAGCATGACTTGAGGCCCTTGCTGCTGATCGCACCTGCCGCGGGGTGAGGGCAGGCGGCACTTGACCGCGTCGCCTGCGCCCTGCAGCATTCTACGGAGCGCGGGCTGCCTGAAGCGCGGGGTCGGGGTTGCCTTGGGTAGGCGGCACGGCATGGGCATGTCACGCCGTCCAGCGGTCGGCGTTGGTCGTTGGGTCGCCGTACATGGATGCGACAAAGTGGTGGGATGCAGACTAGCGGAGAAAAGATTCCGGCGCACCCCTACCTGGTGCGCCAAATGTCGGATATCGGGTTCCTGCAAAACCCTTAAGGTTCAAACTCTGGGGTGCGCGCGAAGATCTTCTCCCTACTGATCCACGCCCACAACCTCGCCGCGATTCTAAGCTAACAAGATGAACAACACAAGGAACACGAGATTTATACTGGTTTAGGCCACCATTGTGGTGTAATACCCTACTCCAGTGTGTGGTGTGTGGATTAACTCTTGGGCTGATGAGGAACAGTACAAGGGGAAGAACAGCCTCGCAAGGAGAGGTGTTCTTGTGCTGGTGTGTATGAGCTGAATCTCGTTCCTCCCCTGCTATGGTGGTGGCTAGTCCTATTTATAGAGGCCTTGGTCCTCTTCCAAAATATTGAGTGGGAAGGGATTCCACACAGCGGGATTTAAAGGGGGACAGCCAGTACATGCTATCCTGATTAAAGGTGGTCTTCTACTGCCAAAGGCACTGGCAATGACGCCGTCTTGGGCTCCACGGTGACCTCCGTCCTGCCGTCCTGCTGGTCTTGGTCTTGTTGCACTTATATGGAAACCTTTCCTTGACGCCTCGGTACTTCGCACCTACGCTTGCCCCCTTTGCACCAAAGAGGAAACAAGGACACTGTGCCGGCCGGCGCCCGCCTGATCTCGATCGTCATGGCTTGCATCATGTGCACCTCGTGAGGTACCTCTTGCCCTTATCTCTCCGCCTCCTCACAAGCCTTCCTGGTGAGACGCCCCTGAGGAGGCCTTGCGTCGTCCGCCCCGCAAGGCTTGGCCCCTCACGAGGGTCTTGAACTTGGGTTGATGGAGACAGGCCGAACTGGGCCACTGCTGAGCCACGCCGCAGGCCGCAGGCAGGCAAGTCTAGGTACCCCCATATCCAGGACGCTGACAGCGATGAGCCGACTACACTCGACGAGCTGCTGATCATAGCAGACAAGTACACCACGGCCGACTCCTCTATAAAGTCGGAGCTTCAGGTGGACGCGTCTGGGAAGGTGCTCCCTCCGGCTCCTAGAATGCCGGCTGGTGACACCAGTCGATGCCAGCAGCAGAACAACAACAAGCGCAAAGCCCCGATGCCAGCTTCCACCAGCCGGCATGTGGTAACAGTCGAAGATCAGCAGTTGGAGGGGCAACCATTACCCAATCGTCAGAAAGGCGGCAAGACGGATTGGCTGCTCGCCTTCTATTATGAGCAAACCCTTGATGCACCCAGCAAGTTCCGCAGCGACGCGAAGCCATCCAATTACACCACCCAGAAGTGCCACTGGCTCACCCGAATCTCCAAGGGCGAAGGGCTGCTGCCCCCTCCGCCTGCTGGCCAGCAGCCTCCGCCTCCTCAGCAACCAGCGGCCCGTCCAACAGTCGGTGCCATCCAAGATGAATTCCCTGAAGAACACGGAGCCTATGTTGTCTTCACCAGCCAGGCTGATGATAGGCGCAGCCGGCGCCAGCAGAACCAAGAAGTCAACGCTATCACCTCTAAGGTCCCAGAGTTCATGCACTGGTCCCAGAAGCCCATCAGTTGGAGCCGAGCCAACCACCCGGAAGTGATGCCTTCCCTGGGTTCTTATGCCCTGGTGTTGGATGCCACCTTTGCAACAGAGAGGCGAGATGCTCGTTTCTCCCAAGTCCTGATAGATGGCGACAGCAGCATCAACATCCTTTACCGCGATACCATGGACAAGTTGAGCATCAAAGCAAAGCAATTTCAGCCCAGCCGGACTGTTTTCCATGGCATTGTGCCCAGCCTTTCCTGCTCACCAATCGGAAAGATCAAGATAGATGTCCTCTTCGGAGACAAGGATCACTTCCGCCGCGAAGCAATTTGGTTCGAGGTGGTGGACCTAGAGAGCCCTTATCATGCATTGCTTGGCCGACCTGCTCTGGCCAAGTTCATGGCAGTACCTCACTGCGCCTACCTCAAGATGAAGATGTCGGGAAGCAAGGGCATCATCACCATAGCTGGAGACTACAAGAAGTCGGCCGCCTGTGCCACAGCTAGCAGTCAGCTGGCCGAGTCCCTCGTGATTGCCACAGAGAAGAAGCTCCTTGACCAGGCTGTGGCCATGGCTAGCAAGCAGTCGGACCTGTCACCAGACCCCAATGAGTCAGAGACCCAGGGCTCCTTTCAGCCAGCCAAAGAAACCAAGAAGATACCCTTGGACCCGAACCACCCGGAGAGGTTCGCTCTTGTAGGAACCACCCTTGCCAGCAAATAGAAAAGCGAGCTCGTCGATTTCCTCCGAAGAATCGGGATATCTTTGCATGGTCCCCAAGGACATGCCTGGTATTCCGACAGATCTCGCCGAGCACAAGCTACATGTCAAAGTAGATGCAAAACCAGTCAAGCAACCCCTCCGCCGACTTTCAGAAGAGAAGAGAAGAATTGTTGGGTGAAGAGATAACCCAGCTCCTAGCAGCCGGCTTCATTATGGAAGTGTTCTTTCCAGAGTGGTTAGACAATCCGGTCCTTGTATTGAAGATGAACAACAAGTGGCGCATGTGCATTGATTATACCAGCCTCAACAAAGCATGCCCCAAAGATCCGTTTGCCTTGCCTCGGATTGATTAAGTAATAGACTCCACAGCCGGATGCGAGCTGCTGAGTTTCTTGGATGCCTACTCATGGTAACACTAGATCAAGTTGAACCCGGCCGACCGCCTGAAGACCGCCTTCCTCACACCATTCGGAGCCTTCTGCTACCTGACCATGACATTCGGCTTGAGAAATGTCGGTGCCACTTTTTAGCATTGCATGCAGAAGTGCCTCCTCAAACAGCTCCGCAAAAATGCCCACATCTATGTAGACGATATTGTGATGAAGACGAAGAAGCGCAATACCCTTTTGGAAGATCTTAAGGAGACATTCGACAATCTGCACCGTTTTCAAATCAAGCTCAACCCCGAGAAATGTGTCTTGTGAGTACCAGCCGGCCAGCTCCTTGGCTTCCTTGTCTCAGGACGCGGCATTGAGTGCAACCCTATGAAGATCAAAGCCATCGAGAGGATGGAGATACCCACCCGACTGCGAGACGTCCGGAAGTTCGCCGGGTGCTTGGCATCTCTTAGCCGCTTCATCAGTCGGCTGGGAGAGAAGGCTCTTCCCCTGTACTAGCTCATGAAGAAAACCACTCACTTTGAGTGGAACAACCAGGCGGATGAGGCTTTTCTCCAACTGAAGAACATGTTGACTAGGCCGCCTGTCCTGGCGGCTCCGACTGCCAAAGATCCCGTGCTCCTTTACATTGCCGCAACCAGCTGGGTGGTCAGCACAGTCATTGTGGTACAACGTCCAGAAGACGGCAAGGCACAGCTGGTCCAGAGGCCCGTGTACTATTTGAGCGAGGTGCTATCAGCCTCAAAGCAGAACTATCCCCACTACCAGAACATGTACTATGGCATGTACTTTGCTGCCAAGAAGCTCAAGCCATACTTTCAAGAGCACCCCATCATGGTTGTTTGCACTGCCCCACTTGCCGAGATCATGGGCAACAAAGATGCATCAGGCCGGGTGGCCAAATGGGCCATCAAGCTGGGTCCATACTCCATCTTCAATCAGCCTCGCACCGCCATCAAGTCCCAAGCGCTGGCCGACTTTCTCGTCGACTGGGCCGAGACCCAGTACCTGCCGCTAGCGCCGGATTCCACACATTGGCGGATGCACTTTGATGGCTCCAAGATGCGCACCGGTCTGGGAGCCGGCATCGTCCTTACCTCTCCCAAAGGCGACAAGCTCAGATACACATTGCAAATCCACTTTGCCGCCTCCAATAATGTGGCCGAGTATGAGGTGCTCGTACACAGGCTCCGGCTGGCCAAAGAACTCGGCATCCGCCGGATCCTGTGCTACGGCGACTCGGACTTGGTGGTCCAATACTCGTCTGTCGACTGGGACGCCAAGGACGCAAACATGGTAGGATACCGCTTCCTCGTCCAGCAACTCAGCGGATATTTTGAAGGGTGCGAGTTCCTTCACGTGCCACAGGTCGACAACGCGCAAGCAGATGCCCTGGCACGAATCGGCTCCACCCGGCAAGCCATACCAGCCGGCGTCTCCCTTCAGCCCCTCCTCAAGCCGTCTATCAAGCCTTCGCCGGAATCAGACTCTATCTTCGTGTTGGCTGCCCCCGAAACAGTCGGATCCGACTTGGGGACCTTAGCACTCAGCTCGAGGACTTCGGCAGGCGGCTCGGGGACTGCTACAGCCGCACCCGGCTTGGGGATTTCAGAACTCGGCCCAGGGACTGCAACAGTCGGCCCGGGGACTTCAACAACACAGCAAGTGGTGGCCGACTCCAACCCACCACCTCCCAACCCAACCGCCCTAGTTGCAATGGTCGTACTGACAGTAGAAGAAGTCGCAGCTCCATCAGGGGCGCAGCCCATTCTCAACTTTTTGGTGAACAGAGTGCTGCCGGCTGATGAGATCTTGGCCCGACAAGTGCAGCGCCAGGCAGGAGCCTACACGATAGTAAACAGAGAGCTTGTCAGACGCAGCATGACTGGAGTCTTCCAGCGATGTGTAGAACCAGAGAAAGGCAAGGCAATCCTCAAAGATATCAACCAAGGCGAATGCGGCCACCATGCGGCCTCATGATCACTTGTTGCCAAGGCTTTCCGCCACGGTTGCTTTGGAAGACGCCAAGGACTTGATCAAACATTGCAAGGGGTGCCAGAAATTCAGCTCCAAGCAACATCTGCCGGCTTCTGCACTCAAGACCATCCCTCTCACTTGGCCCTTTGCCGTCTGGGGGCTGGACATGGTGGGCCCATTCAAGAAAGCACGCGGCGGCATCACTCATCTGCTTGTCACCGTGGACAAATTCACCAAGTGGATTGAAGCAAAGCCAATCAAGAAGTTGAATGGGCTGACTGTTGTGACCTTCATCGCAGATATCACTGTCCGGTATGGTATACCACATAGCATCATCACTGACAACGGCACAAATTTTGCCAAAGGAGCCTTGGCCCGTTTCTGCGAGACGCAGGGCATCCGACAGTACTTAGCGTATGTTGCCCATCCGCAGTCAAATGGCCAAGTCGAGCGAGCAAACGGCCTCATCCTCTCCGGCATCAAGCCCCGACTAGTTGAGCCATTGGAGTGCTCGGCCAGCTGCTGCATCGACGAGCTGCCAGCCGTCCTCTGGAGCCTGTGCACCACTCCGAACAAGTCAAGCGGCTTCACTCCTTTCTTCCTTGTGTACGGGGCCGAGGCTATCATCCCAACCGACATCAAGTTCGATTCACCTTGCATTACCATGTACACGGAAGCAGAGGCGAAGGAAGCACAAGAAGACATTGTCGATCTGCTGGAAGAGGGCCGGCTGTTGGCACTCAGCCGGTCCGCCATCTACCAGCAGAGCATGCGCCGCCACCACAGTCGGAAGGTCAAGCCAAGATCCTTCCAAGAGGGTGACCTTGTGCTCCGGCTGATCCAGCGAACAGCCGGCCAGGACAAGCTCTCGGCCCCTTGTGAAGGCCCCTTCATCATCAGCAAAGCCTTGGGCAACAACTCCTACTACCTGATTGATGCACAAAAGCCTAGGGCACGCAAGAGGGACGACTCCAGCAAGGAATCAAAGTGCCCATGGAATGCAAACCTCCTTCAAAGATTTTACAGCTGATGCAGTATGTACCATGCTACCTTTTTTGTTAAGCGCAAGACATTGGGTCCTCCGAGGAGCACTCGGGGACTACCCTTTTTTACCTATATGATAAGTTTTATGCCTATGAATGTGTTATTTCATTCTTCTGCCTAGCATCGGGTTCGACCAGTCAGCCTGGGGGCTTGCCGACTTGTATTATGTTAGTGCTACCTATAGTCGGACAAGTAATGTGCCGGCATCTAAGTCCTCTCTTGCCACAAGCCACAGCTCGCAGAGCGACTGTCCAGCTAGCAAGAGTTAAAGGCAGGAAACGATGCCCACATGAAAAATGGCTACGGACAAAAGCATTTACATAAGATAGGCCGGCTTCCCGCCTTACCAACCGGCTGCTGAACAGCCGCCGGCCGGTTTCTTACTTGCCTTTCTACGTTCTAAACGGTTGAAGTACTTGTCCTCCCAAATGGCTAAGTACTTGATCCAGCCATATCCGTAGAGCGGTCGCCTGGCTGGCAAGGCGACAGCCAAGGGAGGCTGCAAAGGAAAAAGCCAAAAGAACAGAAAGCAAGACAAGTCGGAATTCGGTGCAAGCACAACACATGCGAGATAATATTTACATAGCAAGGCTTTCAAGCAAGAATTCAAAAAGTTTTAATACACCCCCAGCGGGTGGAACTGCGCAAATTTAACGATCTTGTTCAAAAGACTACCAAGCAGGAAAAGTTAAGATAAAAGTTGACCGCCTAGGACAAGGGAGCAGCAGGCAGGTCTGACAGGCTGGTGGAGTCGGCGGCGCCGGCTGGTGGAATGGCCGGCTGGTGAGTCTCGGCTTGGTTGTCTCCAGCAGCAGTCGATGCGCTCGCACGCGGCTCGTTGCTCGAGGCACGGTCGAGCTGAGGCTGGCCATCCACCCCGTCCTCCGGTGCGGCGTCTTCACCATCCTCGCCCTCCTCGTCCTCGCCTTTGTTGCTGGAGGTGATTTCCTCTGCCGAGTCCTCGCCATCATCCGGGTTCTGCCCGAACCAGTTCGGCGGCGCCTCAGCACCATCCTTTTCCAGCTCGAGGATGAAGAAGCCGGTCTCAGTGTACTCGGTGATCGCCGCGGTGCGTTGAATGAGATCACGCCTCACCGCCACCAACCCTGTGTTGGCTTCCTGCCGGAACGTGGCCAACTAGGCTAGATCTAGCCTAGGATACCACGCCTTGACGAACTCCAAGGCCCGCCGTGCGCTTGCCCAGGCCGAGGAGCCCTTCCATGCCTTGAAGCGGCCGACAGCCACATCGAACCAGTCAGCAGTCCGATTGGGGGTGCACAGAGCTTGGACGTTTGGCCAGAGGGCGGAGATCACCTGGGATCCGACACGCTGCAGCCGGCGGAGCATCTGATGAGCCGGCTGGAGACGAGCCTGGATGGAAAGAAGCTGCTCGTCGAGTGGTCGAGGGGCGTTGGGCGCGATCTTTGTACCACCCTAGCTTCGCTCATCGCGGCGAGCTTCAATGGTTTGGCTGGCGGCAACGGCGTAACCAGGGAAGTACTCTGTGCAAGAAGGAAAAACAAGTATGAAGCCGGAAGCCGGATCATATAACAATCGGCAGATGAAAGAAAGCAGAAGACAACTCACCGTCGACCATGTCCTCGATCTGGCTGTAGCCGTCGTTCAGCGCCCTCTCCGTATCGGCCCAGTTCGAGCACTGAGTCTTGAACTCAGCCTGGAGACTGGCCTCGCTGTCCTTTGCCTTCTGGAGGGCCGCCTTGTGACGATTCGCCTGGTCAGCCAGCTCCTTGACCAGACGGTCGCGCTCCTGGGCCACCTTGTTGCACTCCTCCTCCTTGGCGCGTAGCGCAATTTGGGCTTCGCCCAACTGCTGCTGCAAGGTGGCGTTGGCTTCTGCAAAGACAAGAAAGAAAAGACAGTCAACAATCAATGGAGAAGGCAAGAAGCTACCGGGGAGATACGGCCCGACTGCTCAGCGGTCGGCCCGAATCTTGGGGACTACACCCGACGGGTGCACTAACGCGCCCCCGTGAGAGAGATAGAAGGTGGAGTGCTTACAACGGCTCTCGATCAAATCAGTGGTCCGTTGGGCTAGCTCCTGGACCTGGGAGTTGAAGGCGGCCGCGCGGATGTTGTGATAATCCTGCAACAAAGACAACAGAAGAGAAAACAAGTCAGCAATCGAGCCTACTTGAAAGTTCCAGGCCGCCTGCTCAGCAGACGGCCCGAAACCCGGGGACTACACCCAATGGATGCGCTGACGTGGCCCCACGGAAGATTACAAGAACCAAAAATAAGAAATGTACCCGGACGGCCGCTCACGTTGCCAGGAACTCCTGCATATAATGCTGGAGAGCGGTGGCCTGAGCCTGGAGCCGGACCCGGACGTCCTGCGAGGCCGTGTTTAGAATAGCCGTTCCGCCCCCAGGCGTCCACTCCGGCGGAGCAGCACTGGTGGCCTCCACATCTGGGGCCGACGAGCTTGCAGCCCCAACCTCCTGCTGCCGTGGCGCCGAAGCTGCCTTCGCCGCACGCCGGCGTGCTGGAGTGCGCACCACGGGGGTCGCCCCCACTACTAGCTCGCCACCAACCGGCGGTGCCGGTGGTATGTTAGGCCAGTTGATTTGGGCCTCGACAGTCGACGCTGGTGGGGGCATCTTCGCCCCCAGGATGATGACGTTGCCGGCTCCTCCAGTCGGCGCCGGGATCTCGGGTGCGGGTGGCGCAACACGCAGGGGGATGACAAGTCATGGAGTACGGCCGCATGCACCCTCTTCCGCTTGCACCTTGGCGGCCGCGTCCACCTGGATCTTGGTCGCGGCATCCGCTTGGGCCTTGGCCGCGGCGTCGGCCTAGGCCTTAGTGGTCGTGGCCGCCTCCTCCTGTGCCGCCTTGGCCGCCTCCTCCCTCTGCCACTCCGCCTCCTCCGGCTCTTCGCGCGCCTCCCGTGCATTCTTCTCCGTCGCCGCCTAGAGCTCGGTGCACGGGTCCATGCGGCGGGTGTTGGCGGAGCCCTTCGTCATCCCTATCACGGAGGCGGAGTCAGAACACTCAAGAGAGAGCGGGGCCCTATTCAAGCAAAATAAAAAGGAATTCAGGAAGAAGTCGAAAGCAAAAAGGAGAGAGGACGCGAGAGGAATCAAACACTTACGCAGACACCACCAGGGGCTGCTTCACGGTCTTCTGAAACCGGGCCGCCTTCACGGCAGCCTCCTCCCACTGGTCACTGTCGTCGTGCTCTTGGGTTCTTCGGTCGGCTGCCGAACAGCAACGAGCCGGCTTAGCGCTTTGGTGCGCCGCCTAGGGCAGTCGGCACAGCTGATGAGCTCGCGCCCGCCTTTCCGGCGACCGGCGGACGGCGCGGCTCGTTCTCCTCCACATCATTGTTTGGCCAATCATTGAGGCCGCTTCCACCTCCGGAGCCGCCTGCTCCTCCACCGCCACCCGTGCCGTCATCTTCTTCCAGGGCGGCCGCCCCCAAGTCGGGGTCGTCCGCGTCACTCACCGATTGGTCGGGCAGGTACTCGTGGCCTTGCTCCAGGGCGCCAGCTACCGACTGGGTTGTGAAGATCTGCATCATGACCGATGATACGTCTCCAACATATCTATAATTTTTTATTGTTCCATGCTATTATATTACCTGTTTTGGATGTTTATGGGCTTTACTTTACACTTTTATATCATTTTTGGGACTAACCTACTAACCGGAGGCCTAGCCCGAATTGTTGTTTTTTGCCTATTTCAGTGTTTCGCAGAAAAGGAATATCAAACGGAGTCCAAACGCGATGAAACCTTCGGGAGCGATCTTTTTGGAACAAATGCAAACCAGGGGACTTGGAGTGGATGTCAAGCAACGAGCGAGGCGGTCACAAGGGTGGCTGACGCGCCCAGTAAGGGTGGGCGCGCCCCCTTCCTCGTGGGCCCCTCGAGCGTCCACCGACCTACTTCTTCCTCCTATATATATCTACGTACCCCAAAACCATCCAGGAGCACCACGAAAACCTAATTCCACCGTCGCAACCTTCTGTATCCGCGAGATCCCATCTTGGAGCCTTCACTGACACTCTGTCGGAGGGGGAATCGACCATGGAGGGCCTCTCCATCACCACCAAGGCCTCTCCGATGAGTTCTGAGTAGTTTACCACATACCTTTGGGTCCATAGTTATTGGCTAGATGGCTTCTTCTCTCTCTTTGATTCTCAATACAAAGTTCTCCTTCCTCTTCTTGGAGATCTATTCGATGTAACTCTTTTTGCGGTGTGTTTGTCGAGATCCGATGAATTGTGGGTTTATGATCAAGTTTATCTATGAGAAATATTTGAATCTCCTCTGAATTCTTTATGTATGATTGGTTATCTTTGCGAGTCTCTTCGAATTATCAGTTTGGTTTGGCCTACTAGATTGATCTTTCTTGCCATGGGAGAAGTGCTTAGCTTTGGGTTCAATCTTGCGGTGTCCTTTCCCAGTGACAGCAGGGGCAGCAAGGCACGTATTGTATTGTTGCCATCGAGGATAAAAAGATGGGGTTTATATCATATTGCATGAGTTTATCCCTCTACATCATGTCATCTTGCTTAATGTGTTACTCTGTTCTTATGAACTTAATACTCTAGATGCAGGCAGGAGTCGGCCAATGTGTGGAGTAATATTAGTAGATGCAGAATCGTTTCGATCTACTTGCTACGGACGTGATGCCTATATACATGATCATGCCTAGATATTCTCATAACTATGCACTTTTCTATCAATTGCTCGATAGTAATTTGTTCACCCACCGTAATACTTATGCTATCTTGAGAGAAGCCACTAGTGAAACCTATGGCCCCCGGGTCTATCTTTTATCATATAAGTTTTCCATCTACTTTTATTTGCATCTTTTACTTTCCAATCTATATCATAAAAATACCAAAAATATTTATCTTATCATATTATCTCTATCAGATCTCGCTTTTGCAAGTTTCCGTGAAGGGATTGACAACCCTTTATCGCGTTGGTTGCGAGGTTCTTGTTTGTTTGTGTAGGTGCATGGGACTTTTGAGGAGCCTCCTACTGGATTGATACCTTGGTTCTCAAAACTAAGGGAAATACTTACGCTACTTTGCTGCATCACCCTTTCCTCTTCAAGGGAAAAACCAATGCATGCTCAAGAGGTAGCAAGAAGGACTTCTGGCGCCGTTGACGGGGAGGTCTTTGCTCAAGTCAAGAAATACCAAGTACCCATCACAAACTCATCTCCCTCACATTACATTATTTGCCATTTGCCTCTCGTTTTCCTCTTCCCCACTTCACCCTTGCTGTTTTATTCGCCCTCTCTTTCCTGTTTGTCTCTCTTTCGCTTTCCTTTTGTGTGCTTTTGTGTTGGATTGCTTGTCACGATGGCGCAAGATAATACTACATTGTGTGACTTTTCCAATACCAATAATAATGATTTCCTTAGCACTTCGATTGCTCCTCTTAATGATGTTGAAACTTGTGAAATCAATGCTGCTTTATTGAATCTTGTTATGAAAGATCAATTCTTCGGCCTTCCTAGTGAAGATGCCGCTACTCATCTAAACAATTTTGTTGATTTGTGTGATATGCAAAAGAAGAAATATACAGATAATGATATTTTTTAATTGAAGTTATTTCCATTTTCACTTAGAGATCGTGCTAAAATTTGGTTTTTGTCTTTGCCTAAAAATAGTATTGATTCATGGAATAAGTGCAAAGATGCTTTTATCTCTAAGTATTTTCCTCCCGCTAAGGTCATCTCTCTTAGAAACGATATTATGAATTCTAAACAACTTGATCATGAGCATGTTGCACAATCTTGGGAGAGAATGAAATTAATGATATGTAATTGCCCTACTCACAGTTTGAATTTATGGATGATCATACAAAACTTTTATGCCGGATTGAATTTTGCTTCTAGAAATCTTTTAGATTCGGCCGCGGGAGGCACTTTTATGAAAATCACTTTAGGAGAAGCTACAAAACTCCTTGATAATATTATGGTTAATTATTCTCAGTGGCACACCAAAAGATCTACTAGTAAAAAAGTTCATGCTATAGAAGAAATTAATGTTTTGAGTGGAAAGACGGATGAACTTATGAAATTGTTTGCTACTAAGAGTGCCACTATTGATCCTAATGATATGCCTTTGTCTACTTTGATTGAGAATAATAATGAATCTATGGATGTGAATTTTGTTGGTAGGAATGATTTTGGTAACAACACGTATAGAGGAAACTTTAATCCTAGGCCGTTCCCTAGTAATTCCTGTAATAATTATGGCCATTCCTACAACAACTCTTATGGAAATTTTAATAAGATGCCCTCTGATTTTGAGATTAGTGTTAAAGAATTTATGAATTCTCAAAAGAATTTCAATGCTTTGCTTGAAGAAAAATTGCTTAAAGTTGATGAATTGGCTAGGAACGTTGATAGACTTTCTCTGATGTAGATTCTTTGAAACTTAGATCTATTCCTCCTAAGCATGATATCAATGAGTCTCTCAAAGCTATGAGAATTTCCATTGATGAGTGCAAAGAAAGAACCGCTAGGTTGCGTGCTAAGAAAGATTGCTTTGTTAGAGCATGTTCTTCTAGTTTTCATGAAAATAATGATGAAGATCTAAAAGTTATTGATGTGTCCCCTATTAAATATTTGTTTTTCAATATGAATCTTAATAATAATGGGACTGGAGGTGAATCAACTTTAGTTAAAAAGGGTTCCAATGATTTGGAGTATTTTGATCTTGATGCTAAAATTGGTAAAAGTGGGATTGGAGAGATTATTACATAGTAATGAACCCACCACTTCGGATTTCAAGGAATTTAATTATGATAATTGCTCTTTAATAGATTGTATTTCCTTGTTGCAATCCATGTTGAATTCTCCTCATGCTTATAGCCAAAATAAAGCTTTTACTAAACATATCGTTGATGCCTTGATGCAATCTTATGAGGAAAAACTTAATTTGGAAGTTTATATACCTAGAAAACTTTATGATGGGTGGGAACCTACCATAAAAATTAAAATTAAAGATCATGAATGCTATGCTTTATGTGATTTGGGTGCTAGTGTTTCCACGATTCCGAAAACTTTATGTGATGTGCTAGGTTTCCATGAAATTGATGATTGCTCTTTGAATTTGCACCTTGTTGATTCCACCATTAAGAAACCTATGGGAAGGATTAATGATGTTCTTATTGTTGCAAATAAGAATTATGTGCCCGTAGATTTTATCGTTCTTGATATTGATTGCAATCTTTTGTGTCCTATTATTCTTGGTAGACATTTTCTTTGAACGATTGGTGAAATTATTGATATGAAGGAAGGAAATATTAGATTCCAATTTCAGTTAAGGAAAGGCATGGAACACTTTCTTAGAAATAAAATTAAATTACCTTATGAATCTATTATGTGAGCCACTTATGAATTGAATGCCAAAGATGGCAATGCTTAGATCTATTCTCGCTTTTATGCCTAGCTAGGGGCGTTAAACGATAGCGCTTGTTGGGAGGCAACCCAATTTTATTTTTGTTCCTTTATTTTTGCTCCTGTTTAGTAATAAGTAATCAATCTAGATTATTCTTAGATGTGTTTTTATGTTTTAATTAGTGTTTGTGCCAAGTAGAACCTATAGGATAACTTACGGTGATAGTTAATTTGATTCTGTTGAAAAATAGAAACTTTGCATGCACGAGAAACAATTCAATAAATCACAGAAACGTGATTTTGTGTTGATTATTTTTTCTGTAGATCAATAGACAAATTGCCTAGGACTTCCTATTTTGGTAGGATTTTTGGAGTTCCAGCAGTATTTGAAAGTTACAGATTGCTACAGACTGTTCTGTTTTTGACAGATTCTGTTTTTCGTGTGTTGTTTGCTTATTTTGATGCATCTATGGCTAGTATTGGGGGGTATGAACCATATATAAGTTGGAATACAGTAGGTTTAACACCAATATAAATAAAGAATGAGTTCATTATAGTACCTTATGTGGTGGTTTTTCTTTCTTGCACTAACGGAGCTTATGAGATTTCCTGTTGAGTTTTGCGTTGTGAAGTTTTCAAGTTTTGGGTAAAGATTTGATGGACTATGGAATAAGGAGTGTCAAGAGCCTAAGCTTGGGGATGCACATGGCACCCCAAGATATTCAAGGATGACCAAGAGCCTAAGCTTGGGGATGCCCCGGAAGGCATCCCCGCTTTTGTCTTCGTCTATCGGTAACTTTACTTGGAGCTATATTTTTGTTCGCCACATGATATGTGTTTTGCTTGGAGCGTCTTGTATGATATGAGTCTTTGCTTTTTAGATTACCACAATCATCCTTGCTGTACACACCTTTTGGGAGAAACCCACATGATTTAGAATTTATTAGAATACTCTATGTGCTTCATTTATATCTTTTGAGCTAGATAATTTTTGCTCTAGTGCTTCACTTATATCTTTTAGAGCACAGCGGTGGCTTAATTTTGTAGAAATTGTTGATCTCTCATGCTTCATTTATATTATTTTGAGAGTCTTTTAGAACAGCATGGTATTTGCTATGGTTATAAAATTTGTCCTAGAATGATGATCATCCAAGTTGGGTATAATAAAAACTATCATAGAAAGTGAATTGGATGCTATGATCAATTTGATGCTTGATAATTGTTTTGAGATATGAGGATGGTAATATTAGAGTCATGCTAGTTGGGTAATTATGAATTTAAGGAATACTTTTGTTTAAGTTTGTGATTCCCATAGCATGCACGTATGGTGAACCGCTTTGTGATGAAGTTGGAGCATGATTTATTTATTGATTGTCTTCCTTATGAGTGGCGGTCGGGGACGAGCGATGGTCTTTTCCTACTAATCTATCCCCCTAGGAGCATGCACGTAGTGCTTGGTTTTTTGATTACTTGTAGATTTTTGCAATAAGTATATGAGTTCTTTATGACTAATGTCAAGTCCATGGATTATACACACTCTCTCCCTTCCATGATTGCTAGCCTCTCTTGTGTCGCGCAACTTTCGCCGGGACCATACACCCACCATATAACTTCCTCAAAACAGCCACCATACCTACCTATTATGGCATTTCCATAGCCATTCTGAGATATATTGCCATGCAACTTTCCACCGTTCCGTTTATCATGACACGCATCATCATTGTCATATTGCTCTTGCATAATCATGTAGTTGACATCGTATTTGTGGCAAGGCCACCCTCATGATTTTCATACATGTCACTCTTGGTTCATTGCATATCCCGGTACACCGCAGGAGGCATTCATATAGAGTCATATTTTGTTCTAAGTATCGAGTTGTAATCTTGAGTTGTAAGTAAATAAAAGTGTGATGATCTTCATTATTAGAGCATTGTCCCAAGTGAGGAAAGAATGATGGAGACTATGATTCCCCCACAAGTCTAGATGAGACTTCGGACTTTACAAAAAAAGAGGAGAAAGGCCATATATATAAAAAAGAAAGGCCAAATAAAAAAATGAGAGAAGGGACAGTGCTGCTATCCTTTTACCACACTTGTGCTTCAAAGTAGCACCATGATCTTCATAATAGAGAGTCTCCTATGTTGTCATTTTCATATACTAGTGGGAAATTTTCATTATAGAACTTGGCTTGTATATTTCAATGATGGGCTTCCTCAAAATGCCCTAGGTCTTCGTGAACAAGCAAGTTGGATGCACACCCACTTAGTTTCTTTTGTTGAGCTTTCATAGATTTATAGCTCTAGTGCATCCGTTACATGGCAATCCCTACTCACTCACATTGATATCTATTAATGGGCATCTCCATAGCCCGTTGATACGCCTAGTTGATGTGAGACTATCTTCCTCTTTTTTGTCTTCTCCACAACCACCATTCTATTCCACATATAGTGTCATGTCCATGGCTCACACTCATGTATTGCGTGAAAGTTGAAAAAGTTTGAGAATACTAAAGTATGAAACAATTGCTTGGCTTGTCATCGGGGTTGTGCATGATTAATAAGTTTGTGTGATGAAGATAGAGCATAGCCAGACTATATGATATTGTAGGGATAACTTTCTTTAGCCATGATATTTTGAGAAGACATGATTACTTAGTTAGTATGCTTGAAGTATTATTGTTTATCATGTCAAAATGAACTTTTATTTTGAATCATTTGGATCTGAACATTCATGCCACAATAAAGAAAATTATATTGAGAATTATGCTAGGTAGCATTCCACATCAAAAATTCTGTTTTTATCATTTACCTACTCGAGGACGAGCAGGAATTAAGCTTGGGGATGCTTGATACATCTCCAACGTATCTATAATTTTTTATTGTTCCATGCTATTATATTACCTGTTTTGGATGTTCATGGGCTTTACTTTACACTTTTATATCATTTTTGGGACTAACCTAGTAACCGGAGGCCCAGCCCGAATTGCTGTTTTTTTGTCTATTTCAGTGTTTCGCAGAAAAGGAATATCAAACGGAGTCCAAACGCGATGAAACCTTCGGGAGCGATCTTTTTGGAACAAATGCAAACCAGGGGACTTGGAGTGGATGTCAAGGAACGAGCAAGGTGGTCACAAGGGTGGCCGGTGCGCCCAGTAAGGGTGGGCGCGTCCCCTACCTCCTGGGCCCCTCGAGCGTCCACCGACCTACTTCTTCCTCCTATATATATCTACGTACCCCGAAACCATCCAGGAGCACCACGAAAACCTAATTCCATCACTGCAACCTTCTCTATCGTGTGAGATCCCATCTTGGAGCCTTCGTCGGCGCTCTGCCGGAGGGGGAATCGACCATGGAGGGCCTCTCCATCACCACCAAGGCCTCTCTGATGAGTTGTGAGTAGTTTACCACAGACCTCCGGGTCCATAGTTATTAGCTAAATGGCTTCTTCTCTCTCTTTGATTCTCAATACAAAGTTCTCCTTCCTCTTCTTGGAGATCTATTCGATGTAACTCTTTTTGCGATGTGTTTGTCGAGATCCGATGAATTGTGGGTTTATGATCAAGTTTATCTATGAGAAATATTTGAATCTCCTCTGAATTCTTTTATGTATGATTGGTTATTTTGCAAGTCTCTTCGAATTATCAGTTTGGTTTGGCCTACTAGATTGATCTTTCTTGCCATGGGAGAAGTGATTAGCTTTGGGTTCAATCTTACGGTGTCCTTTCCCAGTGATAGCAGGGGCAGCAAGGCACGTATTGTATTGTTGCCATCGAGGATAAAAAGATGGGGTTTATATCATATTGCATGAGTTTATCCCTCTACATCATGTCATCTTGCTTAATGCGTTACTCTGTTCTTATTAACTTAATACTCTAGATGTAGGCAGGAGTCGGTCGATGTGTGGAGTAATAGTAGTAGATGCAGAATCGTTTTGATCTACTTGTTACGGACGTGATGCCTATATACATGATCATGCCTAGATATTCTCATAACTATGCACTTTTCTATCAATTGCTCGACAATAATTTGTTCACCCACCGTAATACTTATGCTATCTTGAGAGAAGCCACTAGTGAAACCTATGCCCCCCGGGTCTATCTTTTATCATATAAGTTTTCCATATACTTTTATTTACATCTTTTACTATCCAATCTATATCATAAAAATACCCAAAAAAATTATCTTATCATATTATCTCTATCAGATCTCACTTTTGCAAATTTCTGTGAAGGCATTGACAACCCCTTTATCGCAATGGTTGCGAGGTTCTTGTTTGTTTGTGTAGGTGTGTGGGATTTTTGAGGAGCCTCCTACTGGATTGATACCTTGGTTCTCAAAACTGAGGGAAATACTTACGCTACTTTGTTGCATCACCCTTTCCTCTTCAAGGGAAAAACCAACGCATGATCAAGAGGTAGCAACCGACTGATCAGGCGGCAAAGAAGAACCCAAAAAATGAAGAGAAAAAGAGTTGAGGACTCACCGCGGGCGGCGGGTGCGCGCGGGAGTACGACTGCTTGTCGAACTGTCACTCCGCCTTTGAGAGTTCGCAGTTCGAGATGTAGTTCACCAGCCGGGCCACCTCCGCACATGGCATCTCCTTGGTGCACATTCGGCACGGCTCTTGATGCCCGCTCATCTGGCTGATCATGTGAGGTCGGCCTTGAAGAGGGAGCACTCGGCGCACCATGAAGGCGGTCAACAAGTCCGACCCCTTGAGGCCATCTGCCTCCGACATCACCTTAAGTCGGGCAATGGCAGTGGAGGCGGCGGCCGACAGCGTCTTCGGACGAAATGCCCAGTTAGTGCGGGGCTCAGTCGGCGGGCTGGTTACATAAGCCGGTAGGTTGACGAAGTCCGCCGTCAGGTGGGTGTTCTTGACGCAGAAATAAGATTTTTGCCACAGCTTGACCGACTGTGTCAAGCTGATGGCCGGGAAGCAGTTCCCTGCGCCTAGACGTCGCACCGCGACGAAGGATCCGCACTGAGCCGCCTCCCCCTTGGTGGCAGTGCCGAGATTGGTGTAGAAGAACTCCTCCCATAACTCAAGGATGGGGAGAATGCCGAGGTAACCCTCGCTGAGAGTAATGAAGGCGGATAGTAGCACCACCGTGTTTGGTGTGAGGTGGTATGGCTAGAGTCGGTAGAACTGAAGGAAGGAGTGGAAGAAGCCGCTCGCTGGCAGGCCGACGCCGCAAAGGAAATGCGGCCGGAAGACGACGCGTTCGTCGTCCTCGGGCGGAGTGAGTACCTGTACGTGGCCCTCGCCCGGTAGCCGCCGCGTTTGGCAGAGGAAATCGAGGTGATCCTCGTGGATGTTGGAGCCATCCCAGGCGCCGGCGCTTGCCCGCTCGCGCGCCATGAGAACTTGAATCCCAACGGAAGCATGATGCAATGACAAACGCGCAAGCCCGCGGCGGAGCAGCGATGCTGCGGGGTGGATGGGCTCGGCAACGGTGAGCTGCGGAGGCAATAGAGAGAAGAAGAGGGAAATGGCGAAGGGAGAGGAGGGCGCGTGTGCGTCTGCCACTCCCCTCCCCCCTACTTATAGCCCCTGGTGGTGGAGCCGAGGGGGCGGGACATGGGAATCATGGGATTCACTGCGCCCACGACCCCATGACCCCGCATTTACCGCATAGTAACGGCACACATTAACTGCGCCCCGGAATCCCAACCGTCCGCCTCGGCCACAGCGGATCCGTGCGCGTGCCGAAGCCCGGTAGTGGCGGGCCCCAGCCTGCGATGATGTCCCGTCACCCGTGTGGGCTAGCAGGCTGGTCCGGCTGGCTGGCGCCGCGTGGCGCGCGGTCAGCGGGCGGCTGTCCTGGCACCTGGCAAACGTGCCACCTAGATCCTGCCTCTGCTTTCGAAATCACCAGGTGGCATGCTTGATCGCGGCCGACTCCTAGTTGTCGGCTCCTCGGAGTAGGAAGCTACTGAGGCTTCTCGCCCTTTCAGCCGCGACGCCCCACCAGCTTCGGGGACTACTGTCGGAGTAAATAACCACGGGTAGCCCAATCTACCCCCCATGATATTTCAAGACATCGGGGCCGACTGCACCCGTCAAGCATCGAAGACAAGGGACTGCCTTCTTGTGACCGGTTGGTCCAAACCGCCGGCTGCTAGAAGGCGGCGAGGCCCAAGGAGCAATCCTGACGTGGGCCAACTCCAAGCAGGCGGCCACCAGAGCGGCCGACTCCTAGCAGGCAGCCCACCCTCGCGTCCCCAAAGTTTGCACCGACATGACAACGACGAGACGAGGCATGGCTACAGTGCAGCCTGCCACCCCCGAATGTAGGAACAAACGTGGCCAAAGTGTAGCGTACCGGGTGGCCATCCCTAGCCCAACACAACACTATTGCCACGCTGCCCATGACATCATCAATGGCAGAGGAAGCCATGCTCCCACGACGGGCTGCCGGTACGGACCGCAGGCGGCAGGCCCTACATGTCCATGAGATGCCAGAAGGCAACAAGCCTTGACCAGTCGACATAGGGGGAGGCCGACTCCTAGCAACAGGCCCTCCCTTCCCTTGGAGTTTGTGCGCCATTAACCACATAAGACGGAGTGTGTCTACAGTGAGCGCCCGCCAGGCGGCGGTACTATAGCCACGCTCTCCCCGACCAAGCCCTCGTCATCAGAGGCAAGGCTACAGTGATGAGCAGCTGACACGACCCACAAGCAGTGGGTCCTACCTGTCGGTCGAGAGCCCGGCAGCCAGCGGGACCCACCAGACAGCGGGCCCGAGTAGCCGGTGGAGAAGCCAACGACCGGAGACACTGACGGCCCAGGCTTACACCCGACTGGATTACCATTGTATGCCTGGGGGGTAGGCCTATATAAACCCCCCCCCCCCAGGGCACCCATGCAAAGAGTTCAGCTTCTTAGAGAACACACATATAGAGAGAGAGGAGTAGAGCTAGCCTAGCCCTTCTTCCTCCTCTAACCAAATAGCTCAAGGAGCAAGCTTGTAGCTTCTTGTTGAACTAGTGATCATGCGGAGACCCTGCAGAGTAGGACTAGGGGTGTTATCTCCTAGGAGAGCCCCAAACCTGGGTAAAATGCATCGGCACACATGTTTACGCCTAATCCCGTTTCAAGGCACCAGCGATGTCTTACTAGACTCCCACCATGATAAGTCATCCCTTGGCATATGTCGCACCAAACCCCCGACAGATCCTCTCATCGAGAGGGGGTCAATATCCATCAACATCTTCACCAGCACCATCTCCTCTCAAACCCTAGTTCATCTCTTGTATCCGATCTTTGTCTCAAAACCTCAGATTGGTACCTGTGGGTTGCTAGTAGTGTTGATTACTCCTTATAGTTGATGCTAGTTGGTTTATTCGATGGAAGATCATATGTTCAGATCCTTTATGCATATTAATACCCCTCTGATTATGAACATGAATATGATTTGTGAGTAGTTACATTTGTTTCTGGGGACATGGGAGAAGTTTTGTTATGAGTAGTCATGTGAATTTGGTATTCGTTTGATATTTTGATGAGATGTATGTTGTCTCTCCTCTAATGGTGTTATGTGAACGTAGACTACATGACGCTTCACCATTGTTTGGGTCTAGGGGAAGGCATTGGAAAGTAATAAGTAGATGATGGGTTGCTAGAGTGACAGAAGCTTAAACCCTAGTTTATGTGTTGCTTCATAAGGGGCTGATTTGGATCCATATGTTTCATGCTATGGTTAGGTTTACCTTAATTCTTCTTTCGTAGTTGCGGATGCTTGCGAGAGGGGTTAATCATAAGTGGGGTGCTTGTCCAAGGAAGGGCAGTACCCAAGCACCGATCCACCCACATATCAAATTATCAAAGTACCGATCGCGAATCATATGAGCATGATGAAAACTAGCTTGACGATAATTCCCATGTGTCCTCGGGAGCGCTTTGCTTTATATAAGAGTTTGTCTAGGCTTGTCCTTTGCTACAAAAAGGATTGGGCCACCTTGCTCCACCTTGTTACTTTTGTTACTTGTTACCCGTTACGAACTATCTTATCACAAAACTATCTGTTACTGATAATTTCAGTGCTTGCAGAGAATACCTTGCTGAAAACCGCTTGTCATTTCCTTATGCTCCTTGTTGGGTTCGACACTCTTAGTTATCGAAAGGACTACGATAGATCCCCTACACTTCTGGGTCATCACAAGCCTATGTCAAACTGTTTGAGCGTCCTCTAGCGGAGGGGCACATCAAAGCCATCCTGGCTTTGTTTGGTTGGGACACCTCGGCACTTCCACTCTTCAAGCAAGACATGGTGGGGATGGGCTAGATCTAAAACTAGATGTCGTGGATCTCTTTGTAGGCCACTAATATGAATCAGTTGCCATTTAAGATTCTAGTGTGGAACGTGCGCATGCTTAATGCACCGGCACAATGGACTGTAATGTTCCAAGTGGTCAATGCGGCTAAACCTAGAATAGTCTGTCTACAGGAAACAAAATGGAGAATGTAACATCGGTTGTGGTGTCTCAACGACTTGGCAATAAATTCGAATCTTCCTACTTCTTGCCCTTGGTGGGAACTTGTGGTGGAGTTCTGACATCCTGGAACGCTGCAACAGTCTCCCTGTCGCGACCACATTACACAGAAAACACGTTGACAACCCTTGTCCAGCCGCTCGAGGGGAGAGCGTGGTGGCTCATAGGAGTATATGAACCTCAACTTGATCATCAGAAAGTGGAGTTCCTTCAGGAGCTTTGTTGACATTAGGGACCTGCATGTCGGTCCATGGGTGACACTTGGTGACTTCAATCTGCTTGTCAACCCGGAGGACAAGAGTAACAACATGATCAACCGGCGGATGATATCTAGATTCAGATCGAAACTAAACTTGCTTGAGGTCAAGGAAATCTACCTAAATGGTCGGCGGTATACTTGGTCAAACGAGAGAGTTGAGGCAACACTTAAGAAAATCAATCACGTTTTCAGCACCACTTGCTGGGAAGAGTTTTACCCGACCTGTCAGCTCGCGGCTCTGGGCTCCTCGGTCTCAGATCACTGCCCCCTCTTGCTTGACGTGAATGATGATCTTCATATGGGATGTCACTTCAATTTTGAAGCTTTCTAGACCAAACTGGAAGGTTTTTCGGAGAAGGTGGCCATGGCATGGGCCTCGGTGCCGTAGGGAGGCAACCCCTTTGTGGTGTTGGACATGAAGCTGTGCGCAACAGTGAAGAAGCTCAAGCAATGGAGTGATCGGCAGATCGGCAATGTTAAACTTTAGATCGCCATTGCCTTGGAAGTTATATTCAGACTCGACAAGGTGATGGACATGCGAACCCTTTCACCTACAGAATCAAGTCTGTGCAAGACCCTCAAGAAGAAGCTGATGGGTCTTTGCTCCCTTGAGAGATCGATTACAAGGCAGCGATCCAGAATTCTCACTCTCTGAGAAGGAGACGCCAGCACTTCCTTCTTTCATCACCATGCTCGTCATCGACAAAGAAAGAACTTCATCTCAACTATGCAGAGGGGTGACATTATTGCTACCAGCCAGGAAGAAATCATGAATGAAGTTGATGCCCACTTCACCCATGCACTTGGGGAGATACAATCCAGGACCCACACTATAGACCTCAACGCGCTCCACCTTATCTCCCTCAACCCGAGCCACCTGGAAGAGCCTTTCACAGAAGAGGAAACAGAAAGAGCCGTCAAAGGAATGCCTCCAGACAAAGCGCCGGGGCCGGATGGATTCACGGGCCGATTCTTTGCCCACTGCTGGAGCATCATAAAGGGAGACATCATGAATGCGTTCACACATTTCTACAATGGAGACATGAGAGGAATGCCCTCGATCAATAAAGCAATTGTCACTCTCCTTCTGAAGAAGAACAGAGCAGTGGATATCCGAGATTTTCGACCAGTGAGCCTGGTGCACAGTGCGATCAAGATCTTTGACAAAGCTTTGGCCACCAGGCTAACTCCGGACCTGCCATCCCTCATGGTCAAACACCAAAGTGTTTTTGTGAAAGGCAGGTCCATACATGACAGTTTCATGCTTGTGCAATGCACGGCGCGCCGCCTACATGCTCTAAGAGAACCAGCAGCAATGATCAAGCTCGATATCTCCAAAGCTTTTGATTCTGTTCACTGGCCTTTCCTCATCGAAGTCTTGCATGCCATGGGCTTTGGGACAAAGTGGATAACGTGGATCTGTGGGCTCTTGTATACCTCATCAACTAGAATCATGGTTAATGGCACTCCGGGAAGGCAAATATACAACTGCAAAGGGTTGAGGCAGGGCGCCCCACTCTCGCCGATGCTCTTCATTCTGATTATGGAGCCACTGCAGCGGATGTTTGAGCTTGCTACCTCGAGAGGAATCATGTCCCCCTTAGCACCAAGAGGAATGGAGCACCGTCTCTCAATGTTTGCGGATGACGTCATGATCTTTGTCAAACACAATATCCAGGACATCCAAGCCTGCTTCTCTCTCCTGCGATTGTTCGACGAGGCTTCCGGACTACAGGTAAACATGCAGAAGAGCGCAACCTACCCCATTCGATGCCCTACTGGCACTTGGGAGAGGGTTCTAGAGACAATTGGCTGCTCAAGTGGCGTCTTCCCATGCAGATACCTCGGGCTACCTCTCACCATCCGCAAGTTATCGGCCACCCAACTCTCGGGCTTGGTGGATCAGATGGCTGCAGCCCTGCCAAGATGGAAAGCTGCTGCCATGCCCAAGAGCGGACGCATCCTCCTCATCAAGTCAGTTCTCTGCGCCATCCCGCTTAACGCAATGCTGGCACTTGACATCCCGCAAAAGACAATCTCCGCAATGAACAAAATCTGTTGTGGCTTCCTCTGGTGCACCAAGGATAGAGCAAATGGAGGCCAATGCAAGGTAGCTTGGGATTTGGTCTGTGCACCCGTGTGGGCAAGTGGTCTCGGCATCCCCAACTTGGCCTGGCTGAACACAGCAATGCAAGCAAGATGACCGTGGTTGCAGCGCTCTGACCACACTAGACCCTGGGTTGAATTTAACATCAATGTCCCGAAGGAATCGAATCAACTTTTCCAGGCCACGACGGTAGCTACGGTGGGAGATGGAAAGAATACATTCTTCTGGGAGGATAGGTGGCTGCACGGGCGTAGAGTACATGAAATTGCTCCAAACGTCTACAAGAAAGTACGTAGCAAGACCAGAGCAGCGTGAATGGTACATCAGGCTCTCTCAGAGGGAAGTTGGGCACGTGATATTGGGCCTGAGCTCACACCGACCCTACTCTAAGAATACCTGGGCCTCTGGGCTGCAGTCCATGAAGAGCCCCTTCAAGAGGGAGCACAAGACTCGATTTCCTAGGCTTGGGAGGCGAACGGCTGCTTCTCGACCAAGTCTGCCTACGCGGCTAAGTTCTGGAGTCGGGAAGTTGCACCAACTTCGGAATTTACGTGGAAATCCAAGGCGCCCATGCAATGTTTTTTCTTCCTTTGGCTCGCCCTATGCAACCGATGACGGATGTCCGATCGACTAGCTCACAGAGGATTGGATCAACAGGAGGCATGCCCACTATGCGACCAAGGAGAGGAAACAATCAACCATCTGCTTCTTACTTGTGTATTCACCCGACAGATTTGGACGATCATATGCCAAGGCATGGGCAAGTAGGACTGGATTCCATCACCGACCGACGCGCTTCACATGGTGTGAGAGCAAGACCGGACCCGGGCGCAGCGGGAAGGACATCCGGGCTATCCTCACTCTCGTAATGTGGGAGATATGGAAACACCGCAACGCAATTGTCTTTGATGGAGCAACACCCTTGATAAGCCATGTAATTGGTAGAATAGATGACGAGGGACGGGCGTGGAAGCAAGCGGGGCTACTGAAAGGAGACATAGCCTCTTTCCTAGGGGAGTTGACAACGTGGGCTGCATGGAGAGGATAGGTTTAGATGTTACTTGCGTGGAGTTGGGTTCATGTAATTTGATCATGTAACACCAACATGGAGGGGTTCTTTACCCTACTCCCTCTTTAATGCATAATACGCACTCTCGTGCGTATTCGAGAAAAAAATATTTTTTATTCAGCCGGACATGCGACCTACACGGCGGCTGGCTTGATTCCCATGCATGTAAGGATTTTTTTTATTCGACTAGTTGACAACTTGCATCGGCCTTTCGCCCAAACATTGGGTTCCAGTGGATTTTTTGTTTCCCGTGAAAAGTACAGGGCAAGTACGCTTTCCTATGGAGCAAGGGACAAATGATCCTTTGAACCGAACGCATCACAGTTTATTTTTTCGAAGGAAAGCAAGCCTGCAAAGTTTCCTGCATAATTCCTGCAGATCGAACGGAGCCTAAGTTTACATGATTTTTAAATCAAAAAGAATAGAAATAGTGCATCCCAACTTATGTTCAATGCTGATGCAACATTTCCGTATGAAAACAACTCTGCAACTTGTGGCACCATTACTTGGAACTATAAAGGGGACTTCATTGCAACACAGAATCGTCACTAAGGACCAATCATCGATGCTCAAACCACAGGCCATGGCCCTCAAGCGAGGACCGAGCTGGCTTCAAGCATCGGAGTTCGGTACCTCATGGTGCGGTTGGATTGCACAAAGCATGTGCATCTTT
>NC_041383.1:729805937-729855100 GCF_002162155.2 Triticum dicoccoides
GCTCCGATCATTGGCGATATTTAGGTTTGGGGAATCTTTTTATTAAGCATTGTATGCGTGAGACAAATAGTGACCCGCACGAGCTAGCAATCATGGCTAGGGTCTTAATCGATCATTCGAATAGACTGTGGATGATGTATCTCTGTTTGAGTTGGAATAAAACTAGTCACGGTGATGCCACCTAGAAAAGGCAAGTTTGACTCTGCTAGGTTTATCTTTTGCTTCAAGCCACACCAAGTAAACCTTTCTGGCAATTTTGCTAACAACTCACGTCGACAAAGTTGGTATCTCCCAAACAAACAAACAGGCTTTAAACCATGCACCCCGTTTCCACCCTATTCAAATCGAGTCTGAGACCAGTTAAAAAAAACTTTGTTTGAGACAGCAATCGCATCATCCGTCTTGTACAAAAATTGAGACACTTATTTTGAGATGTTGGGAGTATATATTTGCGTGATTCTTTCTGTAGCAAGCAGCCCTAGAGACCCGAATAAACAAAGCTAATCTCGCGGCAGCAGTTACCAGCCCTTGGCATAAATCAAACTCCTAACTGAAAGCACCATGTCGCCACCGTAATCTATCTTATCCCGGCTAATCCGCGGAGATAAGCCCCCATTTTCTTCCTCACCCCCGCCGATCGGTCGACAGAGTCCCCTAAGATAAGATGCTTATCCTCGTGAGCCAGTGTAGTTTATCCACGTCCCTTTCACATGCCCCGATTATACATAATTGCTTGCTCCCAGCAAGCAACACATGTTTCCGTCTCTTGCGCCCCCGGAAACGAGTGTTTCCACATGCGCAAACACTCCAGACAGTAACGTAGGTGATAAGACCGACGCTCTGCACGGCAAGGTCGCAAGGATAGGCTTGGTTTTACTTTCGGCGCCAGTCGACGGAGGCCTATCTGAACGAGCAAGACGCCCGCCTGCCCACGGCAACGGTTCTTCTTTTTCCCCACCCCTCGCGTAGTAAAGTCTGCATATATATGGGGTCCTCTCCTTTGCCGTCCAAGCTCCCAACATCCCAAGCCAAGAGATAACCATTGCCCGTGCCTCCTGTTCAGGCCCTGAAATGGATGGACCTTGCAACAAGGCTCTGCGCCGTGAGGCCGCCGCCTGCGTCTGCCAAGGAGAAGATGATCACCCCGACGCTGCTTCTTGCACCTCGCCCTCAGGGGCGTCCAGCGGGTCGTCGTCGTGCTCATTGGCGTCGGATCTGGGTGATGGGTCGAGTTACTCCCCGCCCGATGATCATTCCTCGGGGTCGTCTTCAGCGCCTCGGGGTCGTCTTCAGCGTCGTCGAGCACCTTGCAGCTGGACTCTGAGGCCGAGGGACCTCTCTACGAGCTGTCTTCGCTGCTAGCCCAGCTTCCTGCCAGGTAGAGTACATGCTTTGCACCTTGATAACATGGAATTTGCCCGTTTGCGTTTCCCTACCTGTATGAAAACACCAAAACTTTGTCACCCTTTCCAAGAACATGCATGCTACGCTAACAGGTCTTCAAATCGGATGGCCGAATTTAAAATGACATGCTCCTAAGTGATTAGCTTGTGAGGTCCCACTTTGCACAGGACAAGTATTTAATTCATTGGTTATGAATATTTTCCTAAAATACATACTGAATAACTAGAGAACACAATGTCACGCTTCTTTCCATATAACTTCTATAGAATCCACTTCATATTGCAAATTATTCAAAAAGGACTACCATCTCTGACAAATAATTTAATTTCCACAGGAGAGGGTTGTCCAAGTACTACCAAGGGAAGTCCCAATCATTCACATCGATATCTTATGCTACATGTCTTCAAGACCTTGGAAAGGAAGTTACCTACAGCAAGAGGATGAAGACATGCAAGAGCTATACAGCGGGATCAGGCATGAACCAGCGGTCAAATCACTCACCGAGGACATGCAACAAGATGATAGCCAAGAGGCCCTCAAAAAGTTCATTTGCTTGTCAAATGTCCAGAGCAAGCAGCACCAACCTCTTGTTCAGGAGTGCCAATTTACCTGCACACCAGAACAAGGAAGATGTACAAATGCATATGAACTCTTAACTAGCTACAACTAGAATGCCAGGACTCCACTTCCCATGAACATACAGTACTTACTGTACACTTTCACATGGAAATTCAAACTAATTTCTCATTCTGAGATCAGCCTGATTTCTCTTATGTCTGATTTTATTTTAGCCTATATGAAAGTTAACTGTAAAAATGAATAAAGTGACACTTGGTCTAGTCATAATCGGAAAAACTCAATAGACACAGCTCCTTGTGTTAAACTTGCCCATGATGGTAGGTGGTACACCATCTATTCTCTTCTTATACACACGATGCCACAAGTTAGGGGAACCATTTATTAAGGAACGATAAGAGATGTTCCTGAAAGCAACTGTACAGGTATTCTGTGGAAAATCAGTATTGCCATGAATGATTACGATGACATGTTCATCAGAGTCAAGGGCCACAACATTCGCAAAAAGAGGGAGTCAAGGGCCACAAGAATATTTCTATTAGGTTATCACAAGTCGAAACATGTGATTTCACTTGGTGTTTGTCTAAACAAGCTCGTCTGGTTTTCTTTTCTCCTCACCTCCATGAAGGACATCTGTTAACAACAAGAGAAAGGCTCTCATAAAAACCAATGAAACTACTACTACAAGAGCATGGTTTTAAACTTCAAAACCAAATCACCTGAAGGAGATCAAATTTGCCACTCCAACACCCACATCCCTTTTCCAACATGCACAATGCACAAACCCTTTTGGTAGCCAGCCCTAAAGGATAGTATCACAAACTTGCGACTCTCCATAGTTCCCAGACCACAATACCTTGTCTTTTGTAAATTCCATATATGACATTTCCTAGAATATCTGAAGCTCTCAATCAGCACTCTCTTGCTAAAGAATGCTTCGTCATGTCAGTTGGATCACTTGTTGCTTAGCCATCTGGTATAGTCTCCGACCGCCTCAAGATCAGACTGCATAAGCAGACATATAATGCTTGTAAATACATTCTAGTGGTGGTGATGCTTTCTAAGCGAGCACAATAGAAAGATGAAATAAGGTACAAAATCGCAGCAGGGGATTCCCCTACTACATTCCTTTAAAAATAAAGAAGATGAAATAAGGTACAAAAGGAACAGTAAAAATGCAGTGCATTGACGGGAACAAATTCATACATCTTCAGTTAATCCGAGATGATCAAGTAGAGCCCTTATACCACCACCTTTTGAAGCATCAAGGGGAACAATCTCAATTGCATTTGGCTGCTATTTGATAACACATGCTTTCCCTTCTGTTAGTCCCGACCAATGCCGTGTGAGGACAGAAAAATCTTCATCCGTGTTGCCAAGGAAAAGCAACTTCTGCAAATGCAAGTAAACCATGTAAGTTCACTCTAAACAAAACTGATCCAAAGATAGGAAAACTCATCATCCTTATAAATGGCACATCCACTTTGCATTTGCCATAGTTACAATAACAAACCTGAATCGATGAATATTCCAAGAGGTCCTCAACTGAAGGCATCACTTTTACCTATGACAAAACCTCAATGTTGGCTCAACTGCTTAATATAGTTGGAAAGGAAGAAAAGAGAAGTTTATCTAGCAAAAACCTAAATATTGTACCTTGGTCTCATGGTGCACAGTGTGCAACAAGTCGACAGAAGGATGTTCAAACAAGGTCAAACATTGTTCCTCACAGTATGCAACAAGAGGAATTTTATGCTTCAAGGAGTACAAACATGCCTGCAAATGGAACAAAAGAAATTTAAATATAATACCTGACGATCTTATACATCGCTAAAAGGGGCACACAACCTTAACAAGTCAAAACTGATATGAAAATGATTCAAGCTCAATGATAGCACATTTCATGCCTAACATCCACATTCACGATAAAGAACTGACAAGACACGAAATGCCCCGCAAATCCTCCTAATAAAAAGAACAGTAGGTAATATTAAAAGTTTGATGGAAGATGAGCAGGCGCAGCACTAAATTTCTGACAGAAGTACGGCAGAAAGTAATCAGCTGACATACTGTAAAAGGGTAAATCACTACCTCCTTGCATATATCCACATCCAAGTTTGCTCTATAAATAAGTTGGCCATGCTCCCCATATACAAGCGAACCCTGCAGCGAACAGAGCAAAATATAACTTTATAAGGGTAAATGTCGATTGAAAAAAAGAACATATTCTTACTATTGCTCAAAGCCTCAAACAAGCTACCAATGCATCCCCAAACGGCAACGCAAGTCAAGAACGGTGGCCGCCGGCCTAGCGGGCAATGCCTGGGCCCGTGACATTCAAGGAGTGATAGGGATCCATGAGATTGGCCAATATCTCAGACTTTGGCAGGCAGTGCAGCACATCGGCTTGTCAAACCGGCCCGACCGCATGCTCTGGAGATGGACGGCCAGTGGCACTTACACGGCACGGTCATGCTACGCCGCAACCTTCCACGGATCCATGAAATGCCCTTCCTGGAAGCTTACCTGGAAGAGCTGGGCACCACGCCGTGTCCATTTCTTTCATTGGCTGGCTAGCCAGGACCGGTGTTGGACGGCAGACAGACCCGCCCGTCGCGGCCTACAACACCACCCACGATGCCTTCTTTGTGATCAGGCCCCAGAGACGATGTGGCACTTGCTCCTAGAATGCCCGTTCTCGCGGCAGGTCTGGCATGACGTGCTGGCTTGGGCGAGGATACCTTCTCAACCGCCAAGCAACGAACCCACCCTCACGGACTGGTGGCAACGCACGAAAGGGCAGACCCCACACGCGCTACGGAAAGGCCTACAATCCATCGCCATGCTCGTCCCTTGGATGATCTGGAAACACCGCAATGAGTGCGTCTTCGAGAACGCGCGCCCCTCGGTCACCGTACTCGTAGATAAGATTAAGGCCGAAGCCACATGTTGGGCACAAGCTGGCGCTTTGGGTCTCAGGGTAGTCCTCCCCTATAACTGGGATGTCCACTGATAGGTGGCCAATCCATGTAACCACCACCTCCTAGGAGGATTGTATCTTCTCACCTTTTCAATGAAATGAAACGCAAAGAGTCCTTTGCGTTTTCTCGAAAAAAAGTATAAAGAATGACAATGACGAGGGCTCGACACTTACTTCCTTCTATCTTATCCCCGTCGATTGAAAAATAAACATATTCTTACTATTGTTGCAATCTAAAATTAGGGTGCCTTATTCAGTAGAGCAATTGGACACAAATTTTTACTTCAAAATGTCCAGATATGTCTAATTCAACAAAAAGGGATATGAGTGCCAAAAGAACACTTGCACGAAGCCATAAAGCTTTGATAACCAAACTTCCAAATTCTACAACTATTCAAGTAAGAATGGATGATGTACCTGTAGAAATACACCAGCTGAATTCTCCGATATAAAATCACCTCTTCCTTCCATATTAAGAAGCTTGAAGGTTGCTATGGTGGAAGCACGGGTCTAATTAAAAGGGATGAAAATCAAGAAAATATTAGAAACATGCAATTATACTAAAAATGCAACCATCTTATGTAGAATATAAGATTAATATCACAAATAGTCAGCTGCAACTTATCACAAGTTGAAATCATATTGCTTATTATTCGAATTCCATCTGAAATTAAACTGAACTAAGATAAGAAGCTACATAGAAGCACTAACATCCTACTGAAAATAATTTCCAACTTTCATCAAGACTACTTCCACGTACTTTATGCTGTGGGAAAGTTACCCATATCATTGATATAATCGGTAATATTGTTAAGGAAAGACTGAGAAGTAGCCTTAACCTCAAGATCAGGGCCATTCACATTGGACGACCGGATATCCTTGCATTCATGACGAATGCTTAAGAGTAAAACCCACCTTGCCAGTAAGCATGATAACAGTTACTCCCCGTGATACTGCCTCTCTCAAAGATTCTATTGACTCCGAATGCAGGCGTCCTTCATAATCCACAACAGTACCTTAATAATTTTTGCAAAGAAGTTACTTGCTAGAAGTTGGTAAGATCCAGCATAAACAGTATACTTCTTGATGCTTCATCACCTCACCATCTATATCACATACTATATGGGTCAGTTTCGGCTGATGACTCTCCTGTAAACTCCTTTTCTCTATATCTCTATTGGCCTCTACATATTAAAAGTTCAAGGTACTCCAGTGAGAAGAAACAGATGGCAACCCTTCACATAAAGAAAAACACACAACAATAATGTGCAAGGGGCCAAGGGCGACCTACCATCAGAATTTTCTGAATGACCCATATCAGTACTGAAATGATATGCACTCCTAATGAGTCCTTTTCCTATCCATTCAAGGGTATTTAATATTTTTTCTTCTTCCTGCTCCATCTCTTCTTCAGCCTCCTTGCTGAGTTCATGATCAAAGCCCAATAAATGCAACAATCCATGAACCTGATGAAGATTAAGTTGGTTAACACAGAATAGGCTCGCAATCAGCAAAGCTATTCCAACACTGAACAATCGCATGGAGGTTCTCTTCATAAGATACACCAGAAGTAGCATTGAAGTAATCATTTGTATACAGAAGGTAGTCAAGCGATCAAGCCAATAGGCAAAACTTGAAGCTTTATCTTGGTATGCAAATTTCAACTTTCAAGCATAGCACTAATTCAAAATAAATCTCATGAAGTAAATACACACCTAGGGCGTGCTTCGATTGCAACCCCAATTGCTCAAGCCAACATTTGGGTAAGGCCGCCTCTTTGGCTAGTGACTGGATTGAGGCCAATCCATTGGTGTGCACTCTGATGTTGCCTACCATTTGCCAACTAGCTCATAGCCAGAGTTGATTTGCCAAATTTTGGCATTGCAATTGGCTGCCAACCAATTAGGCTATTACTGGCAAGTTTCGACATTGCCAAATATTGGCTTGCCCAAACATTGTCACTGGGGCTGCAAACCAAGCGCATCTCCATCTTACTATTACCTGGTGTGTTGTCAATACTGATCCAATTCTAAGTTTCAAAAAAGATATTGATCCAATTTCCTTCATGTTTAATTTTGCTATTGTGACCGTTCAAACTTATCATATGAGCTCAAAACCACCATTATCAGACATTGCTACTGCTACGGTCAACGATAGATCAGACGAGACCTACACAACTACAAACAGAAGCACGCGGGCACCCTGATAAGGAGAACAAATGTGGTGCTAGAAATAAGTCAGAGAAACTAACCATGAGAATTCTTATCTCATCAAGAAGTGCATGGCCTCTTTCTTCTGCTTGCCGTCGGGCTGTGTCAACAGAAATTACCAAGTCACCTAGTTGCAGCTGTTGAACCAGAAGCAACAAGTGAATACTAAGATCTGACAGAAACATCTCTAACAAATAAACTAGTTCAACAGGACGTCTTACAACGGGAATTTGGAGCCCCGGGATATGCTGCGACATTGACAGAACGTCTGTCGCGCGGTCTTCATCCCTCCATTCCTTGTTCAGCTTCCTGATAAAATCATCATCGCAAAGCAGCACAGACACCTCAACGCTGTCGTACTCATCCACATTGCTTATACAAGGGTCTCTGGTCTTGTACTCCGAGTTCCCCAAATTGTGGAACGCCAGCTTCATTGCCTTCCCAGCATCCGTTCGAAGCGTTTCTGCAATACTCTGCAAAGCCATTCGTAATTAGAGAAGCAGGCTAGGAATTCAACAAGTCCAAGGAGCGAAAACAGCGTGCGGAGGCTATTATCACCAGGATGAGGGGGTCATCGGGCAGGGCTTCTTCGATGCCAATCTGGACGCTGAGCTCGGCGGGGCCCTTCAACCTGACTCTCCTCCGTCTCGGAAACATCGGCGGCGCCATGCCGCGCCGGCGTCGCCTGGATAGGGATGACGCGTAGTGCCGCGAGGCGGCGGCGAGGAAAGGGGGCGGGCTGCGACCATGGGGATGAGGAGGAGGCGCCGGCGGCGGCTGCGAGTGGAGCGGGAGAGTCGGGCGCGCTGAGAAAGGGAGCGGAGGAGAGCGGAGGAGGTGGTTGGAGGCGAGCGCGCGGGAGAGAAGGTGGTGGAGGCGCGCCATTGATGAGAGGAAGAGGAGGAGGCTGCGCGCGTGTGGGGGTTGCTCCAGCGTCGGAGAGGAGGAAGATAGGGTTAAACCATCCCATCTTTTTTCTGAAGCTACTGTACCATTTAGCGGGGCCGCGGCCCAAAAATTGCGCTTCGCTCTCTGGGTTCGCTATGAAGGCTCGCTAGCTGACTACTCCCGGAAAGTATCCGGTGCTCCCAAACTTGGGGTACTCCCGGTACTCCAATGTTTAAAAACATTTTTTAATATTTCAAAAAATTCCGAATTTTTTTTATGAATGTTTACAATGAATGTGACTATAAGCCATAAAAATTTCAGCTCCAAACTCGAAACACACCTTGAGAAACAAAAATGTAAAATCTAGCATGAATAGTGTAAAGAAGAGACAAAAGCAATATTGACACTATTTAGATCTGGATTTCTTTTTTTTTTCTCAATGTACATTTCGATTTTGGACCTGAAATTTTTAGAGGATGTAGTGACATTCCTTGTGTACATTCTCATTTTTTCGGACTTTTTTGAAACATTAAAAGTGTTTTTTGACATTGGACCACTGGGAGTACCCTAAGGCTGGGAGCACTGGATACTTTCCCGACTACTCCCTCCGTCTCCTAATATAAGAGCGTTTATATTATGGGATGGAGGGAGTAATTCTTGGTTTGCCAAAATAAACTTGATTAGTTCACCTGACCGACTATTTTTTCCTGCTCATTCCTCTCTTATTCTCTGATGAAAAAGGAGTTGATTTTTGAAAAAATTGATGAAATCAAAAGTGTTCACGGATTTTGAATAATTGTTCAGGGATTTAAAAAATATTCACAAATTTGAAATTTTTTACTAATTTGATTTATTTGGAAATTTAGAAATGTCCATGAATTTGAAAAAAAGTGCATTTAAAAGAGCTTGTGAATTCAAAAAAGTTACAAATTTAAATATTGTTCATGATTTTGAGAATGTTCTCAAATTTGAGCGAGTTTTCATGAATTTGGAAGAAGTTCACGAATTTGAAAAATATATGTGAATTTAAAAAATCATAAAACTGAAATTTTTCATGTGTTTGAAAACTTTCGTGAATTTGAAAACAGGCACCAACAAGTGAGCAATAGTCACTAGTTGTTGCGTTATTTATATCCCCTTCTTCCACCTCAAGACCTAACCTAAATTTTGAGCTGCCCATCCATTGCTACACCTCCAAAAGCTCAATTCCTCTCAACCCCTCCACTCATACTCCACCATATTTTGAGGATCGAAAGAGGAAGACCCGATCTACATTTCCACCAAACCAATTTGTGATCCTCACTCTTGTTCATCAACAACACTTGTTACTCTTGGAGATTTGGGGCTCCTGGGCGGTATGAGTCAAGGTCCAGAAACTAATTCTTATTGGTGCCCTGGGAAGTTTGTAGAGGTTCAACGGTCACCTTCAAGACCACCCCCGAGTGATTTGAAGGCTCATCCGTTTGGGGTGACTCAAAGAGGATATTAGGGCGAGCCACTTGGTGGCGCTCCAGAGCTCTCGCTTCGACACCTCTCCAATAGAGATTAGCACTCCCCCAAAGAGTGTGAACTTCAGGATACACCGTGTCTCTGACTCACTTCTGGTTTATCCTTTCCCGCGCCTTTTTTTGCTTTGTACGCTTGTTGACTCGTTAATTAGCTTGTTGCATTGATTATCTTGGTTCTAGCTCGTTTGCCATATAGGTTGTTCTCACCGTAGATTGCATATCTAGAGAAGTTACTTTATCCGCACTTGACTCTAAAATAGGAAGTTAGGCTAAAATTTGTAGTCTCATACCCCCCCCCCCAACCCCTCGAGTGAGTCGACCTCTCGATCCTTTCACTGTTACATCTAACAAGATGCCTTGAGCTCCAGTAACTTAAAATGACATAAGCTTATGAGCTTCTTGCCCTTATCCACTCGCTTATGTTTGTAGATGATCTCATAGTGTGTATCAACGCTAACAACGATTCTCAAATTATTGCTTTGGTGGTTACTTATTAATCATTTTTGCAATATTTGGGGACAAACTCCTAATTGGGATAAGTATGCCATGATGTTTAGTAAAACGTATTGATCTTGTAAAATCTGGTTAAGCGTTCCTACTCCCAACAGGGGAGCCGCATGAGTATATATTGATTGTATCTTGGAGTACAAGGATTGGCAGTGTCGAGGCCTAACCAACAAGAGATATTACAAGAGGTTTAACAGGAGATAGAAGGAGATACTACACCGGATATCTACCTAGCTATTCCAACGTGACATATAAGGTGTCCGACCATAGGCCTCATAACAATGTGTTTAACATTCTCCCTTAATCTGAACTTCTCAAGTTTAGATTACGCTTAAACTCTTCGAATGGTCCTGTTGGTAATGCCTTTGTAAATCCATCAACAACTTGATCCTTTTGTTGGGGAACGTAGTAATTTTAAAAAATTTCCTACGCACACGCAAGATCATGGTGGTGCATAGCAACGAGAGGGGAGAGTGTGTCCACGTACCCACGTAGAGCGTAAGCGGAAGCGTTAGCACAACGCGGTTGATGTAGTCGTACGTCTTCATGATCCGACCGATCCAAGTACCGAACATACGACACCTCCGAGTTCAGCACACGTTCAGCTCGATGACGTCCCACGAACTCCGATCCAGCAGAGCTTTGCGGGAGAGTTCCGTCAGCACGACGGCGTGATGACGGTGTTGATGATGCTATCGACGCAGGGCTTCGCCTAAGCACCGCTATGATATTATCGAGGTAGAATATGGTGGAGGGGGGCATCGCACACGGCTGGGTGAGATCAACAGATCAACTTGTGTATCTAGAGGTGCCCCCTGCCCCCATATATAAAGAAGCAAGGGGGGAGGCCGGCTGGCCCTGTAGGGCGCGCCAGGAGGAGGAGTCCTCCTCTTAGTGGGAGTAGGACTCCCCCTTTCCTAGTCCCACTAGGAGGGGGAAGGAAGGAGAGGGGAAGGAGAAGGAAAGAGGGGGCGCAACCCCTCCCCCTAGTCCAATTCGGACTAGGCCCATGGGGGGCGCGCGGCCAGCCCTCGTGGCTTCTCCTCTTTTTCCCCTGAAGCCCACTAAGGCCCATATGTACTCCCGTATTCCCGTAACTCCACCGGTACTCCGAAAAATACCCGAATCACTCGGAACCTTTCCGATGTCTGAATATAGTCGTCCAATATATCGATCTTTACGTCTCGACCATTTTGAGACTCCGCGTCTTGTCCCCGATCTCATCCGGGACTCCGAACTACCTTCGATACATCAAAACACATAAACTCATAATATAAATCTTCACAGAACGTTAAGCATGCGGACCCTATGGGTTCGACAACTATGTAGACATGACCGAGACACGTCTCCGGTCAATAACCAATAGCGGAATCTGGATGCTCATATTGGCTCCTACATATTCTACGAAGATCTATATCGGTCAAACCGCATAACAACATACGTTGTTCCCTTTGTCATCGGTATGTTACTTGCCCGAGATTCGATCGTTGGTATCTCAATACCTAGTTCAATCTCATTATCGGCAAGTCTCTTTACTCGTTCCATAATGCATCATCCCGCAACTAACTCATTAGTCATATTGCTTGCAGGGCTTATAGTGATGTGCATTACTGAGAGGGCCCAGAGATACCTCTCCGACAATCGGAGTGACAAATCCTAATCTCGAAATACGCCAACTCAACAAGTACCTTCGGAGACACCTGTAGAGCACCTTTATAATCACCCAGTTACGTTGTGACGTTTGGTAGCACACAAAGTGTTCCTCCAGTAAACGGGAGTTGCATAATCTCATAGTCATAGGAACATGTATAAGTCATGAAGAAAGCAATAGCAACATACTAAACGATCAAGTGCTAAGCTAACGGAATGGGTCAAGTCAATCACATCATTCTCCTAATGATGTGATCCCGTTAATCAAATGACAACTCATGTCTATGGCTAGGAAACTTAACCATCTTTGATTCAACAAGCTAGTCAAGTAGAGGCATACTAGTGACACTCTGTTTGTCTATGTATTCACACATGTATCAAGTTTCCGATTAATACAATTCTAGCATGAATAATAAACATTTATCATGAAATAAGGAAATAAATAATAACTTTATTATTGCCTCTAGGGCATATTTCCTTCACCTTTGAAGGGATGAACCGAATCTGCAGTTCTTTGCTAGCAACCCTCTCTCTAACAAAATGGTAGTCAATCTCAATATGTTTCGTTCTTGCATGAAAAACAGGGTTTGCAGAGAGATAAGTGGCACCAATATTATCACACCAAAGACATGGAGTTTGTGTGTGAAATATTCCAAGTTCTTTTAGTAAAGACTTAACCGATATAATTTCTGCAGTAGCATTAGCTAATGCTTTGTATTATGCCTTAGTACTTGATCTTGATACTGTGGCCTGTTTCTTTGCACACCAGGAGATTAAGTTAGGTCTAAAGAAAACTACAAAGCCACCTATAGGCCGTCTGTCATCCAAGCAACCTGCCCAATTAGAATCAGAAAAGGCACTAACGAGTGTAGAGATTGACTTGGTGAATGTTAACCCAATGCTTAATGTGTTCTTTACATATCTTAGTATGTGCTTAGCAGCGGTCCAATGAGCAGAAGTAGGTGCATGAAGATACTGACACACTTTATTAACTGCAAATGAAATATCAGGCCTAGTGAGTGTCAAGTACTGAAGTGCTCCTACCAAACTCCTGTATTTGGTGCCATCCTCTTGACTCAACAGTATGCCCTCTGCAAGAGATAGTTTTTCTGAACTGGAGAGTGGTATTGTTGATGGTTTACAGCCCTGCAATCCTGCCTTGCTCAAAAGATCAGTGGCATATTTTTCCTGAGAAATATGAAGACCACCTTCCTGGTTTCTCTTGACCTCAATGCCAAGAAAGAACTGCAAGTCACCTAGATCTTTTAGAGCAAAATCTGACTGTAAATCTTTCAAGAGAGTTGTGACTGCCACATTGGATAAACTAGTGACAATAATATCATCAACATAAATAAGCACAAACACGGTTGTGTGGGAACGTTGATAAATAAACATAGAAGTGTCAGACTTAGAAGGAACAAAACCAAGAGTTTGCAGTTTGGAGCTCAAGCGAGAGTACCATGCTCATGGAGCCTGTTTCAGACCATAAAGTGACTTATCAAGTTTGCAGACATGGAAGGTCCTGTTTGGATCTTCAAACCCAGGAGGTTGTTTCATATATACTTCATCTTCTAGAACACCGTGAAGAAACGCATTCTGCACATCTAGCTGACGAAGACACCATCCACGAGAGACATCAATAGAAAGAACCAAGCGAATAATGGCAGCTTTAACAACAGGACTAAACGTGTCCTCATAGTCAAGTCCATACCTCTGCTTGAATCCTTTTGCAACGAGGCGAGCTTTATAACGATCAATCATACCATCTGACCTTCATTTAATACGGAACACCCACTTGCAATCAATGAGATTTGTACCCGGAGAGGAAGGAACAAGATGCCAAGTATAATTTTTCTAGAGGGCACCAAACTCCTCTTCCATGGCATGTTTCCACTTGAGATCAGCAAGCGCCTCACGAACAGTGCGGGGTTCTCCTGCAGATGTATCAGACACAACCAAGCCATACTTAGATTTGTAATTAACTGGATGAATCGTGCCTGTTTGAAGCCGTGTACGAGGCAGCGACAGCTGCACAGAAGATCCAGGGAGGGTTGCAGCCTCCTGGACAGGCGAGGCACCTAGATCTGCAGCTGAGCAAGGCGATCCCAAGGCGACCGCTGCAGCCGGATCGTCTGTGGCAGAGGCAGAGGGTGCTGAAGAGGGAGACGCAACAGAAGATCTCCGGGCGCCCAGCAAATCAGGCTCGGGTGGAGCGCTGGTCCCGCCTGGCGCAGGACGAGACAGCCGCCTGGTGTAGACATGCGGCGTCGGTGTGTAGCGCTCGGAGGGTGGGTCCCACTCGGTCGGGTTGTCTGCTGGTGGAGGTTGGCGCGACGTACACGTGCCAGCCGCAGGTTGACGTAGAGCAGGGGAGGCAGGGTCGACGCGGTCCACCGGTCCCGAGGCTAATGCGGGTGCAGACTGCTGCAGCAATCCCAAAGGGGATTCGGGCGCAGACTGTCGCGCCAATCCCAAGGAAGATTCAGGTGGATCTGTTGCCATTCCAGGAAGGTGTTGCATACTGTTTGTGGTAAAAATTGAAGGAAATATGCCCTAGAGGCAATAATAAAGTTATTATTTATTTCTTTATTTCATGATAAATGTTTATTATTCATGCTAGAATTGTATTAACCGGAAACTTAGTACATGTGTGAATACATAGACAAACATAATGTCAATAGTATGCCTCTACTTGACTAGCTCGTTGAATCAAAGATGGTTAAGTTTACTAACCATAGACATGATTTTTCATTTCATTAACGGGATCACATCATTAGGAGAATGATGTGATTGACTTGACCCATTCCGTTAGCTTAGCACTTGATCGTTTAGTATGTTGCTATTGCTTTCTTCATGACATATACATGTTTCTGTGACTATGAGATTATGCAACTCCCGTTTACCGGAGGAACATTTTGTGTGCTACCAAACGTCACAACATAACTGTGCTACCAAACGTCACAACATAACTGGGTGATTATAAAGGTGCTTTACAGGTGTCTCCAAAGGTACTTGTTGAGTTGGCGTATGATACGTCTCCAACGTATCTACTTTTCCAAACACTTTTGCCCTTGTTTTGGACTCCAACTTGCATGATTTGAATGAAACTAACCCGGACTGGCGCTGTTTTCAGCAGAACTGCCATGATGTTGTTTTATGTGTAGAAAAGAAAAGTTCTCAGAATGTCCTGAAAATCCACGGAGACACTTTTTGGGATTAATAAGAATTTCTGGGCGAAAGAAATACACCAGGGGGGCCCAGGGCCTGTCCACGAGACAGGGGGGCGCGCCCCCCTGTAGGGCGCGCCCCCTATCTCGTGGGCCCCCTGGACCTCCACCGACCTCAACTTCAACTCCATATATTCCGTCTCGCGGAGAAAAAAATCATAGAGAAAGTTTCATCGCGTTTTACGACACAGAGCCACCGCCAAGCCCTAATCTCTCTCGGGAGGGTTGATCCGGAGTCCGTTCGGGGCTCCGGAGAGGGGGATTCGCCGCCGTCATCATCATCAACCATCCTCCATCACCAATTTCATGACGCTCACCGCCATGAGTGAGTAATTCTATCGTAGGCTTGTTGGACGGTGATGGGTTGGATGAGATTTACCATGTAACCAAGTTAGTTTTGCTAGGGTTTGATCCCTAGTATCCACTATGTTCTGAGATTGATGTTGCTATGACTTTGCTATGCTTAATGCTTGTCACTAGGGCCCGAGTGCCATGATTTCAGTTCTGAACCTATTATGTTTTCATGAATATATGTGTGTTCTTGATCCTATCTTGCAAGTCTATAGTCACCTATTATGTGTTATGATCCGACAACCCCGAAGTGACAATAATCGGGTTACTTCTCGGTGATGACCGTAGTTTGAGGAGTTCATGTATTCACTATGTGTTAATGCTTTGGTCCAGTTCTCTATCAAAAGGAGGCCTTAATATCCCTTAGTTTCCACTAGGACCCTGCTGCCATGGGAGGGTAGGACAAAAGATGTCATGCAAGGTCTTTTCCATAAGCACGTATGACTATTTACAGAATACATGCCTACATTACATTGATGAATTGGAGCTAGTTCTATATCACCCTATGTTATAGCTATTACATGAGGAATCGCATCCGGCATAATTATCCATCACTGATCCATTGCCTACGAGCTTTTCACATATTGTTCTTCGCTTATTTACTTTTCCGTTGCTACTGTTACAACTGCTACAAAAACCCAAAAACATTTATATTTACTTCTGCTACTGTTACCATTATTATCATACTACTTTGCTACTAAATACCTTGCTGCAGATACTAAGTTATCCAGGTGTGGTTGAATTGACAACTCAACTGCTAATACTCAAGAATATTCTTTGGCTCCCCTTGTGTCGAATCAATAAATTTGGGTTGTACTTCACCCTCGAAAGCTGTTGCGATCCCCTACACTTGTGGGTTATCAAGACTAATTTATGGCGCCGTTGCCGGGGAGCATAGCTCTATTCTCTGAGTCACTTGGGATTTATATCTATTGATCACTATGAAGAACTTGAAAGACGCTAAAACCAAGATTTTGCCCTCAACTACAAGGGGAGGTAAGGAACTACCATCTAGCTCTGCACTAGATTCTCCTTCCGTTATTAGTAGGCTTGCGACACCTGAACCTGCTACTGCTATGAATTCTAATATGTTGCATGTTATTGATGATACCACTTCTGCTATGCATGATGAAACTACTTCTGTCGTGATACTACTTTGCCGTTAGGTGAATTTCTTGATGAACAACTTGCTAAAGTTAGGGGGAATGAAAATATTGAAGATGCTATTATTGATGATAGTGATGATGAAGGTTCTCCCAATGATTATGTATTGCCTGTTGTTCCTAAAGGTTATGTTATGAATAAAGAAGCTGCTAGGGAAATCTTTGCTTGCAATGATAGATATGATCTTAAGAAATTATTAGCTAAATGGAAGCAGCAGTCTCTTAATGCTAGAATGAAACCTGACCCTGCTTTTGCTACTTCACCTATATGTGTTACTGATAAGGATTATGAATTCTCTGTTGATCCTGAGATTATTACTCTAGTTGAATCTATTCCTTTTTATTGCCTTGAATCTGAAACTGTTGTGGCACATCTTACCAAGTTGAATGATATAGCTACCCTGCTTACTAATGATGAGAAGTCTCGCTGTTTTTATATCCTTAAGATATTTCCGTTCTCATTAAAGGGTGATGATAAGACTTGGTATAATTATCTTGCTCCTGGTTGTGTGCGTAGTCCCCAGGATATGATTTATTACTTCTCTGCTAAATATTTCCCTGCTCATAAGAAACAAGCTGTCTTGCGGGAAATATATAATTTTGTGCAAATCAAAGAAGAGAGTCTCCCACAAGCTTGGGGGAGGCTTCTCCGATTACTTAATGATTTGCCTGATCATCCTCTTAAGAAAAATGAAATACTTGATATCTTTTATAATGGACTAACCGATGCTTCCAAGGACTACTTGGATAGTTGTGCTGGTTGTGTTTTCAGGGAAAGAACAGTCGACGAAGTTGAATTACAATTGAATAATATGTTGACTAATGAAAATAATTGGACTCTTCTTGAGCCAATTCCTGAGGCAATTCCTGAATCAATTGAGCCAACTCCTGAGCCTATTCCTAAACCCACTCCGAAGAAATACAATGAAAGAGAAAGGTATTAAAGCTGAAGATGTTAAGAATCTACCTCCTATTGAAGAAATACATGGTCTTAATATACAACCTGTTGAAGAACCATATTGTCTTGATAACCCGACGCAGGTAGTAAAGGTAAATTCTCTCTATAGATATGATAAAGATGAAATCCCATCTACTAAATTTCATAGCCCTTGCTTAGATGAATTTGATGACTTTATGGCTAGACAAGAAAGTTTTAATGCTTATGTTGGTAGAGAGTTAAAGAATAATGCTTTCGAGATAGGACATGTAAGTGATAATCTGGCTAGAGTTAAAGCTGAACTTCACCTCATTAGCAAATATGCTTCCATGGTTGCTACTCAAGCTGAGCAAGTACTCAAAGCTCAAAATGATTTGCTTGAGGAATTAAATAATAAAAATGACTTTGCTGTTAGAGTGGCTACTAGAACTGGTAGAATGACTCAGGAACCTTTGTATCCTGAAGGCCACCCTAAGAGAATCGAGCAAGATTCTCAGAGAGATAATTTAGAGGCACCTAGTTCTTCCAAAAAGAAGAAAAAGAAAGATGATAGGACTTTGCATGCTTCTAGTGAACCTACTGTAGACACACCTGAGAATCCCAATGATATTTCTATCTTGGATGCTGAAACACAATCAGGTGACGAACATGAACCTAGTGATAATATTAATGATAATGTTCATGTTGATGCTCAACCTAGCAAAAACAATGATGTAGAGATTGAACCTGCTGTTGATCTTGATAACCCACAATCAAAGAATCAACGTTATGACAAGAGAGATTTTGTTGCTAGGAAGCACGGTAAAGAAAGAGAACCATGGTTTTAGAAACCCATGCCCTTTCCTCCTAAACCATCCAAGTCAAAGGATGATGAGGATTTTGAGCGCTTTGCTGAAATGATTAGACCTATTTTCTTATGTATGCGTTTAACTGATATGCTGAAAGTAAATCCTTATGCTAAGTATATGAAGGATATCATTACAAACAAAAGAAAGATACCAGAAGCTAAAATTTCCACCATGCTTGCTAATTACACTTTTAAGGGTGGAATAGCAAAGAAACTTGGAGATCCAGGGGTACCGACTATACCATGCTCCATTAAATGAAATTACGTTAGAACTGCTTTATGTGATCTTGGAGCCGGTGTTAGTGTTATGCCTCTTTATTTATATCGTAGACTTGAATTGAATAAGTTGACACCTACTGAAATATCTTTGCAAATGGCTGATAAATCAACTGCTATACCTGTCGGTATTTGTGAGGATGTGCCTGTTGTGGTTGCAAATGTCACTATCTTAACGGACTTTGTTATTCTTGATATTCCCGAGGACGATAGTATGTCTATTATCCTTGGTAGACCTTTTTTGAACACTGCAGGGGCTGTTATTGATTGCAACAAAGGCGATGTCACTTTTCATGTTAATGGTAATGAGCATACAGTACACTTTCCGAGGAAACAATCTCAAGTTCATAGCATCAATTCTATTGAAAAAGTTCCAACTATTATTTTTGGAGGTTTCGAATTTCCTCTCCCTACTGTCAAGAAAAAGTATGATATTCTTATTGTTGGGAATTTTCATATCCCCGTTGAGGTAACTTAGTGTTATTCGAAATTTCTCCGGTTCCGTGCTATTCGGAATGAGTTTGTTAACAAGACTTGATCAACCTTGTTAGTGGGTTCATTTTGATGATCATGAGATGGATGAAACTAGAAGGCACAACCTTCTGTACCCTCTTTTTACTTTCTGTTATTTAGAATAAATAAAGCAAAAATAGTATTACCCGTCTGTTTTCTGATTTATCCGTGCATTAAAAAATAGTCCGAAAGTAAAAGTGCTCCAAATGCCCTACAAATTTAGTATGATTTTTTCTGGAATATTTGAGGATTTTAGGCACTGAAATCACAGCAGGAGGGGCAGGCACCAGGCCACGAGAGTGGAGGGCGTGCCCCCCCTATAGGGCGCCCCCTGTCTCGTGGGCCCCTTGTGGCTCCCATCCACTTATGCCAGCACCCACACACTTCATCTTCTACCCAAAAAAATCCCCATCGAGCTCAAGCTTTTACTCCAGAGCCAGAATCTGAGCTGGAACCTGAGCCGGAACCTGAACTGGACCCTTATCGTGCATCATCTGTCCAGTGGGATCCGGAGATGACCAGCCAGTGGTATCCTGATTACACCTCTCATTACACCGGGGAGAGTAGCGGCGGTCCTTGGTATTAGACCAACTTAGGCCAAAAGCCTAAGCTTGGGGGAGTACGTATTTCTCACCGACTTTACATTCATGTTCACACACTAGTCGTCGGTGCTCATACTCTTTCATTGTATTATCCATGCTAGTTTAAATTCCTTTTTCTAGTTTTCTTATTGAGTGCTTGATAAACCTTGAGAAAAAACAAAAAAACTAGTTAGTTTAGTTTTCATGCTTGTAGTAGAAATTAAAATGAAAACCCAAAAAGATTTCTAGTTCTTCTTCTTTCTTGTTGGGAGCTTTCCCGTGTAAATAGTTTTATTTTCCTTTCTTTCCTTTGGGGGTCGAGAAGACGATATTGAAAATGCTTAGTGGCTCTCATATGCATGATTGTTTATTTAATTTAGAGCCCATTTTATTTGTCTTCTCTTTTGAGTTGAATGCTTGCAGATTCCAGCTTAGTCCAATGCACGTACACTCTTATTATTATACACATCATTCGGTCGTGCAAGTGAAAGGCAATAATGACAACATATGATGGACTTATTGGGATGAGAAAAGCTGGTATGAACTCGACCTCTCTTGTTTTTGTAAATATGATGAGTTCATCGTTTCTGAGTCAGCTTATTATGAAGTAAACATATTTGCAATGACATTTAGAGATTATAGTTGCTTGTGCCATGCTTGATTAGCTTTGAGTTATAATGGTTTACCTTGCGTGCCAACATGCTATTAGAATGATTATGATGTGGTATGATGGGATGGTATCCTCCTTTGAATGAATTGAGTGACTCGACCTGGCACATGTTCACGCATGTAGTTGAAACAAATCAACATAGCCTTCATGATATTTATGTTCATGGTGGATTATATCCTACTCATGCTTGTATTCGGTGTGAATTAATTTTAATGCATGTTCATGACTATTGTCGCTCTCTCAGTTGGTCGCTTCCCAGTCTTTTGCTAGCCTTCACCTGTACTAAGCGGGAATACTGCTTGTGCATCCAAACTCCTTAAACCCCAAAGTTGTTCCATATGAGTCCACTATACCTTCCTATATGCGGTATTTACCTGCCGTTCCAAGTAAATTTGTATGTGCCAAACTCCAAACCTTCAAATGAAATTCTGTTTTGTATGCTCGAGCAGCTCATGTTACAACTAGGGCTTCCTATATCTTCCATGCTAGGTGGGTTATTCTCACGAGGAGTGGACTCCGCTCCTCATTCACAAGAAAGGGCTGTAACCGGGATGCCCAGTCCCATGATCCAAAAAGATCAAAGCAAATCAAAATAATTAAACAAAACTCCCCCAGGGCTGTTGTTAGTTGGAGGCACTCGTTGTTTCGAGTAAGCCATGGATTGATGCTTGTTGGTGGTTGGGGGAGTATAAACCTTTACCATTCTGTTTGGGAACTGCCTATAATGCATGTAGTATGGAAGATACAACTATCTCATAGTTGTTGTGTTGAGAGTGAAAGTATGCCGCTCAAAATGTTATTCAATCTCTATTTTAAAATTGAGCTCTGGCACCTCTACAAATCCCTGCTTCCCTCTGCGAAGGGCCTATCTATTTACTTTTATGTTGAGTCATCACCCTTCTTATTAAAAGCACCGGCTGGAGAGCACACTGTCATTTGCATTCATTTCTATTGGTTTATATTGCGTATGACTTGACTGGATCTCTTTTACCATGAATTACAATGTTTAGTCAGTCCTTGATCTTTAAAGGTGCTCTGCATTTATGTTTTGCGGTCTCAGAAAGGGCTAGCGAGATACCATTTTGTTATATCATGTTATGATTGCTTTGAGAAAGTGTTGTCATCCGAGTTTTATTATTATGGCTCGCTAGCTGATTATGTTATTGATATGAGTAATTGTGAGACCCAAGTGTTATTGTGAGTATGGTTAGTTCATAATATTTGCTGAAACTTGAATGCTGGCTTTTCATGTTTACAACAACAAGAGCAAACAGAGTTTGTAAAAGTTTTTCTTTATCACTTTCAGTTTATCAACTAAATTGCTTGAGGACAAGCAAAGGTTTAATCTCGGGGGAGTTGAGACGTCTCCAACGTATCTACTTTTCCAAACACTTTTGCCCTTGTTTTGGACTCTAACTTGCATGATTTGAATGAAACTAACCCGGACTGACGCTGTTTTCAGCAGAACTGCCATGATGTTGTTTTATGTGTAGAAAAGAAAAGTTCTTGGAATGTCCTGAAAATCCATGGAGACACTTTTTGGGATTAATAAGAATTTCTGGGCGAAAGAAATACACCAAGGGGCCCAGGGCCTGTCCACGAGACAGGGGGGCGCGCCCCCTATCTCGTAGGCCGCCTGGACCTCCACCGACCTCAACTCCAACTCCATATATTCCGTCTCACGGAGAAAAAAATCAAAGAGAAAGTTTCATCGCATTTTACGACACGGAGCCGCTGCCAAGCCCTAATCTCTCTCGGGAGGGCTGATCTGGAGTCCGTTCGGGGCTCCAGAGAGGGGGATTCATCGTCGTCGTCATCATCAACCATCCTCCATCACCAATTTTATGATGCTCACCGCCGTGAGTGAGTAATTCTATTGTAGGCTTGCTGGACGGTGATGGGTTGGATGAGATTTACCATGTAATCAAGTTAGTTTTGCTAGGGTTTGACCCCTAGTATCCACTATGTTCTGAGATTGATGTTGCTATGACTTTGCTATGCTTAATGCTTGTCACTAGGGCCCGAGTGCCATGATTTCAGATCTGAACCTATTATGTTTTCATGAATATATGTGTGTTCTTGATCCTATCTTACAAGTCTATAGTCACCTATTATGTGTTATGATCCGACAACCCCAAAGTGACAATAATCGAGATACTTCTCGGTGATGACCGTAGTTTGAGGAGTTCATGTATTCACTATGTGTTAATGCTTTGGTCCGGTTCTCTATTAAAAGGAGGCCTTAATATCCCTTAGTTTCCACTAGGACCCCGCTGCCACGGGAGGGTAGGACAAAAGATGTCATGCAAGTTCTTTTCCATAAGCACGCATGACTATTTACGGAATACATGCCTACATTACATTGATGAATTGGAGCTAGTTCTATATCAGCCTATGTTATAGCTATTACATGAGGAATCGCATCCGGCATAATTATCCATCACTGGTCCATTGCCTATGAGCTTTTCACATATTGTTCTTCGCTTATTTACTTTTCCGTTGCTACTGTTACAACTGCTACAAAAACCCAAAAACATTTATCTTTACTTTTGCTACTGTTACCATTATTATCATACTACTTTGCTACTAAATACCTTGATGCAGATACTAAGTTATCCAGGTGTGGTTGAATTGACAACTCAACTGCTAATACTCAATAATATTCTTTGGCTCCCCTTGTGTCGAATCAATAAATTTGGGTTGTACTTCACCCTCGAAAGTTGTTGCGATCCCCTACACTTGTGGGTTATCAGCGTATTTCGAGATTAGGATTTGTCACTCCGATTGTCGGAGAGGTATCTCTAGCCCCTCTCGGTAATGCACATCACTATAAGCCTTGCAAGCAATGTGACTAATGAGTTAGTTGCGGCATGATGCATTACATAACGAGTAAAGAGACTTGCCGGTAATGACATTGAACTAGGTATTGAGATACCGACGACCGAATCTCGGGCAAGTAACATACCGATGACAAAGGGAACAACGTATGTTGTTATGCGGTTTGACCGATAAAGATCTTCGTAGAATATGTGGGAGCCAATATGAGCATCCTGGTTCCGCTATTGGTTATTGACCGGAGATGTGTCTCGATCATGTCTACATAGTTGTCGAACCCATAGGGTCCACACGCTTAACGTTTGGTGACGATTTATATTATGAGTTATGTGTTTTGATGTATCGAAGGTAGTTCGGAGTCCCGAATGAGATCGGGGACATGACGAGGAGTCCCGAAATGGTCGAGATGTAAAGATCGATATATTGGACGACTATATTCGGACATCGGAAATGTTCCGAGTGATTCGGGTATTTATCGGAGTACCGGAGAGTTACGGGAATTCGCCGGGGAGTATATGGGCCTTATTGGGCTTTAGAGGAAAGAGAGAGGGGAGGCTGCCCCCCAAGGCCTAGTCCGAATTGGACTAGGGGGAGGGGCTCCGCCCCCTCCTTCCTTCTCTTCTCTTTTCCCTTTCCTTGACTCCTACTCCTACTACTTGGAAGGGGGGAATCCTACTCCCGGTGGGAGTAGGACTCCTCCAGGGCGCGCCATAGGAGGGCCGGCCCTCCCCCCTCCTCCACTCCTTTATATACGGGGGAGGGGGCACCCCATGGACAAACAAGTTGATCTGTTGATCTCTCCCAGCCGTGTGCGGTGCCCCCCTCCACCATATTCCACCTCGGTCATATCATAGCGGTGCTTAGGCGAAGCCCTGCGTCAGTAGCAACATCATCACCATCATCACGCCGTCGTGCTGATGGAACTCTCCCGTGAAGCTCTGCTGGATCAAAGTTCACGGGACGTCATCGAGCTGAATGTGTGTTGAACTGGAGGTGCCGTACGTTTGGTACTTGGATCGGTCGGATCGTGAAGATGTATGATTACATCAACCGCGTTGTGCTAACGCTTCCGCTTTCGGTCTACGACGATACATGCACTCACTCTCCCCGCTCGTTGCTACGCATCACCATGATCTTGCGTGTGCATAGGATTTTTTTTTGAAATTACTACGTCCCCCAACAGTGGCATCCGAGCCAGGTTAATGCGTAGATGTTATATGCACGAGTAGAACACAAGTGAGTTGTGGGCGATACAAGTCATACTGCTTACCAACATGTCATACTTTGGTTCAACGGTATTGTTGGATGAAGCGGCCCGGACCGACATTACGCGTATGCTTACACGAGACTGGTTCTACCGACGTGCTTTGCACACATGTGGCTGGCGGGTGTCAGTTTCTCCAACTTTAGTTGAACCGAGTGTGACTACGCCCGGTCCTTGAGAAGGTTAAAACAAAACTAACTTGACGAAATATCGTTGTGGTTTTGATGCGTAGGTAAGAACGGTTCTTGCTCAGCCCGTAGCAGCCACGTAAAACTTGCAACAACAAAGTAGAGGACGTCTAACTTGTTTTTGCAGGGCATGTTGTGATGTGATATGGTCAAGACGTGATGAGATATAAGTTGTTGTATGAGATGATCATGTTTTACTGAAGTTATCGACAACTGGCAGAAGCCTTATGGTTGTATCTTTATTGCATAAGACGCAACCGCCAAATAATTGCTTTACTTTATCGCTGTGCGATAGCAATAGTTGTAAGAGCAATAGTTGGCGAGACGACCATGTGACGACACATTGATATAGATCAAGATGATGGAGATCATGGTTTCATGCCAGTGACGATGGAGATCATGACGATGCTTTGGAGATGGAGATCAAAGGCACAAGATGATGATGGCCATATCATGTCACATATTTTGATTGCATGTGATGTTTATCTATTATACATCTTATTTTGCTTAGTTCGAAGGTAGCATTATAAGATGATCTCTCACTAAATTTCAAGGTATAAGTGTTCTCCCTGAGTATGCACCGTTGCCAAAGTTCATCGTGCCGAGACACCACATGATGATCGGATGTGATAAGCTCAACGTTCATCTACAACGGGTGCAAGCCAGTTTTGCACATGCAGAATACTCGGGTTAAACTTGACGAGCCTAGCATATGAAGATATGGCCTCGGAACACTGAGAATGAAAGGTCGAGCGTGAATCATATAGTAGATATGATCAACATAATGATGTTCGCCATTGAAAACTACTCCATTTCACGTGATGATCGGTTATGGTTTAGTTGATTTGGATCACGTGATCACTTAAATGATTAGAGAGATGTCTATCTAAGTGGGAGTTCTTAAGTAATATGATTAATTGAACTTTAATTTATCATGAACTTAGTCCTGATAGTATTTTGCAAATAATGTTGTAGATCAATAGCTCGCGTTGTTGCTTCCCTATGTTCTATATGTGTTCCTAGAGAAAACTAAGTTGAAAGATGATAGTAGCAATGATACAGACTGGGTCCATGATATGAGGTTTATCCTCATTATTGCACAGAAGAATTATGTCCTTGATGCACCGCTAGGTGATAGACCTATTGCAGGAGCAAACGCAGATGTTATGAACGTTTGGCTAGCTCAATATGATGACTACTTGATAGTTTAGTGCACCATGCTTTACGGCATAGAATCGGGACTTCAAAGGCGTTTTGAACGTCATGGACCATATGAGATGTTCCAGGAGTTGAAGTTAATATTTCAAGCAAATACCCGAGTTGAGAGATATGAAGTCTCTAATAAGTTCTATAGCTAAAAGATGGAGGAGAATAGCTCAAGTAGTGAGCATGTGCTCAGATTGTCTGGGTACTACAATAGCTTGAATCAAGTGGAAGTTAATCTACCAGATAAGATAGTGATTGACAGAGCTCTCTAGTCACCATCACCAAGTTACTGGAACTTCATGATGAACTATAGTATGCAAGGGATGACGAAAACGATTCCCGAGCTCTTCGTGATGTTGAAATCGACGAAGGTATAAATCAAGAAAGAGCATCAAGTGTTGATGATTAACAAGACCACTAGTTTCAAGAAAAGGGCAAAGGGAAAGAAAGGGAACTTCAAGCAGAATGGCAAGCAAGTTGTCACTTCCATGAAGAAGCCCAAAGCTAGACTAAAGCCTGAAACTGAGTGCTTCCACTGCAAACGAAATGGTCACTGGAAGCGGAAAATGCCCTGAATATTTGGTGGATAAGAAGGATGGCAAAGTGAACAAGGGTATATTTGATATACAGGTTATCGATGTGTACCTTACTAGTGTTTATAGTAGCCCCTGGGTATTTGATACTTGTTCGGTTGCTAAAAATTAGTAACTCGAAACATGAGTTACAGAATAAACAGAGACTAGTTGAGGGTGAAGTGACGATGTGTGTTGGAAGTGGTTCCAAGATTAATATGATCATCATCGCACACTCCCTATACTTTCGGGATTAGTGTTAAACCTAAATAAATGTTATTTGGCGTTTGCGTTGAGCATGAATATGATTTGATCATGTCTATTGCAATACTGTTATTCATTTAAAGTCAGAGAATAATTGTTGTTCTGTTTACATGAATAAAACCTTCAATGGTCATACACCCAATGAAAATAGTTTATTGGATCTCGATCATAGTGATACACATATTCATAATATTGATGCCAAAAGATGCAAAGTTGATAATGATAGTGCAACTTATTTGTGGCACTGCCGTTTGGGTCATATCGGTGTAAATCGCATGAAGAAACTCCATAAAGATGGATTTTTGGAATCACTTGGTTATGAATCATTTGATGCTTGTGAACCGTGCCTTTTGGACAAGATGACTAAAACTCCGTTCTCCGGAACAATGGAACGAGCTACTGACTTGTTGGATATAATACATACCGATGTATGCGGTCCAATGAGTGTTGATGCTCGTGGCGGGTATCGTTATTTTCTGACCTTCACAGATTATTTGAGCAGATATGAGTATATCTACTTAATGAAGCACAAGTCTGAAACATTTGAAAAGTTCAAAGAATTTCAGAGTGAAGTGGAGAATCATCGTAACAAGAAAATAAAGTTTCTACAATCTGATCGTAGAGGAGAATATTTGAGTTATGAGTTTGGACTTCATTTAAAAACAATGTGGAATAGTTTCACAGCTCACGCCACATGGAACACCACAGCGTAATGGTGTGTCCGAACATCGTAACCGCACTTTATTGGATATGGTGCAATCTATGATGTATCTTACCGATTTACCACTATTGTTTTGGGGTTATGCATTAGAGATAGCAACATTCACTTTAAATAGGGCACCATCAAAATCTGTCGAGACGACGCCTTATGAACTGTGGTTTGGCAAGAAACCAAAGTTGTCATTTCTTAAAGTTTGGGGCTACAATGCTTATGTGAAAAAGTTTCAACCTGATAAGCTCGAACCCAAATCGGAGAAGTGCGTCTTCATAGAATACCCAAAGGAAACTGTTGGGTACACCTTCTATCACTGATCCGAAGGCAAGATATTCGTTGCTAAGATGGATCCTTTCTAGAGAAGGAGTTTCTCTCGAAAGAGGTGAGTGGGAGGAAAGTAGAGCTTGATAAGGTAATTGTACCTTCTCCCGAATTGAAAGTAGTTCATCACAAAAATCAGTTCCAGTGATTCCTACACCAATTAGTGAGGAAGCTAATGATGATGATCATGAAACTTCAGATTAAGTTACTACAGAACCTCGTAGGTCTTCCAAAGTACAGTCCGCACCAGAGTGGTACGGTAATCCTGTTCTGGAAGTCATGTTACTAGACCATGATGAACCTACGAACTATGAGGAAGCGATGATGAGCCCAGATTCCGCAAAATGGCTTGAGGCCATGAAATCTTGAGAACAAAGTGTGGACTTTGGTGGACTTGCCCGATGATCGGTAGTCCATAGAAAATAAATGGATCTTCAAGAGGAAGACAGGCGCTGATAGTAGTGTTACTATCTACAAAGCTCGACTTGTTGCAAAAAAATTTCCGACAAGTTCAAGGTGTTGAATACAATGGGATTTTCTCACTCTTATCGATGCTTAAGTCTGTCCGAATCATGTTAGCAATTACCACATTTTATGAAATCTGGCAAATGGATGTCAAAACTGCATTCCTTAATGGATATATTAAAGAAGAGTTGTATATGATGCAACCAGAAGGTTTTGTCGATCCAAAGGGTGCTAACAAAGTGTGCAAGCTCCAGCGATCCATTTATGGACTGGTGCAAGCCTCTCGGAGTTGGAATATACGCTTTGATTAGTTGATCAAAGCATATGGTTTTATACAGACTTTTGGATAAGCCTGTATTTACAAGAAAGTGAGAGGGAGCTTTGTAGCATTTCTAATCTTATATGTGGATGACATATTGTTGATTGGAAATGATATAGAATTTCTAGATAGCATAAAAGGTATATTGAATAAGAGTTTTTCAATGAAAGACCTCAGTAAAGCTGCTTAGACATTGAGCATCAAGATCTATAGAGATAGATCAAGACGCTTGATAAGATTTTTCAATGAGTACATACCTTGACAAGATTTTGAAGTAGTTCAAAATGGAACAGTCAAAGAAGGAGTTCTTGCCTGTGTTGCAAGGTGTGAAGTTGAGTAAGACTCAAAACCCGACCATGGCAAAAAATAGAAAAGAGAATGAAAAGTCATTCCCTATGCCTCAGTCATAGGTTCTATAAAGTATGCTATGCTGTGTACCAGACCTATTGTATACCTTGCTCTGAGTTTGGCAAGGGAGTACAATTTTGATCTAGGAGTAGATCACTGGACAGCGGTCAAGAATATCCTTAGTGAGGACTAAGGAAATGTTTCTCGATTATGGAGGTAATAAAAGAGTTCGTCGTAAAGAGTTACATCGGTGCAAGATTTTACACCAATCCAGATGAATCTAAGTCTCAATCTGGATACATATTGAAAGCGGGAGCAATTAGCTAGAGTAGCTCCATGCAGAGCATTGTAGACATAGAATATTTGCAAAATACATATGGCTCTGAATGTGACAGACCCGTTGACTAAACTTCTCTCACGAGCAAAACATGATCATACCTTAGTACTCTTTGGGAGTTAATCACATAGCGATGTGAACTAGATTATTGACTCTAGTAAACCCTTCGGGTGTTGATCACATGACGATGTGAACTATGGGTGTTAATCACATACAGATGCGAATATTGGTGTTAAATCACATGGCGATGTGAACTAGATTATTGACTCTAGTGCAAGTGGGAGACTGAAGGAAATATGCCCTAAAGGCAATAATAAAGTTATTATTTATTTCCTTATTTCATGATAAATGTTTATTATTCATGCTAGAATTGTATTAACCGGAAACTTAGTATATGTGTGAATACATTGACAAACATAATGTCATTAGTATGCCTCTACTTGACTAGCTCATTGAATCAAAGATGGTTAAGTTTCCTAACCATAGACATGAGTTGTCATTTGATTAACGGGATCACATCATTAGGAGAATGATGTGATTTACTTGACCCACTCCGTTAGCTTAGCACTTGATCGTTTAGTATGTTGCTATTGCTTTCTTCATGACTTATACATGTTCCTATGACTATGAGATTATGCAGCTCCCGTTTACCGGAGGAACATTTGTGTGCTACCAAACGTCACAACATTACTGGGTGATTATAAAGTTGCTCTACAGGTGTCTCGGAAGGTACTTGTTGAGTTGGCGTATTTCGAGATTAGGATTTGTCACTTCGATTATTGGAGAGGTATCTCTGGGCTCTCTGGTAATGCACATCACTATAAGCCTTGCAAGCAATGTGACTAATGAGTTAGTTGCGGGATGATGCATTACATAACGAGTAAAGAGACTTGCCGGTAACAAGGTTGAACTAGGTATTGAGATACCGACGATCGAATCTCGGGCAAGTAACATACCGATGACAAAGGGAACAACGTATGTTGTTATGCGGTTTGACTGATAAAGATCTTCGTAGAATATGTGGGAGCCAATATGAGCATCCAGGTTCCGCTATTGGTTATTGACCGGAGATGTGTCTCGGTCATGTCTACATAGTTCTCGAACCCGTAGGGTCTGCACGCTTAACGTTCGGTGACGATTTATATTATGAGTTATGTTTTTTGATGTACCGAAGGTAGTTCGGAGTCCCGTATGAGATCGGGGAGATGACGAGGAGTCTCGAAATGGTCGAGACGTAAAGATTGATATATTGGACGACTATATTCGGACATCGGAAAGGTTCCGAGTGATTCGGGTATTTATCGGAGTACCGGAGAGTTACGGGAATTCGCCGGGGAGTATATGGGCCTTATTGGGCTTTAGGGGAAAGAGAGAGGGGAGGATGCACGCCCCCGCAAGGCCTAGTCCGAATTGGACTAGGGGGAGGGGCTGCACCCCCTCCTCCCTTCTCTTCTCTTTTCCCTTTCCTTGACTCGTACTCCTACTACTTGGAAGGGGGGAATCCTACTCCTGGTGGGAGTAGGACTCCTCCAGGGCGCGCCATAGGAGGGATGGCCCCCCCCTCCTCCACTCCTTTATATACAGGGGAGGGGGCACCCCATGGACAGACAAGTTGATATGTTGATCTCTCCCAGCCGTGTGCGGTGCCCCCCTCCACCATATTCCACCTCGCTCATATCGTAGCGGTGCTTAGGCGAAGCCCTGCGTCGGTAGAAACATCATCACCGTCATCACGCCATCGTGCTGACGGAACTCTCCTGTGAAGCTCTGCTGGATCGGAGTTCGCGGGACGTCATCGAGCTGAACGTGTGCTGAACTCTGAGGTGCCATATGTTCGGTACTTGGATCGGTCGGATCGTGAAGACGTACGACTACATCAACCACGTTGTGCTAACGCTTCCGCTTTCGGTCTACGAGGGTACATGGACTCACTCTCCCCGCTCGTTGCTATGCATCACCATGATCTTGCGTGTGCGTAGGATTTTTTTTTGAAATTACTACGTTCCCCAACAAAAATTTTACCATTCGCCTCGCCATTTTCTGCACTTTTTGTACTTGTAGCAGGGAGCTCATGTGGAACCACAGAGGAATTCGTCATAATGGAATCATCATTAGTAACACCCACGCACTCATCTCCAAGAAGATGAGAAGGAAGAATAAGGATTTCCTTCTTGAGAAGGGCACCGGCGTTAGGGTGGAGTTTTTCAAAGGGAAACTAGGTTTCATCAAACATGATGATGACCCACAAGTATAGGGGATCTATCGTAGTCATTTCGATAAGTAAGAGTGTCGAACCCAACAAGGAGCAGAAGGAAATGGCAAGCGGTTTTCAGTAAGGTATTCTCTGCAAGCACTGAAATTGTAGGTAACCGATAGTTTTGTGATAAGATAATTTGTAACAGGTAACAAGCAATGAAAGTAAATAAAGTGCAGCAAGGTGGCCCATACCTTTTTGTAGCAAAGGACAAGCCTGGACAATTTCTTATAATGAGAAAAGCGCTCCTGAGGACACATGGGAATTATCGTCAAGCTAGTTTTCATCACGCTCATATGATTCGCGTTTGGTACTTTGATAATTTGATATGTGGGTGGACCGGTGCTTGGGTACTACCCTTTCTTGGACAAGCATCCCACTTATGATTAACCACTATTGCAAGCATCCGCAACTACAAAATAAGTATTAAGGTAAACCTAACCATAGCATGAAACTAGTGGATCCAAATCAGCCCCTTACGAAGCAACACATAAACTAGGGTTTAAGCTTCTGTCACTCTAGCAACCCATCATCTACTTATTATTTCCCAATGCCTTCCTGTAGGCCCAAATAATGGTGAAGTGTCATGTAGTTGACGTTCATATTACACCACTAGAGGAGAGACAACATACATCTCATCAAAATATCGAACGAATACCAAATTCACATGACTACTAATAGCAAGACTTCACCCATGTCCTCAGGAACAAACGTAACTACCCACAAAGCATATTCATGTTCATGATCAGAGGAGTATTAATATGCATTAAGGATCTGAACATATGATCTTCCACCAAGTAAACCAGTTAGCATCAACTACAAGGAGTAATCAACACTACTAGCAACCCACATGTACCAATTTGTGGTTTTGATACAAGATTGGATACAAGAGATGAACTAGGGTTTTGAGAGGAGATGGTGCTGGTGAATATGTTGATGGAGATTGACCCCCTCCCGATGAGAGGATCGTTGATGATGACGATGGTGATGATTTCTCCCTCCCAGAGGGAAGTTTCCGTCAGAGCCCTAGATTGATTCCGCCAAGGTTACGCCTCGTGGCAGCGGAGTTTCGTCCCGTAAGCTTGCTTATGATTTTTTTTCCAGGGTAAAAGCCTTCATATAGCAGAAGATAAGCACCAGAGGGCCACTAGGGGTCCAGGAGACAGGGGGACGCGCCCAGTAGGGGGGGGGCGCCCCCACCCTCCTGGCCAGGGTGTGGGCCCCCTCTGGTATTTTCTTCACTCAATAATTCTTATTAATTCCAAAAATGACTTCCGTGGAGTTTTAGGATTTTTGGAGCTGTGCAGAATAGGTTTCCAATATTTGCTCCTTTTCCAGCCAGAATCCTAGCTGCCGGCATTCTCCCTCTTCATGATAAACCTTGTAAAATAAGAGAGAATAGCCATAAGTATTGTGACATAATGTGTAGTAACAGCCCATAATGCAATAAATATTGATATAAAAGCATGATGCAAAATGGACGATCAACTCCCCCAAGCTTAGACCTCGCTTGTCCTCAAGCGAAAGCCAAAATCGAAAAATATGTCCATATGTTTAGAGATAGAGGCGTCGATAAAAATAAAATACGGACATGAGGGCATCAGGATCATTCTTATAACAGCAACATATATAGATTTTGTCATATGATTTCTTATGCTCAAGTAACAATCGATTCACAATGTCAAGTATGGTTCAGAAACTTCATTGAGAACTAACAAACTATAATCTCAGTCATTGAAACAATTGCAATTTATCATAACATCAGAAAGAGTCAAGAATAGAGCTTTTCAGCAAGTCCACAGACTCAACTATCATATAGTCTTCTACAATTGCTAACACTCACGCAATACTTATGGTTATGGAGTTTTAGTCTGACACTGAGAAAGACAGGGGCTTATTGTGTTACCTCCCAACATATTCACCTTTGGGTGATGTCAACAATAATAGTTCATGCTAACTTACATCCAATTGGGTATATATATCAGGATCTTACCAACATGAGGAGCTTGCCAAAGGATAAAATGAAAAAGGGAAAGGTGAGGATCACCTTGACTCTTGCATAAAGTAAAATACATAAAGTAAAAGATAGCCCCTTCGCAGAGGGAAGCAGAGGTTGTCATGTGCTTTTAGGGTTGGATGCACAAAATCTTAATGCAAAAGAAAGTCACTTTATATTGCCACATGTGATATGAACCTTTATTATGCAGTCCGTTGCTTTTATTACTTCCATATCACACGATCGTATAAAGCTTATTTTCTCCGCACTAATAAGTCATACATATTTAGAGAGCAATTTTTATTGCTTTCAACATGACAACTTACTTGAAGGATCTTACTCAATCCATAGGTAGGTATGGTGGACTCTCATGGCAAAACTGGGTTTAAGGATATTTGGAAGCACAAGTAGTATCTCTACTTGGTGCAAGGAATTTTGGCTAGCATGAGGGGGAAATGCAAGCTCAACATGTTGGGAAGATCAATGACAATATACTTTAACTGAGATGTGAGAAAACATAGACCATTACATTGTCTTCCTTGTCTGACATCAACTCTTTAGCATGCCATACTTAATGAGTGCTCACAATCATAAAAGATGTCCAAGATAGTATATTTATATGTGAGAACCTCTCTTTCTTTATTACTTCCTATTAATTGCAACGATGACCAAAACTACGTTTGTCAACTCTAAACACCTTTTATGCCTCATACTCTTTATATATGAAGTCATTACTATCCATAAGATCAATATGAACTCTTTTATTTCTTTTTATTCTTTCTACTTCCTCAAGATCATAGCAAGATAGCAAAGCCCTTGACTCAACACTAATCTTTATTATAGATAGCTCACGGAATCGATTACATAAAGAGATCACAAAGCAAAACTCAAAACTACCTCATACCAAAACTTCAATCTACTAGATCAAGATATTACTAAAGGATCGAACTAAGTAAAATGATAAAGATAGGAGTGTGATGGTGATATGATACCGGGGCACCTCCCCCAAGCTTGGCAGTTGCCAAGGGGAGTGCCCATACCCATGTGATTATGTCCTCGGAGGTGATGAAGGTGGTGATGATGATGGTGGATAATCGCACATCAAGCGTAAAAGCTCCTTGATACGTCTCCAACGTATCTACTTTTCCAAACACTTTTGCCCTTGTTTTGGACTCTAACTTGCATGATTTGAATGAAACTAACCCGGACTGACGCTGTTTTCAGCAGAACTACCATGATGATGTTTTGTGTGTACAAAAGAAAAGTTCTCGGAATGACCAGCAAATCCATGGAGGCACTTTTTGGAATTAATAAGAATTTCTGGGCGAAAGAAATACACTAGGGGGCCCAGGGCCTGTCCACGAGACAGGAGGGCGTGCCCCTATCTCGTGGGCCCCCAGGACCTCCACCGACCTCAACTCCAACTCTATATCTTCCGTATCACGGAGAAAAAAATTAGAGAGAAAGTTTCATCGCGTTTTATGACACGGAGCCGCCGCCAAGCCCTAATCTCTCTCGGGAGGGCTGATCTGGAGTACGTTCGGGGCTCCGGAGAGGGGGATTCATCGCCGTCGTCATCATCAACCATCCCCCATCACCAATTTCATGATGCTCACCGCCGTGCGTGAGTAATTCCATCGTAGGCTTGCTGGACGGTGATGGGTTGGATGAGATTTACCATGTAATCAAGTTAGTTTTGTTAGGGTTTGATCCCTAGTATCCACTATGTTCTGAGATTGATGTTGCTATGACTTTGCTATGCTTAATGCTTGTCACTAGGGCCCGAGTGCCATGATTTCAGATCTGAACGTATTATGTTTTCATCAATATATGTGTGTCCTTGATCCTATCTTGCAAGTCTATAGTCACCTATTATGTGTTATGATCCGACAACCCAGAAGTGACAATAATCGGGATACTTCTCGGTGATGACCGTAGTTTGAGGAGTTCATGTATTCACCATGTGTTAATGCTTTGGTCCGGTTCTCTATTAAAAGGAGGCCTTAATATCCCTTAGTTTCTGCTAGGACCCCGCTGTCACGGGAGGGTAGGACAAAAGATGTCATGCAAGTTCTTTTCCATAAGCACATATGACTATTTACGGAATACATGCCTACATTACATTGATGAACTGGAGCTAGTTCTGTATCACCCTATGTTATAACTATCGCATGAGGAATCGCATCCGGCATAATTATCCATCACTGATCCATTGCGTACGAGCTTTTCATATATTGTTCTTCGCTTATTTACTTTTCCGTTGCTATTGTTACAACTACTACAAAAACCCAAAAACATTTATCTTTACTGTTGCTACTGTTACCATTACTATCATACCACTTTTGCTACTAAATACCTTGCTGCAGATACTAAGTTATCCAGGTGTGGTTGAATTGACAACTCAACTGCTGATACTCAAGAATATTCTTTGGCTCCCCTTGTGTTGAATCAATAAATTTGGGTTGTACTTCAGCCTCGAAAGCTATTGCGATCCCCTATACTTGTGGGTTATCAAGACTAATTTCTGGCGCCGTTGCCGGGGAGCATAGCTCTATTCTCTGAGTCACTTAGGATTTATATTTGTTGATCACTATGAAGAACTTGAAAGACACTAAGACCAAGATTTTTCCCTCAACTACGAGGGGAGGTAAGGAACTGCCATCTAGCTCTGCACTAGATTCTCCTTCTGTTATTAGTAGGGTTGTGATACCTAAACCTGCTACTGCTATGAATTCTGATATGTCGCATGTTATCGATGATGCCACTTCTGCTTTGCATGATACTTATGATGAAACTACTTCTGCGCGTGATACTACTTTGCCATTAGGCGAATTTCTAGATGAACAACTTGCTAGAGTTAGGGGGAATGAAAATATTGAAGAACCTATTATTGATGATAGTGATGATGAATGTTCCCCCAATGATTATGTATTACCTGTTGTTCCTAAGGGTTATGTTATGCATGAAGCAGCTGCTATGGAAATTCTTGCTTGCAATGAGAGAAATGATCTTAAGAAATTATTAGCTAAATGGAAGCAACAGTCTCTTAATGCTAGAATGAAACCCGATCCTACTTTTCTACTTCACCTATCTGTGTTACTGATAAGGATTATGAATTCTCTGTAGATCCTGATATTATTACTTTAGTTGAATCCGGTCCTTTTTATGGCCTTGAATCTGAAACTGTTGTGGCACATCTTACCAAGTTGAATGATATAGCCACCCTGTTTACTCATGATGAGAAGTCTCGCTATTTATATATCCTTAAGATATTCCCGTTCTCATTAAAGGGTGATGCTAAGACTTGGTATAATTCTCTTGCTCCTGGTTGTGTGCGTAGTCCCCAGGATATGATTTATTACTTCTCTGCTAAATATTTCCTTGCTCATAAGAAACAAGCTGCCTTGCGGGAAATATATAATTTTGTGCAAATCAAAGAAGAGAGTCTCCCACAAGCCTGGGGGAGGCTTCTCCAGTTACTTAATGCTTTGCCTGATCATCCTCTTAAGAAAAATGAAATACTTGATATCTTTTATAATGGACTAACCGATGCTTCCAAGGACCACTTGGATAGTTGTGCTGGTTGTGTTTTCAGGGAAAGAACAGTCGACGAAGCTGAAATATTATTGAATAATATGTTGACTAATGAAAATAATTGGACTCTTCCTGAGCCAGTTCCTGAAGTAATTCCTGAACCAATTGAGCCAACTCCTGAGTCTGTTCCTAAACCCACTCCGAAGAAGAGAGGTGTTTTATTTCTTAGTCCTGAAGATATGCAAGAGGCAAAGAAATCAATGAAAGAAAAAGGTATTAAAGCTGAAGAAGTTAAGAATTTACCACCTATTGAAGAAATACATGGTCTTAATTTACCGCCTGAAGAACCACATTGTCTTGATAATCCGACACAGGTAGTAAAGGTAAATTCTCTCTATAGATATGATAAAATTGAAATACCCTCTACTAAATTTCATAGCCCATGCTTAGATGAATTTGATGACTTTATGGCTAGACAAGAAAGTTTAATGCCTATGTTGGTTGAGAGTTAAAGAATAATGCTTTCGAGATAGGACGCGTAGGTGATAATCTGGCTAGAGTTAAAGATGAACTTCACCGCGTTAGCAAATATGCTTCTATGGTTGCTACTCAAGCTGAGCAAGTACTCAAAGCTCAAAATGATTTGCTTGATGAATTGAATAATAAAAATGACTTTGCCGTTAGAGTGGCTACTAGAACTGGTAGAATGACTCAGGAACCTTTGTATCCTGAAGGCCACCCTAAAAGAATTGAACAAGATTCTCAGAATAATAATCTAGATGTTCCTAGTTCTTCTAAGAAGAAGAAAAAGAAGAATGATAGGACTTTGCAAACTTCTAGTGAAACTAATGTAGAAACACTTGAGAATCCCAATGATACTTCTATCTCTGATGCCGAAACACAATCCGGAGATGAACATGAACCTGATGATAATGCTAATAATGATGTTCATGTAGATGCTCAACCTAGTAATAACAATGATGTAGAGATTGAACCTGCTATTGATCTTGATAACCCACAATCAAAGAATCAATGTTATGATAAGAGAGATTTTGTTGCTAGGAAGCACGGGAAAGAAAGAGAACCATGGGTTCAGAAACCCATGCCCGTTCCTCCTAAACCATCCAAGTCAAAAGATGATGAGGATTTTGAGCGCTTTGCTGAAATGATTAGACATATTTTCTTGCGTATGCGCTTAACTGATATGCTTAAAGTAAATCCTTATGCTAAGTATATGAAGGATATCATCACAAATAAAAGAAAGATACCGGAAGCTGAAATTTCCACCATGCTTGCTAATTACACTTTTAAGGGTGGAATACCAAAGAAACTTGGAGATCCGGGTGTTCCAACTATACCATGCTCCATTAAAAGAAATTATGTTAGAACTGCTTTATATGATCTTGGAGCCGGTGTTAGTGTTATGCCTCTCTCTCTATATATCGTAGACTTGAATTGAATAAATTGACACCTACTGAAATATCTTTGCAAATGGCTGATATATCAACTGCTATACCTGTCGGTATTTGTGAGGATGTGCCTGTTGTGGTTCCAAATGTCACTATCTTAACGGACTTTGTTATTCTTGATATTCCCGAGGACGAGAGCATATCTATTATCCTTGGTAGACCTTTTCTTAATACTGCAGGGGCTGTTATTGATTGCAACAAAGGCAATGCCACTTTTCATGTTAATGGCAATGAGCATACGGTACACTTTCCGAGGAAACAATCTCAAGTTCATAGCATCAATTCTACTGAAAAAGTTCCAACTATCATTTTTGGATGTTTTGAATTTCCTCTCCCTAATGTCAAGAAAAAATATGATATTCTTATTGCTGGGGATTTTCATATCCCATTGAGGTAACTTAGTGTTATTCGAAATTTCTCCGGTTCTGTGTTATTCGGAATGAGTTTGTTAACAAGACTTGATCAACCTTGTTAGCGGGTTCATTTCGATGATCACGAGATGGATGAAACTAGAAGGCACAACCTTCTGTACCCTCTTTTTACTTTCTGTTAATTAGAATAAATAAAGAAAAAATAGTATTATCTGTCTGTTTTCTGAATTATCTGTGCATTAAAAAATAGTCCAAAAATAAAAGTGCTCCAAATGCCCTGAAAATTTAGTATGATTTTTTCTGGAATATTTGAGGATTTTAGGCACTGAAAACACTGCAGGAGGGGCAACCACCAGGCCACGATAGAGGAGGGTGCGCCCCCCCTGTAGGGCGCGCCCTCCTGTCTCGTGGGCCCCTGGTGGCTCCCCTCCACTTATGCCAGCATCCACACACTTCATCTTCTACCCAAAAAAATCCCCATCCAGCTCAAGCACGAGTTCTAGCTCGTTTTGCTGCGATTTTCGATCTCTTAGCTCAAAGCTCCATTCACAAAACTGCTTTGGGAGATTGTTGCTTGGTATGTGACTCCTCCATTTGTCCAGTTAGTTTTTGTTCTAGTGCTTTATTCATTGCAAATTTTTGCTGCTTAGGTGACCATGTTCTTGAGCTTGCATGTTAATTTTTTGAGGTCCCAAGCAATTCCAATGCATGATATGGGCTCTAGGCACTTGTAGGAGTAGTTGCTATCAATCTTGTCTAGTTATATGCTTTTTTATTTTGAAGTTACTAAAATTTCAGAAATTTTCAGAAAAAGAAACATGCTTAGGAGAATGTACCAAGGTGGTTCCTCGGCAAAGAAAGGGCCAAGAATTGCTATATGTGAACAAGATGTTAATTTGCCAAGGGACGCAATTGTACGGGCTTGTGAGTGGCCATCCGATGATTTTATGGTCGAAGCAGGCTTCAAGGAGGAATTTGACGCGTATGTGCGTAATGCAGAGCTGGAGGACTTCTTACAAGATAAGTGTCCTCAATATTATCAATTGACCGATTCCTTTGTGCGGAGGTTCGAATATATTTCTGCGCGTAATTCTCCTAGTGTCATGTTTGATATTTATGATACATCTTATACCATGGATTTAGAGGATTTCACAACTGCTTGAAAACTCCCGCAGTGGGGTAATATTAATGATCCTCACAAATCTGAATTTAGAGATTTTCTTGCTAGTATTACTGTGAGAGAATCTAGGGACATAGCACAAGCTACCATAGGGAGCATTCATTTTCCTGCTATACATTATTTTGCTCTCTTTATTGGTAGATGTATTAATGGTAAGGATGAAGCATGTCACATGTGTGTACCTGATTTGAGTATCCTCAAGAGTGATGTGTTAGGTTTTAAAGGTTATAACTTGGGGGCAATAGTTGCACGTAGGTTGCGGAATAATAGTAGAAAGGGAAATTTCTTTAGAGGAGTTTATGCAACCCGTGTGGCTACTTTTCTTGGTATAGCCCCACGAGAGGGAGATATGATAATACCTCCTATTTATTTGGATAAAGAAGCTATGTTTAGTCATCATTTTCTTGAGAGGAATGAACAATTCCTCCATTATCGACTAATCTATGACAGACGCAACGTCGTCCCTGTTACTCTTCCTGCTCCCTACCTTTTTGATAATCAGGCAAAAGGAAGATATGTTGTCACCAGAGAGGAAGCAGCTGAATAAGAGAGGGGAGTGGAGGCAGCTCGCCAACACGCTGCAGCTCAGGAGGCGGTTGCTGCTGCATCTCAGTACAACCCCGGTTTCACTTATGGATATCAGCCAGGCGATCCTTGGTATTAGACCAACTTAGGCCAAAAGCCTAAGCTTGGGGGAGTACGTATTTCTCACCGACTTTACATTCATGCTCACACACTAGTCGTCGGTGCTCATACTCTTTCATTGTATTATCCATGCTAGTTTAAATTCCTTTTTCTAGTTTTCTTCTTGTGTGTTTGATAAACCTTAAGAAAAACCAAAAAATTAGTTAGTTTAATTTCCTTGCCTGTAGTATGAATAAAAATAAAAAAACCAAAAAGATTTCTCGTTCTTCTTTTACTTGTTGGGAGCTCTCCCGTGTAAATAGTTTTCTTTTCTTTTCTTTCCTTTGGGGGTCGAGAAGACCATATGAAAATGCTTAGTGGCTCTTATATGCATGATTGTTTATTTAATTTAGAGACCATATTACTTGTCTTCTCTCGTGAGTTGAATGCTTGCAGATTCCAGCTTAGTCCAATGCACGTGCACTCTTATTACTATACACATCGTTCAGTCGTGCAAGTGAATGGCAATAATGATGATATATGATGGACTTATTGGGACGAGAAAAGCTGGTATGAACTCAACCTCTTTTTTTGTAAATATGATGAGTTCATCATTCCTGAGTTAGCTATTATGAAGTAAACATATTTGCAATAACAATTAGAGATTATAGATACTTATGCCATGCTTGATTAGCTATGAGTTATAATGGTTTACCTTGCGTGCCAACATGCTATTAGAATGATTATGATGTGGTATGATGGGATGGTATCCTCCTTTGAGTGAATTGAGTGACTCGACTTGGCGCATGTTCACGCATGTAGTTGAATCAAATCAAAATAGCCTTCACGATATTTATGTTCATGGTGGATTATATCCTACTCATGCTTGTACTCAGTGTGAATTAATTTTAATGCATGCTTACGACTGTTGTCGCTCTCTCAGTTGGTCGCTTCCCAGTCTTTTGCTAGCCTTCACCTGTACTAAGTGGGAATACTGCTTGTGCATCCAAACTCCTTAAACCCCAAAGTTGTTCCATATGAGTCCACTATACCTACCTATATGCGGTATTTACCTGCCATTCCAAGTAAATTTGTATGTGCCAAACTCCAAACCTTTAAATGAAATTTTGTTTTGTATGCTCGAGCAGCTCATGTAACAACTAGGGCTGACTATATCTTCGATGCTAGGTGGGTTATTCTCATAGGAGTGGACTCCGCTCCTCATTCACGAGAAAGGGCCGGTAACCGGGATGCCCAGTCCCATGATCCAAAAAGATCAAAGCAAATCAAAATAATTAAACAAAACTCCCCCATGGCTGTTGTATGTTGGAGGCACTCGTAGTTTCGAGCAAGCCATGGATTGATGCTTGTTGGTGGTTGGGGGAGTATAAACCTTTACCATTCTGTTTGGGAACTGCCTATAATGCATGTCGTATGGAAGATACAATCATCTCATAGGTGTTGCATTGACAACGAAAGTATGCCACTCAAAATGTTATTCAATCTCTATTTTTAAAATCGAGCTCTGGCACCTCTACAAATCCCTGCTTCCCTCTGCGAAGGGCCTACCTATTTACTTTTATGTTGAGTCATCACCCTTCTTATTAAAAGCACCAGCTGGAGAGCACACTGTCATTTGCATTCATTATTATTGATTTATATTGTGTATGACTTGACTGGATCTCTTTTACCATGAATTACAATGTTTAGTCAGTCCTTGATCTTTAAAGGTGCTCTGCATTTATGTTTTGCGGTCTCAGAAAGGGCTAGCGAGATACCATTTTGTTATATCATGTTATCTTTGTTTTGAGAAAGTGTTGTCATCCAAGTTTTATTATTATGGCTCGCTAGCTGATTATGCTATTGATGTGAGTAATTGTGAGACCTATGTGTTATTGTGAGTATGGTTAGTACGTAATATTTGCTGAAACTCGAATGCTGGCTTTTCATGTTTACAACAACAAGAGCAAACAGAGTTTGTAAAAGTTTTTCTTTATCACTTTTAGTTTATCAACTGAATTGCTTGAGGACAAACAAAGGTTTAAGCTTGGGGGAGTTGATACGTCTCCAACGTATCTACTTTTCCAAACACTTTTGCCCTTGTTTTGGACTCTAACTTGCATGATTTGAATGAAACTAACCCGGACTAACGTTGTTTTCAGCAGAACTACCATGATGTTGTTTTATGTGTAGAAAAGAAAAGTTCTGGGAATGACATGCAAATCCACGGAGGCACTTTTTGGAATTAATAAGAATTTCTGGGCGAAAGAAATACACCAGGGGGCCCAGGGCCTGTCCATGAGACAGGGCCCCCCCTGTAGGGCGTGCCCCCCTATCTCATGGCCCCCCTGGACCTCCACCGAGCTCAACTCCAACTCTATATCTTCCGTCTCGCAGAGAAAAAAATCAGAGAGAAAGTTTCATCGTGTTTTACGACATGGAGTCGCCGCCAAGCCCTAATCTCTCTCGGGAGGGCTGATCTGGAGTCTGTTCGGGGCTCCGGAGAGGGGTATTCGTCGCCGTCGTCATCTTCAACCATCCTCCATCACCAATTTCATGATGCTCACCGCCATGCGTGAGTAATTCCATCATAGGCTTGCTGGACGGTGATGGGTTGGATGAGATTTACCATGTAATCAAGTTAGTTTTGTTAGGGTTTGATCCCTAGTATCCACTATGTTCTGAGATTGATGTTGCTATGACTTTGCTATGCTTAATGCTTGTCACTAGGGCCCGAGTGCCATGATTTCAGATCTGAACCTATTATGTTTTCATCAATATATGTGTGTTCTTGATCCTATCTTGCAAGTCTATAGTCGCCTATTATGTGTTATGATCCGACAACCCCGAAGTGACAATAATCGGGATACTTCTTGATGATGACCGTAGTTTGAGGAGTTCATGTATTCACCATGTGTTAATGCTTTGGTCCGGTTCTGTATTAAAAGGAGGCCTTAATATCCCTTAGTTTCCGCTAGGACCCCGCTGTCACGGGAGGGTAGGACAAAAGATGTCATGCAAGTTCTTTTCCATAAGCACGTATGACTATTTACGGAATACATGCCTACATTACATTGATGAACTGGAGCTAGTTCTATATCACCCTATGTTATAACTATTGCACGAGGAATCGCATCTGGCATAATTATCCATCACTGATCCATTGCCTACGAGCTTTTCATATATTGTTCTTCGCTTATTTACTTTTCCGTTGCTACTGTTACAACTACTACAAAGACCCCAAAACATTTATCTTTACTGTTGCTACTGTTACCATTACTATCATACCACTTTTGCTACTAAATACCTTGCTGCAGATACTAAGTTATCCAGGTGTGGTTGAATTGACAACTCAACTGCTAATACTCAAGAATATTCTTTGGCTCCCCTTGTGTCGAATCAATAAATTTGGGTTGAATACTCTACCCTCGAAAGCTGTTGCGATCCCTTATACTTGTGGGTTATCACTGCTACAACTTGCAGATAATGCCCTTGAGTCCGACGATGTGATCCTTCAACAAAATATTTTCCTGTGTGAGATACTTGTTGTGTATGCGAGCTAACTCAATCATCTTGAAAGCTTCAATCTCAGTTGGAGTAAAGAGGTTAGGTAGAGGTTGAGGGATGTCTTCTTCTTCCAGCGTCGGAGCTTGATCCTCCCTGGCCTTATTGATCCCTTCATCCTTGTTGATCTCCTCCGGTTCTTCTCTTTTCAGCTCTATCTTCAATAGACAAGCATCTTTGTCTTCATTGTTGAAGGAGGGTGACATCATGATGCTCTAGATCTGTCAGAAAAATAGCTCGAAACAAAAACAGAGGATATTTGCGTGATACGGTGGTCAAGACCTTTGTGAGATTATATAATGAATTTTTACCGACCAAAAGAAGTAACCTGCAAGAAAACAGAGTCCGAGAGGCACACGAGGTGCCCACGAGACAGGGGGGCGTGCCCAGTAGGGGTGGGCGCGCCCTCCACCCTCGTGGAGGCCTCATGTCCTTCCCGGATTACTTCTTGCTTCCCAAAATTCTTAAATATTCCAAAATGGAGGAAAATTGCCATTAGAATTGTTTTGGAGTCGGTTTACTTACCGTACCACATACCTATTCCTTTTCGGAGTCTGAAACGTTCTGGAAAGTGTCCCTTATGTATTCCTCCGGGGTTACGATCTCAATAATATTAGTTTCAACATTGATAGGATTACCTGAGATATAATGTTTGATTCTTTGACCGTTCACCACCCTTGGACTTGTGCCTTCGAAGTTGTTGATTTTTATGGCACCAGAACGATAGACCTCCTCGGTAATGTAAGGACCTTCCCATTTAGAGAGAAGTTTTCCTGCAAAAAATCTTAAACGAGAGTTGAATAGCAACACACAATCACCTACGTTAAACTCACGCTTTTGTATCCTTTTGTCATGCTTTTAACTTTTTCTTTGAACAGTTTGACATTCTCATAGGCTTGGGTTCTCCATTCATCGAGTGAGCTGATATCAAATAACCTCTTCTCACCGGCAAGTTTGAAGTCATAGTTGAGCTCTTTAATAAACTAATATGCTTTATGTTCAAGTTCAAGAGGTAAGTGACATGCTTTTCCATAAACCATCTTATACGGAGACATACCCATAAGATTTTTATACGCGGTTCTATAGGCCCATAATGCATCATCAAGTTTCTTGGACCAATTCTTTCTAGACCTATTCACAGTCTTTTGCAAAATTAGTTTGAGCTCCCTATTGCTCAACTCTACTTGACCGCTAGACTGTGGGTGATAAGGAGATGCAATTCTATGATTAACATCATACTTAGCAAGCATCTTACGGAAAGCACCATGAATAAAATGCGAACCACCATAAGTCATAAGATATCTAGGGACTCCAAACCTCGGAAAAATAACTTCTTTAAGCATCTTAATAGAGGTGTTATGATCAACACTATTAGTTGGAATAGCTTCTACTCACTTAGTAACGTAATCAACAACAACTAAAATATGTGTGGAACCATTAGAGATAGGAAAAGGTCCCATATAATCAAACCCCCAAACATCAAATGATTCAATAACAAGAGAATAATTCATAGGCATTTCTTGACGTCTACTAATATTACCAATTCTTTGACATTCATCACAAGACAAGACAAACTTACGAGCATCTTTAAAAAGAGTAGGCCAATAAAACCGGATTGCAATACCTTATGTGCAGTTCTATCTCCAGCGTGGTGTCCTCCATATGGTTCGGAGTGACACTTGCGTAGGATCTGTTCCTGTTCATGCTCAGGTACACAACGTCTAATAACACCATCTACTCCTTCTTTATAAAGGTGTGGGTCATCCCAGAAGTAATGTCTTAAATCATAAAAGAACTTTTTCTTTTGCTGGTATGTGGAACTAGGTGGTATAAATTTAGCAACAATGTAATTAGCATAATCAGCATACCAAGGAGCAGTACGAGAAGCATTAACGAGCGCTAATTGTTCATCAGGAAAGCTATCGTCAATAGGTAGTGGGTCACCAAGAACATTCTCTAACCTAGACAAGTTGTCTGCAACGGGGTTCTCAGCTCCCTTTCTATCAATAATATGCAAATCAAATTCTTGGAGCAAGAGAACCCATCTAATAAGTCTAGGCTTAGCATCTATCTTTTCCATAAAATATTTAATAGCAGCATGATCAGTGTGAATAGTAACTTTAGAATCCACAATATAAGGTCTGAACTTATCACAAGCAAATACAACTGCTAAGAACTCTTTTTCAATAGTAGCATAATTTCTTTGGGCAGTATCAAGAGTTTTACTAGCGTACTGGATAACATTCAATTTCTTATCAACTCTTTGCCCTAGAACAGCACCTACAGCATAATCGCTAGCATCACACATAATTTCAAAGGGTAAATTCCAATCAGGTGGCTGAACAATAGGTGCAGTGATCAAAGCTTTCTTAAGTATTTCAAATGCTTCTACAAAATCATCATCAAAGACAAAAGGAATATCTTTCTGCAATAAATTAGTCAGAGGCCTAGAGATTTTAGAAAAGTCCTTAATGAACCTCCTATAAAAACTGGCATGGCCAAGGAAACTTCTTATACCTTTAATGTCCTTGGGACATGGCATCTTTTCAATAGCATCAACTTTAGCTTTATCAACTTCAATACCTCTTTCAGAAATCTTATACCCCAAGGCAATGCCTTCATTAACCATAAAGTGACACTTTTCCCAATTCAAGACGAGACTAGTGTCTTCGCATCTCTGCAAAACTCGATCAAGGTTGCTCAAGCAATCATCAAAAGAGGATCCATAAACGAAGAAGTCATCCATGAATACCTCACAAATCTTTTCACAAAAGTCAGAGAATATAGCCATCATGCATCGTTGAAAGGTAGCAGGTGCATTACATAAACCAAAAGACACGCGTCTATAAGCAAAAGTACCCAAAGGGCAAGTAAAAGTAGTTTTTGATTGATCTTCCGCTGACACAGGTATTTGAGAGAATCCAGAATAACCATCTAGAAAGCAGAAATGTGTGTGTTTGGATAGCCTTTCTAGCATTTGATCAATAAAAGGTAAAGGGTAATGATCTTTCTTAGTAGCTTTATTTAATTTACGAAAATCAATTACCATCCTATAACCTGTAATAATTCTTTGCAGGATCAATTCATCTTTATCATTAGGAACAACAGTAATACCTCCCTTCTTAGGAATGCAATGGACAAGACTTACCTAATCACTATCAGCAACGTGAAAAATTATACCTGCCTCAAGGAGCTTTAGTATCTCCTTTCTTACCACTTCTTTCATCTTAGGATTTAACCGTCGTTGAGGATCTCTAATTGGTTTGGCATCTTTCTCTACTTTTATTTTGTGTTGGCATAAAGTGGGACTAATGCCCTTAAGATCATCCAGAGTATATCCAATAGCAGCACAGTGCTTCTTCAGAGTTTTCAATAATCTTTCCTCTTCCTGCTCTGAAAGGTTAGCACTAATAATAACAGGATATATATTCTTTTCATCAAGATAAGCATATTTAAGATTATCAGGTAAAGGTTTGAGCTCAAACACGGGATCACCCTTGGGTGGAGGGGGATCCTCTAGGATTTCAACAGGTAAATTGTGTTTCAGAATAGGACCCTATTGAAGGAATACTTTATCTATTTCCCTTCTTTCATCCATAAACATATCATTTTCATGGTCTAGCAAATATTGTTCTAACGGATCACTAGGAGGCACGACAATAGAAGCAAGACCAATAATCTCATCCTTACTAGGTGATTCTTTATCACGGGGTTGTCTACGAAACTTAGCAAAAGTAAACTCATGAGACATATCCCCTAAGCCAATTGTAACAATATCCTTTTCACAATCAATCCTAGCATTAACAGTATTCAAGAAGGGTCTACCAAATATAATGGGACAAAAGTCATCTTGTCGGGAACCAAGAACAAGAAAATCAGTATGATATTTAACTTTCCCACACAAGACTTCAACATCTCTAACAATACCAAATGGCTTAATAGTATCCTTATTGGCAAGCTTAATAGTGACATCAATATCTTCCATTTCAGCGGGTGTAATATCATGCATAATCTCTTTATAAGTCAAAGAGTATTGCACTAGCACTAGCACCCATATCACATAAGCCATGATAACAATGATCTTCTATTTTAACAGAAATAATAGGCATGCCTACAACAGGTCTATGTATCTTAGCATCGGGTCTAGCAATATTAGCAGTTTCACCACAGAAATGAATAACATGCCGATCTAAATTATCATCCAAGAGATCTTTAACCATAGCAATACTAGGTTCAACTTTAATTTGCTCAGGGGGTGTATAAGTTCTAGTATTACTCTTACGAACAACAGTTGAAGTTTTAGCATGATCCTTTATCCTAACAGGAAAAGGTGGTTTCTCAACATAAGTAGTAGGAACAATAGGATCATTATAAGTGATAGTCTTTTCTTCAACTGTAATAGGTGCAACTACCTTTAGTTCAGTGGGAGGATTATATTTAAACCACTTCTCCTTAGGGAGATCAATGCGAGCAGCAAAATATTCACAAAAAGCAACTACTATCTCAGAGTCAAGTCCATATTTAGCGCTAACACTACAAAAAAAAGACACATCCGTGACATTTTGGGCCGAACGAATTTTTTTTCTGTCATACATATGACACTTCTATGACGATAATTGTGACAAAACCCGGTATCATCATAGATGTGGTGGGCTCCTACTTCTATGACAAAAAGTCATGACAGAAAATGGGCTTTTCGTCCTGGGCGGTCCGGAGACGCAGCTGCATGACATTCTTTGGTCCGTCCATGACGGAAAAAACCGTGGTAGAAGCGAGGGGGAGGAAAATTTCGGGGAGTTGCCGGTTACGGTGGGAGGTCGGGGGCCGAGCGATGCGCGTTTCTCTTGTACATGTACGCGCGTGTGTGCGAGGCGTTGGCTCTAACTGAACCTGAGCGTGGCGTTGGGCTCTAACTGAACCCAAGCGATTGCACTGTAGGCTACGCGTTACTGAACCCGAGGATCGACCGATGGCTATTAACTGAACCCGGTGGAGCGATTCCTTCGCTACTGATGCTAACTGAAGCCGATGGATTGGATGAACAGTGAG
>NC_041383.1:729855344-729871259 GCF_002162155.2 Triticum dicoccoides
GGATGAACAGTAGACGGTGGAGGAGTGGCCGTGGCTGGGTGGTTGAACAGGACCCCGTGGTGTGGTGGAGGGCTGGATGAACAGTAGACGGTGGAGGGGTGCCCGTGGAGGGGTGGTTGAATAGTAGCCGGTGGAGTAGCGTGCGGTGGAGGCTGGATGAACATGAGCCCGTGGAGGCTGGAGGAGGTCGACGGTAGCCCGTGGAGGCTGGAGGAGGTCGACGGTGGAGATGAACAGTATCCCGTGGAGTCCCGTTTTCATGTACGCCACACCCCTCCCGATGAACAGGACCCCCGTTTCGACTATAGCACTCCAACACAAGTCTGTTTCGTCCGTTTTGTAGTACGCCACACCCCTCCCGATCAACAGGACCCCCGTTTAGACCGTAGGAGGTCCGTTTCCTCCATTTTGCGGTACGCCACACCCCTCCCGATCAACAGGACCCATGTTTCGACCGTAGGAGGTCCGTTTCCTCCGTTTTGCGGTACGCCACACCCCTCCCGATTAACAGGACCCCATTTCGAACGTGGCCGGTTGAACACAAGGCCGTTTCCTCCGTTCTACGGTACGCCAGGCCTCGTTTCCATCGCCTGTTTCGTCCAAGCCGGTTGGCTCCCACGCGTTCCTTTGCCTCCCGATGAACACGATGCATTCCGTTGCCTCCCCATGAACACGACGCATTCCGTTGCCTCCCCATGAACACGACGACGACTCTGTTTCTCCGTTCTGACCCAGCCATGTACGTATGCGCGAGTAGGCGTTGGAGACCCTGCCCGTATGTATGTACGTGGCCGTATTTTCTTTCTTGCACCCTCGCCGCTGTACGTACGTGTACATGCTATGTGCGCGCCTCTACTACGACACGTGCGCGCCTCTACTACGACATGTGCGTGCCTCTACATCGACCAGTATGTACGTACACGTTGGCGACCAGAATGACAACGCTACGTACGCTTCGACCAGGTGGGTCCCGACTGTCAGGCACTTCCTTGCCTGCGAAGATGTAGCTGGTGGGTCTCAGCAGTCAGGGGGGCGAATCGTTTTTTTTGCCTGGACGCACTTCCTTGCGTGCGAAGATGTAGCTGGTGGGTCCCAGCAGTCAGGGGGGCGAATCATTTTTTTTGCCCAGACGCACTTCCTTGCGTGCGAAGATGTAGCTGGTGGGTCCCAGCAGTCAGGGGGAAACTCTTTTTCGTGAAATACGGTGGCCCGTCCGGTGGGTCTCCGCTGTCAGGTGGAGGAATCATTATTTTCGGCGTAATAAGGAGGCACTTCCTTGCTGCGGCCGTGGACCCAGCTGTCAGCCTCTCCACGTACAGTCCACGTCCGATGGAAGTCGTTCATTGACCACGTTGACCATGCCGCGCCGAGAGCACCATGGCGGTGGATGACGGCGAGGCCTAGGAAGGGGACGACTCAGAGCCGGGGAAGACGCATCAGTGGATGCCCACGCGAAGAGGAGTACGAGGGTTCACTGGTTCGGCTGCGGTGTGAGGCTGCTGTCGCCGCAGAATAACAGGGGGTGTGATTGAGTAGAGGGATGGCCTGGCCAGCGGTGGGAGTAGTAGGGGGCGGTGAGGCCTCCGCGGCATCACAGCCGGCCACGGGAGGTAGGAGCACGCGGCACGACCGGCGCTGGTTTGGATGGCTGGAGCAAGAAGACCAGAGGTTGAAGAAGCACTACAACTGTTGGATGAACATCATACGGTAACAGGAGCTATAATCGTTCATATTGACTAAGTTGACAAAGCCCTCCGTCCCCGTCAACTTGGTAGGCCCACAAGTCAGCCTCCCAGTATGCTGGGTTCCAGCTGGCAGGGGGAGTATTCATTTTTTTGTGCGTAATAAGGAGGCACTTCCTTGCGTGCGAAGATAGCTGGTGGGTCCGACAAGTCAGCGGGGGACACGTTTTTTTTCGCGAAATACAGAGGCCCTTCCGATGGGTCCCAGATGTCAGGTGGAGGAATCATTATTTTGCGCGTAATAAGGAGGCATTTCCTTGTGTGCGGCCGTGGACCCAGCTGTCAGCCTCTCCACGCACAGTCTACTTCCGATGGTGTCGTTCCTTGAACACGTTGACCACGCCGGGCCGAGCGCATCCAAGGTGGTGGACGACGGCGAGGCCCCGGACAGCAACGAGCCGGAGATGGGAAGGCACGGGAGTAGAGTCGTAGACGGAGAGGTGTACGAGGGTTAACTGGTTCTAGTGCGGTGTGGTTCGGCAGCCGGTGGAGAAGAACAGGAGGTGTGGAGGGGTGGAGGGATGGCTTGGCCAACGGTGGAGTAACGCTTCATAGCAAAGTGTGCTAAGCAGAGCTGCTAGCAGCAGGAGGCGGGAGGTGGTCCCGGCGGCGCTAGAGGAAGAAGACGAGAGATTGAAGATGGATGCCGGTCGTTGGATGTAAATCCAACGGGTAACATGTCAGAATCATTTGTTGACTAAATTGACAATGGCTTGCGTTGGCTTCGACCTATTGGCCCACATTTTAGCCTCCAAAAATGTGGCACGTATTCAATCCATCTTTTCAGAATTTACAATATTTTTTTTGCGCGGTAGAATTTACAGTCAATTTGATCTTTTTTTGAATTACATCCATTAGCTAGGCTGGGTGAACAATTAATGTAGCGTCCATGCGGCCCATTTATTTTATTTCCTAAAAAGTTACAGGCCATTTGCACTTTATCTAGATACACGATTTTGCTGGGCTGATTCTAATTATAATGTTGGGTTGGGCCAGCAATGTTATTAAAAAATAAAAAAGGGTTGAGCATTTTGTTATAAATATATTTAAATAATAAGTGATATTATTACATTCGTCCTTAAATCTTACCAAGCTTTTGTACACAATCACTAGGATTTTCGTGCCAAAACAATCCAGGATTTTATTTGTTAAGAAATTATTTTTATAAGTTAATAAGATGTGGGATATTGTTTTCTTATATATGTAAGTATCTGTTAAATATATGATGACAATAAAAATTATATATAATAACATATACAATAATTTAAATATATATAATATAGTTAGAAGGGAAACATAAGTTGTACCTGGCATTCCTATTCTTATATAGAAAAATAGAACATACCTCTGCGTTTTCTTCAAAAAATACATAAATTGGGCTGGCAAAAATAAAACCTCGGATGAGAGGTTCATAGGCCGGTCGATACATGACGACCCTAAGAAAATACAAACAGGCCCTCCCATCCGAGGTCGTGGGCTGCGCATGTTAAAAATGAAAGCCTAGACGGGGCAGCCCAAAACCACGTCCAACACTTGCCAAAACTTCGTCCCTCGTTTTCTCTGTGTTTCACACACTCGACATTGTGTGGGAATTTTGACTGTGCATCATATGAAGATGTGCTATGCATGAATGTTGATCAACATGATGTTAACTGGCTGGTAGTTCCATTTTCGACCATGAATAATGTTGGGGAACGTTGCATAAAATAAAAAATTTCCTACGTTCACCAAGATCAATCTATGAGTTCATCTAGCAACGAGAGAGAGAGAGAGAGAGATGCATCTACATACCCTTGTAGATCGCGTGCGGAAGCATTCAAGAGAACGGGGTTCAGGGAGTCATTCTCGTCGTGATCCAAATCACCGGAGATCCTAGCGCCGAACGGACGGCACCTTCACGTTCAACACACGTACGGTCAGCGTGACGTCTCCTCCTTCCTGATCCAGCAAGAGGGGAAGGAGAGGTTGATGAAGATCCAGCAGCACGACGGCGTGGTGGTGGATGCAGTAGGGTTCCGGCAGGGCTTCGCCAAGCAACTACGGGAGGAGGAGGTGTAGCAGGGAGGAGAGGGAGGAGCCAGGGTGTTGGGTGCAGCTGCCCTCCCACTCCCCTCTTTATATAGGGACCCCAGGGGGGGGGGGGCGGCCCTAGAGATGGGATCTCTAGGGGGGGCGGCCAAGGGGGGTGGAGTGCCCCCCCAAGGCAAGTGGAGGCGCCCCCTCCCCTAGGGTTCCCAACCCTAGGCGCAGAGGAGGGCCCAGGAGGGGGGGCGCACCAGCCCACTAGGGGCTGGTTCCCCTCCCACTTCAGCCCATGGGGCCCTCCGGGATAGGTGGCCCCACCCGGTGGACCCCCGGGACCCTTTCGGTGGTCCCAGTACTATACCGGTGGACCCCGAAACTTTCCCGATGGCCGAAACTCGACTTCCCATATATAATTCTTTACCTCCGGACCATTCTGGAACTCCTCGTGACGTCCGGGATCTCATTCGGGACTCCAAACAACTTTCGGTTTGCTGCATACTCATATTCATACAACCCTAGTGTCACCGAACCTTAAGTGTGTAGACCCTACGGGTTCGGGAGACATGCAGACATGACAGAGACGGCTCTCCGGTCAATAACCAACATCGGGATCTGGATACCCATGTTGGCTCCCACATACTCCTCGATGATCTCATCGGATGAACCACGATGTCGAGGATTTTGGCAACCCCATATACAATTCCCTTTGTCAATCGGTATTTTACTTGCTCGAGATTCGATCGTCGGTATCCCAATACCTCGTTCAATCTCGTTACCGGCAAGTCACTTTACTCGTATCGTAATGCATGATCCCGTGACCAGACACTTGGTCACTTTGAGCTCATTATGATGATGCATTACCGAGTGGGCCCAGAGATACCTCTCCGTCATACGGAGTGACAAATCCCAGTCTCGATCCGTGTCAACCCAATAGACACTTTCGGAGATACCTGTAGTGCACCTTTATAGTCACCCAGTTACGTTGTGACGTTTGATACACCCAAAGCACTCCTACGGTATCCGGGAGTTACACGATCTCATGGTCTAAGGAAAAGATACTTGACATTGGAAAAGCTCTAGCAAACGAACTACACGATCTTTGTGCTATGCTTAGGATTGGGTCTTGTCCATCACATCATTCTCCTAATGATGTGATCCTGTTATCAATGACATCCAATGTCCATAGTCAGGAAACCATGACTATCTGTTGATCGACGAGCTAGTCAACTAGAGGCTCACTAGGGACATGTTGTGGTCTAAGTATTCACACGTGTATTACGATTTCCGGATAATACAATTATAGCATGAATAAAAGACAATTATCATGAACAAGGAAATATAATAATAATCCTTTTATTATTGCCTCTAGGGCATATTTCCAATAGTCTCCCACTTGCACTAGAGTCAATAATCTAGTTACATTGTGATGAATCGAACACCCATAGAGTTCTGGTGTTGATCATGTTTTGCTCGCGGAAGAGGTTTAGTCAATGGATCTGCGACATTCAGATCCGTATGTACTTTGCAAATATCTATGTCTCCATCTTGAACATTTTCACGGATGGAGTTGAAACGATGCTTGATGTGCCTGGTCTTCTTGTGAAACCTGGGCTCCTTGGCAAGGGCAATGGCTCCAGTGTTGTCACAGAAGGGAGTGAATGGCCCCGACGCATTGGGTATGACTCCTAGGTCAGTGATGAACTCGTTCATCCATATTGCTTCATGCGCTGCCTCCGAGGCTGCCATGTACTCCGCTTCATATGTAGATCCCGCCACGATGCTCTCCTTGCAACTGCACCAGCTTACTGCTCCACGATTCAACATATACACGTATCCGGTTTGTGACTTAGAGTCATCCAGATCTGTGTCGAAGCTAGCGTCGACGTAACCCTTTACGACGAGCTCTTCGTCACCTCCATAAACGAGAAACATGTCCTTTGTCCTTTTCAGGTACTTAAGGATATTCTTGACCGCTGTCCAGTGTTCCTTGCCGGGATTACTTTGGTACCTTCCTACCAAACTTACGGCAAGGTTTACATCAGGTCTGGTACACAACATGGCATACATAATAGATCCTATGGCTAAGGCATAGGGGATGACACTCATCTCTTCTTTGTCTTCTACCGTGGTCGGACATTGAGCCGAGCTCAATCTCACACCTTGCAATGCAGGCAAGAACCCTTTCTTGGACTGATCCATTTTGAACTTCTTCAATATCTTATCAAGGTATGTGCTTTGTGAAAGACCTATGAGGCGTATTGATCTATCCCTATAGATCTTGATGCCTAATATGTAAGCAGCTTCTCCAAGGTCCTTCATTGAAAAACACTTATTCAAGTAGGCCTTAATGATGTCCAAAAGTTCTATATCATTTCCCATCAAAAGTATGTCATCTACATATAATATGAGAAATGCTACAGAGCTCCCACTCACTTTCTTGTAAACGCAGGCTTCTCCATAAGTCTGCATAAACCCAAACGCTTTAATCATCTCATTAAAGCGAATGTTCCAACTCCGAGATGCTTGCACCAGCCCATAAATGGATCGCTGGAGCTTGCATACCTTGTTAGCATTCTTAGGATAGACAAAACCCTCCGGCTGCATCATATACAGTTCTTCCTTAAGATAACCGTTAAGGAATGCCGTTTTACGTCCATCTGCCATATCTCATAATCATAGTATGCGGCAATTGCTAACATGATTCGGACGGATTTCAGCTTCGCTACGGGAGAGAAAGTCTCATCGTAGTCAACCCCTTGAACTTGTCGATAACCCTTAGCGACAAGTCGAGCTTTATAGATGGTAACATTACCATCCGTGTCCGTCTTCTTCTTAAAGATCCATTTGTTTTCTATTGCTCACCGATCATCGAGAAAGTCTGTCAAAGTCCATACTTTGTTTTCATACATGGATTCTATCTCGGATTGCATGGCTTCAAGCCATTTGTTGGAATCTGGGCCTGCCATCGCTTCTTCATAGTTTGAAGGTTCACCGTTGTATAACAACATGATTTCCAGGACAGGGTTGCCATACCACTCTGGTGTGGAACGTGTCCTTGTGGACCTACGAAGTTCAGTAGCAACTTGATCTGAAGTACCTTGATCATCATCATTAATTTCCTCTCCAGTCGGTGTAGGCACCACAGGAACATTTTCCTGAGCTGCACCACTTTCCGGTTCACTAGGTAGTACTTCATCGAGTTCTACTTTCCTCCCACTTACTCCTTTCGAGAGAAACTCTTTTTCCAGAAAGGATCCGTTCTTGGCAAAAAAGATCTTTCCTTCGGATCTAAGGTAGAAGGTATACCCAATGATTTCCTTAGGGTATCCTATGAAGACGCATTTTTCTGACTTGGGTTCGAGCTTTTCAGGTTGAAGTTTCTTGACATAAGCATCGCATCGCCAAACTTTTAGAAATGACAACTTAGGTTTCTTTCCAAACCATAATTCATACGGTGTCGTCTCAACAGATTTAGATGGAGCCCTATTTAAAGTGAATGTAGCTGTCTCTAGAGCATATCCCCAAAATGATAGCGGAAATCGGTAAGAGACATCATAGATCGCACCATATCCAACAGAGTGCGATTACGATGTTCGGACACACCATTACGCTGAGGTGTTCCAGGCGGCGTGAGTTGTGAAAAGATTCCACATTTTCTTAAGTGCATACCAAATTCATGACTTAAATATTCTCCTCCATGATCTGATCGTAAGAACTTTATTTTTCGATCAAGTTGATTCTCTACTTCATTCTGAAATTCCTTGAACTTTTCAAAGGTCTCAGACTTGTGTTTCATCAAGTAGACATACCCATATCTACTTAAGTCATCAGTGAGAGTGAGAACATAACGATATCCTCCGCGAGCCTCAACGCTCATTGGACCACACACATCAGTATGTATGATTTCCAATAAGTTGGTTGCCCGCTCCATTGTTCCGGAGAACGGAGTCTTGGTCATTTTGCCCATGAGGCATGGTTCGCATGTGTCAAATGATTCATAATCGAGAGACTCTAAAAGTCCATCAGCATGGAGCTTCTTCATGCGCTTGACACCAATGTGACCAAGGCAGCAGTGCCACAAGTATGTGGGACTATCATTATCAACTTTACATCTTTTGGTATTCACACTATGAATATGTGTAACATTACGTTCGAGATTCATTAAGAATAAACCATTAACCATTGGGGCATGACCATAAAACATATCTCTCATATAAATGGAACAACCATTATTCTCGGATTTAAATGAGTAGCCATCTTGCATTAAACGAGATCCAGATACAATGTTCATGCTCAAACTTGGCACTAAATAACAATTATTGAGGTTTAAAACTAATCCCGTAGGTAAATGTAGAGGTAGCGTGCCGACGGCGATCACATCGACCTTGGAACCATTCCCGACGCGCATCGTCACCTCGTCCTTCGCCAGTCTCCGCTTATTCCGCAGCTCCTGCTGTGAGTTACAAATGTGAGCAACGGCACCGGTATCAAATACCCAGGAGTTACTACGAGTACTGGTAAGGTACACATCAATTACATGTATATCAAATATACCTTTAGTGTTGCCGGCCTTCTTGTCCGCTAAGTATTTGGGGCAGTTCCACTTCCACTGACCCTTCCCTTTGCAATAAAAGCACTCAGTCTCAGGCTTGGGTCCATTCTTTGACTTCTTCCTGCAACTGGCTTACCGGGCGAGGCAACATCTTTGCCGTCCTTCTTGAAGTTCTTCTTACCCTTGCCCTTCTTGAACTTGGTGGTTTTATTGACCATCAACACTTGATGTTCTTTCTTGATTTCTACCTCTGCTGACTTCAGCATTGAAAATACTTCAGGAATAGTTTTCACCATCCCCTGCATATTGTAGTTCATCACAAAGCTCTTGTAGCTCGGTGGGAGCGACTAAAGGATTCTGTCAATGACCGCCTCGTCCGGGAGGTTAATGTCCAGCTGGGACAGGCGGTTGTGCAACCCAGACATTTTGAGTATGTGCTCACTGACAGAACTGTTTTCCTCCATCTTACAACTATAGAACTTATTGGAGACCTCATATCTCTCGACCCCGGCATGAGCTTGGAAAACCATTTTAAGCTCCTCGAACATCTCATATGCTCCGTGTTACTCAAAACGCTTTTGGAGCCCCGGTTCTAAGCTGTAAAGCATGCCGCACTGAATGAGGGAGTAATCATCAGCACATGACTGCCAAGCGTTCATAACATCTTGGTTCTCTGGGATGGGTGCTTCACCTAGCGGTCCTTCTAGGACATATGCTTTTTTTGCAGCTATGAGGATGATCCTCAGGTTCCGGACCCAGTCCGTATAGTTGCTGCCATCATCTTTCAGCTTGGTTTTCTCTAGGAACGCGTTGAAGTTCATGTTGACATGAGCGTTGGCCATTTGATCTACAAGACATATTTTGCAAAGATTTTAGACTAAGTTCATGATAATTAAGTTCATCTAATCAAATTATTTAATGAACTCCCACTCAGATTTGACATCCCTCTAGGCATCTAAGTGTTACATGATCCGAGTCGACTAGGCCGTGTCCGATCATCACGTGAGACGGACTAGTCATCATCGGTGAACATCTCCATGTTGATCGTATCTTCCATACGACTCATGTTTGACCTTTCGGTCTCTGTGTTCCGAGGCCATGTCTGTACATGCTAGGCTCGTCAAGTTAACCCTAAGTGTTTTTGCATGTCTAAAACTATCTTACACCCGTTGTATGTGAACGTAAGAATCTATCGCACCCGATCATCACGTGGTGCTTCGAAACAACGAACTTTAACAACAGCGCACAGTTAGGGGGAACACTTTCTTGAAATTATTATAAGGGATCATCTTATTTACTACCGTCGTTCTAAGTAAACAAGATGCATAAACATAATAAACATCACATGCAATTATATAGTAGTGACATGATATGGCCAATATCATATAGCTCCTTTGATCTCCATCTTCGGGGCTCCATGATCATCTTCGTCACCGGCATGACACCATGATCTCCATCATCATGATTTCCATCATCGTGTCTCCATGAAGTTGCTCGCCAACTATTACTTCTACTTCTATGGCTAACGGTTTAGCAATAAAGTAAAGTAATTACATGGCGTTAAATCATTGACACGCAGGTCATACAATAATTAAGACAACTCCTATGGCTCCTGCCAGTTGTCATACTCATCGACATGCAAGTCGTGATTCCTGTTACAAGAACATGATCTCATACATCACAATATATCATTCATCATTCATCACAACTTTTGGCCATATCACATCACATAGCAATTGCTGCAAAAACAAGTTAGACGTCCTCTAATTGTTGTTGCATCTTTTACGTGGCTGCAAATGGGTTCTAGCAAGAACGTTTTCTTACCTACGAATAACCACAACGTGATTTTGTCAACTTCTATTTACCCTTCATAAGGACCCATTTCATCGAATCCGCTCCAACTAAAGTGGGAGAGATAGACACCCGCTAGCCACCTTATGCAACTAGTGCATGTCAGTCGGTGGAACCTGTCTCACGTAAGCGTATGTGTAAGGTCGGTCCGGGCCGCTTCATCCCACAATATCATTGAAGCAAAATAAGACTAGTAGTGGCAAGCAAGTTGACAAGATCTACGCCCACAACAGATTTGTGTTCTACTCATGCAATAGAGAACTACGCATAGACCTAGCTCATGATGCCACTGTTGGGGAACGTTGCATAAAATAAAAAATTTCCTATGTTCACCAAGATCAATCTATGAGTTCATCTAGCAACGAGAGAGAGAGAGAGAGAGAGATGCATCTACATACCCTTGTAGATCGCGTGCGGAAGCGTTCAAGAGAACGGGGTTGAGGGAGTCGTTCTCGTCGTGATCCAAATCACCGGAGATCCTAGCGCCGAACGGACGGCACCTCCGCGTTCAACACACGTAGGTCAGCGTGATGTCTCCTCCTTCTTGAACCAGCAAGAGGGGAAGAAGAGGTTGAAGAAGATCCAGTAGCACGACAGCGTGGTGGTGGATGCAGCAGGGTTCCGGCAGGGCTTCGCCAAGCAACTACGGGAGGAGGAGGTGTAGCAGGGAGGGGAGGGAGGCGCCAGGGTGTTGGGTGCGGCTGCCCTCCCACCCCCCTCTTTATATAGGGACCCTAGGGGGGGGCGCCGGCGCTAGAGATGGGATCTCTAGGGGGGGGCAGCGGCCAAGGGGGGTGGAGTGCCCCCCAAGGCAAGTGGAGGTGCCCCCTCCCCTAGGGTTCCCAACCCTAGGCGTAGAGGGGGGCCCAGGGGGGGGGGGGCGCACCAGCCCACTAGGGGCTGGTTCCCCTCCCACTTCAGCCCATGGGGCCCTCTGGGATAGGTGGCCCCACCCGGTGGACCCCCGGGACCCTTCCGGTGGTCCCGGTACAATACCGGTGGACCCCGAAACTTTCCCGATGGCCGAAACTCAACTTCCCATATATAATTCTTTACCTCCGGACCATTCCGGAACTCCTCGTGACGTCCGAGATCTCATCCGGGACTCCGAACAACTTTCGGTTTGCTGCATACTCATATTTATACAACCCTAGCGTCACCGAACCTTAAGTGTGTAGACCCTACGGGTTCGGGAGACATGCAGACATGACCGAGACGGCTCTCCGGTCAATAACCAACAGCGGGATCTGGATACCCATGTTGGCTCCCACATACTCCTCGATGATCTCATCGGATGAACCACGATGTCGAGGATTTTGGCAACCCCGTATACAATTCCCTTTGTCAATCGGTATTTTACTTGCCCGAGATTCGATCGTCGGTATCCCAATACCTCGTTCAATCTCGTTAACGGCAAGTCACTTTACTCGTATCGTAATGCATGATCCCGTGACCAGACACTTGGTCACTTTGAGCTCATTATGATGATGCATTACCGAGTGGGCCCAGAGATACCTCTCCGTCATACGGAGTGACAAATCCCAGTCTCGATCCGTGTCAACCCAACAAACACTTTCGGAGATACCTGTAGTGCACCTTCATAGTCACCCAGTTACGTTGTGACGCTTGGTACACCCAAAGCACTCCTACGGTATCCGGGAGTTACACGATCTCATGGTCTAAGGAAAAGATACTTGACATTGGAAAAGCTCTAGCAAACGAACTACACGATCTTTGTGCTATGCTTAGGATTGGGTCTTGTCCATCACATCATTCTCCTAATGATGTGATCCCGTTATCAATGACATCCAATGTCCATAGTCAGGAAACCATGACTATCTGTTGATCAACGAGCTAGTCAACTAGAGGCTCACTAGGGACATGTTGTGGTCTAAGTATTCACACGTGTATTATGATTTCCGGATAATACAATTATAGCATGAATAAAAGACAATTATCATGAACAAGGAAATATAATAATAATCCTTTTATTATTGCCTCTAGAGCATATTTCCAACAAATAAAACTTTCAACATGATGTTAACCCTGTTTGAAAAGGCCGTGTTAATATAAATGCTCTGCCTCTGAAAGTTGAAGTTTCTTATCTGAAACTGAACTTGCAGTTTCTTATCTGAAACTGAAACTTGCAGTTTCTTCTCGTCTGCACGTTTATACTCCTATGAAACTACATTTTTTTAAGTGCTAAAAATAGATCTCTAGAATTCATAAAATTCTTCATATGCTCAATACTGCAAATCTGAAATTCAAAAGACATTCATATCTGAAAGTACTCTCAAAATACACAACACAAAACACAATTCACAACCTGCAAATACTGACAACCCTAAGCTCCTCCTGACAATTCACAACCTGCCCGACTATTGGGCTGGGGAGTGGGGGGCAGCCCCCTCCTATTCCTCGGCGACAGACAGCCGCCCCGTGAGACGATGTGAACGTCGAGGGAGACGATGGCGGGGAAGCGTCGTCGGGCCAACTGCTTTTCTCCTCTTTCAGTTGGGTTCGGTCGACAAAGACTCCACCGGCTCGCTCTGGCAGGACACCCTCACAAACGGCACCCTGTAGATGCTCGATCCTTCAATCTCTGGTGGATGCTCCATCTGGGATCGATACTCCCACCACCGCTCCCTCACGATCAGATTCGGTGAATCTGTTTGCTCCATGGCCCAGAGGAGCAGCTCTATGTACTCCGGCGCGACTCCCTCCAGGAGTATCGCCGCCTTTTCGCTCTGTTGCAGATATTTGGCCATGGATGTCGCTGTCGCCGCTAGTTGGTCCTTGTTGTCAAACCAAGACTGTATCTCCAACATCCTAGCTAGCTTCATAGGGTCGCCGTCTGCGATCCTCATGTATCGGTTGTACTCCTCCATCGATCTACTTCTCCACAGCACCTTCACTCACTGGCGGTGGTTTTTGAATGGAAGAGGAAAGGAGCAGCGCTGGTTTTGGATTAGAATGGGAGAGGAGCAACGCTGGTTTTGGACTGGAACAAGAGAGGAGGGGCGGTGGTTTTGAAATGGAAGAGGAGAGGAGCGGCGCTGGATTTAGATTGGAATAGGAGAGGAGCAGCGGTGGTTTAAGAGGAGAAGAGCGGAAGAGCCGTGCTGGTCTTGGAAGTATTTTTTTGTTGTTTTGCGTATTTTGGGTCAAAGTTTGACCACGTACTTTATGTGACAAGCAAAATGTGAATGCATATCACCAAAAATTGTATCGTTTGGTTCGTATCTGAATGTACTTTCAAATTATATTATTTTTGCAATGTATAACATATATTTTATGTGTGAAAATCATGGTCAATTATGACCCAGAATAAAAGGGAGACTAGTTAATGTGGGGTCGCTTTCTTAATTGAAGGGTAAATTGATTTTGATTTTGATCCAGTCATAGCGCGCCGGCCCTCTCGCCCAATCCTAAATCGCTGATGCACGCTCCTCTCCCTCTTCTCCATTGCAAAACCACCTCCTCTCCTCTCCATCATCTCCATTCCAAAACCACCGTCTCGCCTCTCCCTCTTCTGATCTTCTCCATTGCAAAACCACCTCCTCTCCTCTCCATCATCTCCATTCCAAAACCACCTCCTCTCCTCTCCATCATCTCCATTCCAAAACCACCGTCTCGCCTCTCCCTCTTCCGATCTTCTCTCCATTGCAAACCCACCTCCTCTCCTCTCCATCATCTCCATTCCAAAACCACCTCCTCTCCTCTCCCTCTTCTCTATTGCAAGACCACCGTCTCTCCTCCCATCTTCCAAAGCTAGCACCGGACCACTCAGAACGACATCTATGGAGAGGATGCAGCAGTGAATCAGGCAGATCGCCGGCGGTGACCAGGCAAAGTTAGCCAGGTTGAAGGAGATCCTTAGTTGGTTTGACAATGGGTGGGAGATTTCGAGGACGGTGCGGGCCATGTGGCAATGTATGCGAAAGAGCGAGACAGCGGCGATGTACATGTACTCCTGGGAGACAGTCACGCCGCAGTCCTCCGAGTTCTTCGAGTTTCTCCTATGGGCGATGGAGCAGACAGATTCGCCCGAGGCGACAGCCAGGTGGAGGTGGTGGGCGTACAGGTCAAAGGTCGAGCACCCAAAGGATAACGAATCGATCGAGTATGGTGTCCTGTTCGTGAGGGTGTAGAGCTAGCTAGAGCCACATGAGTATTCGTTCTCCCACCGCAAGATGAGTCCGGATGGCGCGACGTCGCTTCCCCGCTGTTCTCCACGGTTTCCTCGACGCTCGCCTCGTTTCAACGGTGGCGGTAGGGTTTAAGGTAAGCTTCGCACTAACCTAATCTTCCACCTGCTCATGCTTACAATCAGTGTGGCAGCTAATGAAAATCATGCTTACAATCAGTCTTCGAGTACTACGCCAATCACCCTAAAATAGCTCTGGACCTTTGGTTCAAAGTTGTGACACAATGTACAAATAAAGAAAAATAGATTGGTGCTTCTTTCAGAAAAGAGTACTCCCTAGAAAACTGCCAATATAAGCTACTAGTATTTGGTTAGAGGATTTGCTGCCGAGAAAGATCCGTCCACAGAGAGTGCCACACATCCCACTGGTGGTGGTGGATGCCAATGCGTGCATGCAGCATGGTTGGTGTCGGTAATTTTTACTTGGCACACCTCGCACTCTGCATATATGCCGGTTCCATACGTACATTTGTGCAGTTCCACCAAAATGCAGCTGAATAACCCTGTTTGCACAGATAATGAAAAAGTGTGATTACATTATAGTGGCACTAGTTGATGAAACACACAAAATAAATAGAAGAAAATATTGCGATAGTATCATAGTATGCCATGCTGCGAGGGCGAGATGGGCCCTGCGACGCCTCATACGGTACGCCTCAAACTGGACATCGTCCCAAGTCTCCCAAATACACCTTCTGCCAGTGATGAACATCAATGTATATCAGTAGTACAAGGAGGCACCTTGAGACATTCAAATCTCTATTTTTGTACATATCAACTAAAATTAAGCACCCCAGTTTGCAGAAACGCTTAAACATTAACAATGGGACTAGTTGATGAAACATACTTTAACAAAGAGAAGCACTTTCTTTATCTACATTGGAAATGAAATGATAGAGATGACACTCGCTCTATTTTAACTGTATTATTACTTCATTTTATCAGTGACACTAGGGTCGAGCAGGTGGCAAACGAGGTGTACTGTGCGTCGCAAGGATGGAGGCCGAGGGTGCTTAGACTGGGATGCTGAAGCTGGCTCTTTCAGTCACCAACATGGATGATTAAATTCATGGGACCTTTTGGTGTAGTTCACCTAAAATGAAGCAATATCCCTGTGACGCCCGGGTATGTAGCTACAGTAATTCCCTGCTAATGATGCCACGTCACTTCGATTACTTTCGCTAATCTCGTGTTAGTTCGGAACCGATTCAAATTCATATTCAAAATCAAGCAAACAATAAACATTTTCAAAAGTCAAAACTAAAATGTTATAAATGTGACAAATAATTCATAAGTAATGTTGGTGGAGAAACCACATTTTTATAAAAGGTCTAACTGCATTTAATTAATTAAAACAGTAGGTAAGACAAATACATAAATGCCTTGGTATTTTATAAAATACTAAACTATATTATTTGGGGGTTAAACCTTTTGTGGCAGAGGTATAATTAGTGTTACTATTTAAGGTACAACTTTTATGTTTTATAAAACTAGAATAAAATAAAACAGTAAAAGAAAAAGGACACAACAGAAAAAAA
>NC_041383.1:729872004-729879328 GCF_002162155.2 Triticum dicoccoides
GAAAAGGAATTTAGATAAATATAATTAATAAAAATAATAATGAATAAAATTAATTAATTAATTTAATTAATCCTGATTAATTAAACCTAATGACTAATTAACCTAATTAACTACTGTTAATTAAACTTAACTAAGATAATTAGTTAACAGAGTATGACGAACGGGACCCACATGTCCGGGTTGACCTAGTCAACCCTGTTGACTGCTGACGTCAGCATGGCATCATGCTGACGTCATAATTCCATTTTTCGAATTAAATATTTAATTGATTAAATTCCAGAAATTAATAAAATCCTTAAAAAAATCATATCTTTTAGTCCGTAACTCGGATTAAAATATTTTCAACATGAAAGTTGCTCAGAATGACGAGACGAATTCGGATACGCAGTCCGTTCGTCCGCCACACCCCCTAACCTATCGAACCCGCAACTTTCCCCCTCCGGCTCCTCTGCCCGAAAACACGAAACACCGGGAATACTTTCCCGGATGATTCCCCCCTTAACCAGTACCACCTCATACCACGTTAGGGCACGCCTAGCATCGCTTCTTGACATGTCATGCATCGATATGCATCTGTTTACTTGGTATTCATTGTTTCTTCCCCCTCTTCTCTCCGGTAGACTACGAGATCGACGCTGCTGCTGCCCACTTCGACTACGGTGTTGACGACCCCTCTCTCTTGCCAGAGCAACCAGGCAAGCCCCCCCCTTGATCACCAGATATCGCCTATTCTACTCTATATTGCTTGCATTAGAGTAGTGTAGCATGTTACTGCTTTCCGTTAATCCTATTCTGATGCATAGCCTGTCATTGCTGCTTCAGTCATTGATACCTTACCCGCAATCCTAAATGCTTAGTATAGGATGCTAGTGTTCCATCAGTGGCCCTACACTCTTGTCCGTCTGCCATGCTATACTACTGGGCTGTGATCACTTCGGGAGGTGATCACGGGCATATACTATATACTTTACACTGTTACATTACCTGTGATACTGTTCGGAGTTGGGGGCTGAAGGGGCAGGTGGCTCCATCCCGGTAGAGGTGGGCCTGGGTTCCCGACGGCCCCCGACTGTTACTTTGTGGCGGAGCGGCAGGGCAGGTTGAGACCACCTAGGAGACAGGTGGGCCTGGCCCTGTTCGGCGTTCGCGGATACTTAACACGCTTAACGAGATCTTGGTATTTGATCTGAGTTGGCTACGAGCCTATACGCACTAACCATCTACGCGGGAGTAGTTACGGGTATCCCGACGTCGTGGTATCAGCCGAAGCACTTCAGACGTCAGCGACGGAGCGGCGCGCGCCAAATTGGACTGGAACGCCACTAGGCTAGGTCTGCTTTCGGCCGCCCACGCACCGTGCAGGTGTGCTCAGGGCGATGGGCCCAGACCCCTGCGCGCTTAGGTTTAGACCGGTGTGCTGGCCTCTCTGGTTTGCCTAGGTGGGGCTGCGACGTGTTGATCTTCCGAGGCCGGGCATGACCCAGGAAAGTGTGTCCGGCCAAATGGGATCGAGCGTGTTGGGTAAGTTGGTGCACCCCTGCAGGGAAGTTAATCTATTCGAATAGCCGTGATCTTCGGTAACAAGACGACTTGGAGTTGTACCTTGACCTTATGACAACTAGAACCGGATACTTAATAAAACACACCCTTCCAAGTTCCACAGACAACCCGGTGATCGCTTTTCTATAGGGCGACGAGGAGAGGATCGCCGGGTAGGATTATGCTACTGCGATGCTACTGGAGATGCTATTTGGAGATGCTACTTGGAGATGCAACTTGGAGGACTTCAATCTACTCTCTTCTACTTGATGCAAGACGGTGGCTGCGAGAAGCGTAGTCTTCAACAGGATTAGTTATCCCCCTCTTATTCTGGCATTCTGCAGTTCAGTCCACTGATATGGCCTCCTTACACATATGCCCATGCATATGTAGTGTAGTTCCTTGCTTGCGAGTACTTTGGATGAGTACTCACGGTTGCTTTCTCCCCCCTTTTTCCCCTTTCCTTTCTTTCTGGTTGTCGCAACCAGATGCTGGAGTCCAGGAGCCAGACGCCACCGTCGACGACGACCCCTACTACACTGGAGGTGCCTACTACTACGTGCTGCCCGCTGATGACGACCTGGAGTAGTTTAGGAGGATCCCAGGCAGGAGGCCTGCGCCTCTTTCGATCTGTATCCCAGTTTGTGCTAGCCTTCTTAAGGAAAACTTGTTTAACTTATGTCTGTACTCAGATATTGTTGCTTCCGCTGACTCGTCTATGATCGAGCACTTGTATTCGAGCCCTCGAGGCCCCTGGCTTGTATTATGATGCTTGTATGACTTATTTATGTTTAGAGTTGTGTTGTGATATCTTCCCGTGAGTCCCTGATCTTGATCGTACACGTTTGCGTGCATGATTAGTGTACGATTGAATCGGGGGCGTCACAAGTTGGTATCAGAGCCGACTGCCTGTAGGAATTCCCCTTCCACACTCCTTGGCCGAAGTCGAGTCTAGACATTGCAAAACTTTTACTAACATGGCTGTGTGCCTTACGGGCCCACGTCGCCATTTGGGTGGTATTAGGATCTTTTATTCCTCGACCTATACTCTGGGACTCTAATCTCTCTTCTATTCGGGTTAAATGATTTTGCTAAAAACAAACTAACTTTAGGTTCTCGAAAATAATTTCTCCCGGAGAATCCCTCACTTCAGATGATCACCTGCTGCACTAGAAGATTCTGAAGATACTCTCCGATATTCTCTCGAGACCTTGTGCCCGTTGCTTTTGCAATTCCTTTCCACCGAAATATCCCTATGGATAAATACTTACACCTGTCGTGCTTACTTTTATTCCCAGTTGATCTTGTTATTACAAGATACCCCGAGAATATTTGGTGCCTACTGCCTTGCAGTTCTTCGCCACCGAAATACCCCTAAGGATAAATTCTCGCACTTTCCGAGTATCTGCTCATCCCCAGTTGTTAAGGTGTTTCACAAAAGTTTTTGAAATGCCATTCAATCTTCCGAAGATTTTCAACAACCTATTACTCTTGAAATTCTTACTTGCTTGCTTGCATTGGGATTAAATCCTATAAGTCTGATAATCTTATTGGCATCCTCTATCATTATCATTTTAAGTCCATTAATTCAATATGTTGAGGATGCTTGCCTTCCTTAGTCGAATCTTAGAATTCATCCTTCTGGCTCAAACGTCAGTTGGATATGAGCTGCTTCTTGACCAATCAATGCCTTGATCGGTTGTGCTTCTTATGAGCTGCTTCTTGACCAATCAATGCCTTGATCGGTTGTGCTTCTAAGTCTATTGAACTTATTCATTTTCGATCAGAACGTTTGCTTATGATCCTTTGTTTTGTAAATCATAATTCCTTTGTTATCTAAACATCAAATTATTCAGATGTTCTATAATATGATGTTGTGCATTCTTTCTTTGTCTGATTGAGTACCGATACTCACATCAGCTCCGTTGTGGATCGCCCGATCCATTGTTGGATTTCATCCGACATCGTCCTTCATATTCAATAACCTTGTGAGCCTTTCCACGGGTATATAATGCCTTTGGTAAATTGTATCCTCCGCTTTGTCAACCATGCTCTACTTTTGAGCTTGTGTTATTTACTCCTGAAGTTCGTGGTACATGTGCTAAGAAGCCTCAATGGCTTGAACCTATGCCTTCCTTAATATGTGTGAACTCGAAAGTTTTCACGAGTCATACTCTTCTGGTATTTTGCCAAATAAAATTTCAACACTACAACTTCATCGAACGCGAGAAGTAAATGAAAGGTTATGCATTGGAGACGTGGGAGTCGACCTTGAACTTTGTGTTCATGCCCATGGACATGATGTAGATCCTATCATGGAAACTTCTTGTAATAATAACTATTTCCTTGGTATAATATCATCTGGTACCTGTGAATTGATCCTTTAATATCATGGCTTCGACCATGATTGATCCCCTTTGATTCCATTTCTCAGACAAGATGAAGTACTTGTCTTCTGCAGATCACTTCACGTGTCCACCCTCTACTCTGCTCTACCGTCGAGTATTACAATCTGGTATCTCAAGAATATCATGGAACATCATAACTTCTTATGGGTTCTTCATCAATTGTTATTACTCACCAGGTCCAATTGTTCTTAGGTTATAGGTTGTTGTCAACCGAGAACACCGACTAGTGAAATTATTCCGCACTACGGTTCAACAACTCTTCAGTAAGCTTCTATAAATACGAGTTTGTACCCGATCACGCCATTCCTAGCCTGTTTGGCTATATCATTGTCGTGATGATTTTAACTGTGCTACCCAGTCCTTCTTCTTGGAGCACAATTTTCAACGATGAACTAACCTTACGTCGATGCTCATCGTCATATCATTTCGCCTTGAACAACAAGCTTGGTTTCGAGTTGTGCCGTACCCTTGGTTCCAATAACCTTTCACTTCATCATTACTTTGACTTGATGTCGTCGCCGATCGATTACATCTTCATGAACTCTCATGACAAAGGTGTCGTGATCATCAACATTCTGAGCTCATCTAGGATATCAATTGAATTCATGATGAGAAATACCATCCTTGTCCCTCGATGATTTGAGTTATCATCGGCAACATTCTTGCCTCGAGAAATACCATCCTTGTCCCTCGATGATTTGAGTTATCATCGGCAACATTCTTGCCTCCCCCCCCAACACAAACTTGTTCACAACTTGTGTTGTACCTTGGTTTCCTTGCTATCCAGCAATTGTTCTTCTTTACCTCAGAAGTATTACCATCTCTTTTTGTCAAGAATGTGGTGAGAATTTCACCACCTCTTAATAATTCTTGATATCATAATACTTCTTGCCATCTTCGTTCATTCCTTGGTCCCCGTATTGTTTTCAACCGGAATACCGACAATGGAGCTATGACGTGTGAATTCAAAACTTCTAACAACCCTATTGCTTTGAAGTGAATGGGCGATAGTTCATTCTGAGTCCTTCGCTAATTGAATCACCATTCTGACATTGGTCGTGCAACCCAACCCATATTTCGGGCGCACCTTTCAACCAATGTTTAATTGTGTATGTTTTCCTCGAGCATACTTCCTTATATCATTTGATCTGACAGATGTTATCTCCTTGTTCACTTAATGGTGGAAATCCAACTTTTGGGAATCTCGGTGAATTGCCGTTGAGTTCACCAGACACCTCCTTGTCCTCTCCTTGGGTTAATGATGGACTCTTGTTAACGGAAATCACTTCATAGTTCATTTCCCCGAGAATCTTACAATGTCATCTCGTCAATTTGCGTTGCACCTTTTCTTCTCAGGTATCCTAAGTCTGAGGTATCCTGACACCAATCGGATCTGAATCTCGGTCAGATATGATGGATGGGACAACTTTCCAGGAGTTATGTTGTTTGTCCTTTGATGACCCGGTAACATGATGTCATGCCTAGCACCCCCCCCCCCGGCTGGAGGACCTATCATTATAGATTCCTTTTCAGCAAGGTTATCCATTCATCCATGGGGAAATTGTAAGACTTATTCTACAAGTTATTTCTGACGGATCTTTCATGTTTCCAAAGTTTGATCTTCACCTGAAGACCATGTCAATTCTACCTCGAAGCATGTCAATGGTACTCCGATTTTCAACAGGAACATTTGAAGCACGATGCTAAATTTTGTTTATCATTTATCCTAACACCGTTGTATGGGTAATATCATGAGATTCCTCCCCCCCTTACCTAAATGGTTGTCTACTTTATATCCTGTCATGGATATCTTGCTCTGCTTGTCCTTGGGAAGGATATACCCCTGATATATGTGTTTAAACACATTTTCCTTTCCATTATTTGGTTTAACCTTTCTTGTGATCTATATAATCTAAGCAGTAATAATTCACTGCGTAGGTAAAACACCTCGGTGTACAACTCTGACAGTGAGACCCTGTTTCTATTGTTGATGGCATTTCGGTAACCGCCGATGGATGAGAACTTTGCCTCTTGGCCCACCTCGTTCAACGAGCAGGAAAATAGTTCTCTTCGTCCCTCGCCCTTGGTATCGACGTTGTCGCCGACATAATCGACAGGCTACCCCCCCTGACATGCCTTGCTTGCATGATCACGCAAGGCGTCTCCGCCCTTCCTACTTCTAACCCACATGGTGGGCCCATAACCCACAGGTCCACTGGATCGAAACCTGACTCTCCTGTACACCCTGTTGTCAGCGTTATTCCTCGTGCTTGACTTTGTATGTAATTCACGGGCCACTTGCCTGTTGATCTATTCTGGTATCGGACACAATACTTATTCTCGTTGCTCTGAACCCCTTTCGCACTCGGCTTCAGGCAATGAATGATTGCCTATCCGCTTGAAACCTCTTATTACACCGTCTTACTTTGCTTTCGATGTGTGTCATTTGTTCAACTCGAGAGCTACTCATATGTTTATTCCTGGGATACCCCAGATGAATTTCCCTTATAACATCCTATCATTGTAGAGCTGCCCCCTACCTATTTGTAAGTACGATGGAGCTCCCCGAAGAAAGAACGACAACTTCATCATGATGCTTTGGGATAAAGAATTGAAGGCAGCAACGAAAGGGATTAACTTCTTCAAGAAGATCCATTAGAATAACCAGAACCCCCCCTTACTCCCTCTTAAATCTCGGGACGAGATTTCTTGTAGTGGAGGAGAATTGTGACGCCCGGGTATGTAGCTACAGTAATTCCCTGCTAATGATGCCACGTCACTTCGATTACTTTCGCTAATCTCGTGTTAGTTCGGAACCGATTCAAATTCATATTCAAAATCAAGCAAACAATAAACGTTTTCAAAAGTCAAAACTAAAATGTTATAAATGTGACAAATAATTCATAAGTAATGTTGGTGGAGAAACCACATTTTTATAAAAGGTCTAACTGCATTTAATTAATTAAAACAGTAGGTAAGACAAATACATAAATGCCTTGGTATTTTATAAAATACTAAACTATATTATTTGGGGGTTAAACCTTTTGTGGCAGAGGTATAATTAGTGTTACTATTTAAGGTACAAATTTTATGTTTTATAAAATTAGAATAAAATAAAACAGTAAAAGAAAAAGGACACAACAGAAAAAAAAGGCAAGAAATTAAAATCCCCCCCCTCGCTGGGCCTCGGCCCAGCTGGCCACTGGGCAAGCCAGGCCGGCCCAGGCCGCCCCCCCGCTCCCCCCATAACTCCCTGGGTGACCAAACCCTAACCTACCCCACTCCCCACTCGCCCCCCCACCCCCTCGCTCTGGATCCGGATCGGGAGGAGCCTGATCCCCTTCTCCCTCGCTCGGCGCCCGACGCCGTCGCCCGTC
>NC_041383.1:729880041-729892643 GCF_002162155.2 Triticum dicoccoides
GAAAAGGAATTTAGATAAATATAATTAATAAAAATAATAATGAATAAAATTAATTAATTAATTTAATTAATCCTGATTAATTAAACCTAATGACTAATTAACCTAATTAACTACTGTTAATTAAACTTAACTAAGATAATTAGTTAACAGAGTATGACGAACGGGACCCACATGTCCGGGTTGACCTAGTCCACCCTATTGACTGCTGACGTCAGCATGGCATCATGCTGACGTCATAATTCCATTTTTCGAATTAAATTTTTAATTGATTAAATTCCAGAAATTAATAAAATCCTTAAAAAAATCATATCTTTTAGTCCGTAACTCGGATTAAAATATTTTCAACATGAAAGTTGCTCAGAACGACGAGACAAATTCGGATACGCAGTCCGTTCGTCCGCCACACCCCCTAACCTATCGAACCCGCAACTTTCCCCCTCCGGCTCCTCTGCCCGAAAACACGAAACACCGGGAATACTTTCCCGGATGATTCCCCCCTTAACCAGTACCACCTCATACCACGTTAGGGCACGCCTAGCATCGCTTCTTGACATGTCATGCATCGATATGCATCTGTTTACTTGGTATTCATTGTTTCTTCCCCCTCTTCTCTCCGGTAGACTACGAGACCGACGCTGCTACTGCCCAGTTCGACTACGGTGTTGATGACCCCTCTCTCTTGCCAGAGCAACCAGGCAAGCCCCCCCCTTGATCACCAGATATCGCCTATTCTACTCTATACTGCTTGCATTAGAGTAGTGTAGCATGTTACTGCTTTCCGTTAATCCTATTCTGATGCATAGCCTGTCATTGCTGCTTCAGTCATTGATACCTTACCCGCAATCCTAAATGCTTAGTATAGGATGCTAGTGTTCCATCAGTGGCCCTACACTCTTGTCCGTCTGCCATGCTATACTACTGGGCTGTGATCACTTCGGGAGGTGATCACGGGCATATACTATATACTTTACACTGTTACATTACCTGTGATACTGTTCGGAGTTGGGGGCTGAAGGGGCAGGTGGCTCCATCCCGGTAGAGGTGGGCCTGGGTTCCCGACGGCCTCCGACTGTTACTTTGTGGCGGAGCAGCAGGGAAGGTTGAGACCACCTAGGAGACAGGTGGGCCTGGCCCTGTTCGGCGTTCGCGGATACTTAACACGCTTAACGAGATCTTGGTATTTGATCTGAGTTGGCTACGAGCCTATACGCACTAACCATCTACGCGGGAGTAGTTATGGGTATCCCGACGTCGTGGTATCAGCCGAAGCACTTCAGACGTCAGCGACGGAGCGGCGCGCGCCGAATTGGACTGGAACGCCACTAGGCTAGGTCTGCTTTCGGCCGCCCACGCAACGTGCAGGTGTGCTCAGGGCGATGGGCCCAGACCCCTGCGCGCTTAGGTTTAGACCGGCGTGCTGGCCTCTCTGTTTTGCCTAGGTGGGGCTGCGACGTGTTGATCTTCCGAGGCCGGGCATGATCCAGGAAAGTGTGTCCGGCCAAATGGGATCGAGCGTGTTGGGTAAGTTGGTGCACCCCTGCAGGGAAGTTAATCTATTCGAATAGCCGTGATCTTCGGTAACAGGACGACTTGGAGTTGTACCTTGACCTTATGACAACTAGAACCGGATACTTAATAAAACACACCCTTCCAAGTTCCACAGACAACCCGGTGATCGCTTTTCTACAGGGCGACGAGGAGAGGATCGCCGGGTAGGATTATGCTACTGCGATGCTACTGGAGATGCTATTTGGAGATGCTACTTGGAGATGCAACTTGGAGGACTTCAATCTACTCTCTTCTACTTGATGCAAGACGGTGGCTGCGAGAAGCGTAGTCTTCGACAGGATTAGTTATCCCCCTCTTATTCTGGCATTCTGCAGTTCAGTCCACTGATATGGCCTCCTTACACATATACCCATGCACATGTAGTGTAGTTCCTTGCTTGCGAGTACTTTGGATGAGTACTCACGGTTGCTTTCTCCCCCCCTTTTCCCCTTTCCTTTCTTTCTGGTTGTCGCAACCAGATGCTGGAGTCCAGGAGCCAGACGCCACCATCGACGACGACCCCTACTACACTGGAGGTGCCTACTACTACGTGCTGCCCGCTGATGACGACCTGGAGTAGTTTAGGAGGATCCCAGGCAGGAGGCCTGCGCCTCTTTCGATCTGTATCCCAGTTTGTGCTAGCCTTCTTAAGGCAAACTTGTTTAACTTATGTCTGTACTCAGATATTGTTGCTTCCGCTGACTCGTCTATGATCGAGCACTTGTATTCGAGCCCTCGAGGCCCCTGGCTTGTATTATGATGCTTGTATGACTTATTTATGTTTTAGAGTTGTGTTGTGATATCTTCCCGTGAGTCCCTGATCTTGATCGTACACGTTTGCGTGCATGATTAGTGTACGATTGAATCGGGGGCGTCACAATCCCGTGAGCTAGCAGCTTCTTCTTCAATTTTTTTTAAGAAAAGGGCTCCAGCCCCGGTTCCATTTCCATCAGAAAACGAAACCCATAGAGCTTCTTCTTCATTAGTTGCAATAAAATTGAGCAACATCAAGGTTGGCTGTGAAGCTCCTAGAATGCTCAACTATAATTTGGATATCATTTGTGCAGTTCAACTAAGATTGAGCGTGAAATGTATATCTCTGTTTGCACAAAAAAGGTGGAAAGGAGGGTGACTAACAAGTGATGAAACATGCATCAAATGAAAAGAAGCATGTTCCTTATTTGAACGGCAATCCTACAAGGACAGTAGCAATTTCTAAAGTAGTGGCATTGCTAGATATTAGTGTGGGCATTACGATTAACTATGACAACCGTTAAATACGACATTACTTTGGGCACGGGAGAGTAGGCGGACCAGGACAGTTGCATTTCTAACGAAAAGAACAAACTTATCTTAATGGGAAATTTTAGCAGGACATGTAAAGAAGTGCCATTGATTCATATTACTGGAGGCATTACATTGAAAACAACATTGGTTTAACGTGTCCTTACTTCTAACAATGCGACTGCTACATTTTACCAGTGGCATTACATAAGAGTGGCTCGGGGCAACAAACATCAGAACAGGATATCTGGGTTGGTCCCATTTTTGTTCGGTATAGCCACCTTATACTGTGTGAGGCTAGCAAATCTAGTGATGGACTTACTCTGTTGACTTGTCCCCCAGTCCCCACTTTCTTTCCTTTTTCAACCAATAGATCAGGTTTATATTGAGTTTGTACTGCGTTTCCCTTTATTTCCCTATTAGACCTAGAGACCAGTTGGATAGCCAGTCTCTCCTACTTTTTGCCCCCATTATTTCCTCTTTCGACCAAGTCCTAGATTCAGGTAACAAACCCCCCCCCCCCACCCCCACCCCCTTTCTTCCTTGTTTGAACCAAGTAGTACTAGATTCGAGTGCATGAACTAGTTTTACCTCTTAAACATAAAAAAATTAGGTGGTTTTCGAACAGCCGATCTGAGAAATAGTAAAAGTTACAAATGCAGCGACGTCAGGAGCTCGGGAAGTAGAGCAAGGCCAGTTTTGAAGGAAGTTATACCGATGGTCACCGGGATGTCGCTAGGTGGGTGGCGGGAGGTCGGATCTGCCCACACTACGGCATCGAGGAAGAAGGGGTCGGAGGCCCTCCCTCGCCATCGGTGCTTGGGAGAGAACGGCAAGGCAGGCTGATCGGGATGCGCCCAGCAGTGGGTAAGAGCTGTCGCCGAGGACGACCGCGTGAACGTTGCACCTTCTCACCTTCCCCGGCGAAGAGGATCTGACTGGATCTGTGACCAGCGGTGAGCATAGAGAGAGAGAGAGTGTGTGGCCACCGCTGTCATGCTTAGATCTGGAAAGGCCGAGACAGTGTGAAGAGAGCAACACTAGCAAGCAAGCGCGGAGGCTCCTGCCTATATAGTGGAGTAGTACTTAGTTTTCTTTTGTCTACCGGAGCCGGCTTGACCTCGTCAATGACTGTCGAGAAGTCTTCATGCACGTGGCCCGGAGGTGCAGTTGTCGTCATTTTGATCTGAAGCGCCGGATTATAACATATAACACAAAAAAATGCCACATGGCAAGAAATCATAACCTCACTGCCCAAAGGAGACAACATGAATCCCGACGGACAAACTAGACGAGGAACAAAGCTCAAATTAAAGATAAATTCGTAGAAAAGGGGTCCGTCGATAGATGTCCTAATTAACATAGCCGGCTTGACCTAGATGGCAACCGAGTAGTCACTGTTCATGCATGTGCCCCTAATGACTAGCCCAACTCACTTGTCGCTGTTTAACCCTCGCAGTGATCCGAAGCACATGACACATAATTTTGCAAGATGACAAGAAACCTTTTTTTAGATTTCTCACCACAACTACAGCCATGTACAACACAGCCTGCACGACATGTCGACGATAGCCAATCCAGGCGTGTCTGCTGGAGTCTGGTCACATGCATGGACGAACTGATCTTTCGTGTCTGCAGGGATCGTCCAGGCACCAACGTAGTACAACACTTCTCTAGTACTATCGCTCGTCCCCCTCTTCTATTAAGTCACCCGACTTGCAGGGCCGGGGAGTGTGCCTATGGTCGGTTCTCAATTGCCATCCCACATGTGTGTGCGAACACAATATGACGTGCGTTCCATTAGGAGAGCAGCGTGCCAGACCGACCGACCGTCTGGGGTGCGACGCGAACGCGACGGGCGTGCTGTATACTCCGTACATGTGTACTACCATTTTCTAGATGCTTTGCTCCATGGCGCGGGCGCAATCCATGGATACAAAATTAGTATTTGTATACTATTTAAAAGTCGAGGGCGGGGCTTTTCCTGCCCGATAGGAGGCGGGATAGTTCCGCCTAGTCGGTTCGACAGAGATGCGAGAAGACGAGGGAGTAGGCTGCTGCAAACGTAGGGTTGTGTGATTTGAGAGCGAGTTACTGCTGGACAGGTGGGGCCCCGTGATTTGACTTGCCATTATCATTTTAGCTGCGGCGCTACGACCGGCGTGAGTCTCCCGATTCCTGACCACCTCCATACAGGTGCCTCTCCCAATGCTCCACCATGTAGTAGAGGCTGGCTCTTGCATGAGATCCCACTTCTCCACTTTTTCCTTGCCTCTCTTTCTTCCACATATGCAAAAATGCCATGTAAAGTGCACTATTGTACTTACTTGCTCCTACAGGTGCTTAAGCTTGCCACATAGGCATAAAGTCTGATGTGGCAAGTTAATCAAGAAGAGAGAGACTAGTTTGGTGACCCAAGGAAGAAACGGTGCTAAGCGCGTGTACCTAGGTGAAAAGACAATTTTGAGTCTATAGCTAATTAAATTAAGCAAACTTAGCAACACCATTTCATTGGAAGAGGTCACTCCTTGGCAAATGCAATAAATACTAGTACTCCCTATGTCCCATTATATAAGAACGTTTTTGACACTACACTAGCTAGTGTCAAAAATGTTCTTATATTATGGGACGGAGGGAGTACGAAGAAAGAGATAGAGAGGAGTAAAAAAACACTTATAGCCAACCTTGTTGTAGTATGAGTGACTAAGTGATGACTATGTATGACATGCCAACATCAGATAACCTAACGCACCGTGTTAAATCTCCAAGGGTGCGACCACGCGAGCGACGTGACGATCGTGGTAGGCGCGACCATGATACGGGCTGCTGGCAGCCCTTGGATCTGAGATCAAACGGTCGCATGCTAAGTTGCTAAAAATTTGCAGAATAACCCTCCAGGATAGGATATTCACACATAGGTCTAGAATCACGCCATGCAACCGTTCGATCTCAGATCCAAGGGCTCTTGGAAGCCGTATCATGGGAGAATGGAAAGCCACTACCCTGCCGTTCGCACGCTGGCAGTTCGCTCCTACTCGTCCCCGCACGTCCTTTAATACTACGGTGGTTCGCTCCTAGTCGTCCCGTCCATTCACATTAGTACATTACAACAGTTCCACTAATCCTAACCCTCCTCCCAAATCCATGGCGTCCCAAATCTCCCCGATCGGCGGTGAGTACAAGGTTAGAACCATCACCGGCGATAAGTTCGACGTCATCTACACCCGTTCTTCTGCGATGGTGAAAGGATGCCTTTCTCGCTCTAGACCCATGTTCGAAGACTCAAATGATGAGTGGGTCGCTGGGCTAGATGTTGGGTACACCACAATCGTGGGACGAGAGAAGGATCTAAAGGACGAAGAGAGGAAGAAGCCCGCCGTGATCCAGGTTTGCGTGCATGACTTATGCTTGGTCTACCACATATGCCATGCCAACGTTGAGTGCCAGGATTTTAAGGACTTCCTCGAGAGCAACCTAGTGAAATTTGTTACTTTGTACGACAAAGAAGTCCTACGTCGGATATGCCTCGTTGTAGGCAACACCTTCGACCTCCAAAAGAATCGGCTGGTGTCCTCTCGTCAGCCTTCAATGCTGACCCTGGCAGGAGCCATGGTTCATCCTTTGTACGGTAAACTGGAGAAACCTCCATACACGTTTCATCGTCATGCATGGCAGCGGAATGTACTAGATATAGACCACATCCAGTATGCTGCAATGGATGGCTACCTTTGTTTCAATATCTACAAGGGTTGGATGAAGAGCAACAACCAAGTTGGCAGTTCAAGCAAAGAAGTATCGGCCAAGAGGAAGAGGGACAAGGACGAAGTCGAGGACGTGGACGAGGACTCCGAGTAAGGTGGCAGTGTCGTTGCTCATGGTGGTTCTAATGCAGTGTCTACCGGAATAGTTGCAAAGTTTAATTTCAGGTGTGCTTAATTTAATTTGAGGGGTGTGTTGTGCTGAGCCCCCAGCAGAACTATGTTATGTTTCTTCTTGTTACTTTAACTCTTCAGTAAGTACATACTAGTATTTCTTACATTTCAAATTTTAGTTGGTATAGTACTACCACTCGTTTCTTCACATTATATACGTACAATATATATGGCCAACATCATATAGCCAGCAGTTTAGTTGTCAAAGAATTTCAGGGTGCTTAGTTTTGTCAAAGAATTCCAGGGTGCTTAGTTTTATTTGAGGGGTGGTTTGTGCTGGACACCATTATTGTGACTAGCCTTTTTAATAGTACTATATGCATAATTTGGCGACGAGCGCTCTCTATATGTACCACCTTTTTTTATTTCAAGTTTTTCTCCATGGCGCAATCCATCGATACTACTGCTGTACAAAAGTATACATTTTTTAAAAGGCTAGAGGGCGGGGCAGTCTAGCTTGGTCGGTTTCACGAGAGGCGAGGGCCTTTGTGATTTGACGGCTCATTACTGCTGGAAGGCGGGGCCTTGTGATTTGACTGCTCGTATAAATGCACCGACGACCTGATCGAGGAGGAGCAAAGAACCGTGCGGTATACTCAAGTTTTCCACTGGAGTAGTACTGCGACGGAGGAGCACGAAACACGACAGCCCAGTGCCATATGGCGATAAAAAATGATCTAATTTGCTAGTCATCTCTTTATTAGCATTGTAATATTCATTCCCTCAAAAAACAAAAACCATTTTTCTATTCATGCCTCGCAGAGAACGTGACACGTGCGGCGAAACACCCGAAGCAAAAGATGAAACACAACAGCAAAAGAAGATGGAAGATTATCACCCCAAATGATCTAATTCGCCACGGAGTCGTAACTGCTTCTTCATCTCCTCCACGACCTCCATCTCCTTGTGCGTCTCCTCCGCCATCTTCTTCATTCTGTCCATGACGCAGGATTTTTTGGCGCGAGCCTTCATCATCTGTTCCACGGCCGCATTACGTACCTTGACAGCAGCCGGGTGCTTGATGCGGAGCTTCGCCAACTCCTCCTTCTGTTCCATGACGAGGGCCTGTAGCATATTCATTGAGGAACTACTATTCTCATGCAGCTTCTTCCAGCCGGCGTTCTTCTCCTTCAACAGGTCAATCTCATGGCAGAGCTTCTCCTTATCCTCCTGAAGTCGCAGGATTTCGTTGGTCGCCTTCTTCTCCGAGGCAATGCTCTTCTTTAGCAGCATCACCAAGCCGACGGTCAACTCCCCCTGCTGATTGAGCTCAGCGGGCATGTCGTCGAGGCTCTCCTTCAGCAACTCCGTCAAGCCTTGAATGAACTCCTTCTGCTTATTGAGGTGCTTATTGAGCTGATCGGGCATGCCGTCGAGGGATAACGACTCCAGCTCCGCCGGCTCGGCATGTTCGCCTCCGCGGCTAGGGTGCTCCTGGGAGCCATCGCCTGCCCGTGAGAGATCTTTCGAGGTCTCTGCGTGGTGGCGAGCCCTCTCTTTCTTTTTCACTGCCTTGGTTGCCGCTCCCTTGTTATGAGTAGTTCTCGACCTAGAGCTGTGCTCACCGGCATGGCAACAACGGACGAAGAAGAAGCACTTATGAGGAGGAAAGGTAGAGTAATTTTCGGTTAGGTAGTTCCCCTTTTTATAACCTAAGTACTAGCACTAGTAGTACTAATACCTGCATAGTGGGAACACGTTCAGGTTTGGTACATACTAGTAGGTGTGAGCAGGCTTTCAAATGTGATGGGAACAAGGTAAAGATTAATTGATGGTTTTGGTTTCGAGGCCGAAACGGCTCCCGATGAGTTTAGGGGAACATAAATTTCAAGTACTACACTGCTCAAATATGTAAATATTATGTTACTGTCAAAAATTGGCACAAAATACGAAGGAGACCAATGGAAGTACTACTAGCAACCCACGATTTAACTACTCGCATGCACACAGTGGAGTAATAATGTCTTTCTTCCGCCCTCACGTCCACTCCATTTGCATGCGCTGTATTAATTGACCATCAATGAAGTGAACGACTTTACACGCGTCAAATTATCACATGGGGTGGATCTTGGTACAAAATTGCGTTCGCCCGTGTACCCGCGTGTGCGTGCGAGGGAATGAGTGCGTGCGTGGCGTGCGTGCACATCTTCGCTTCGTGCATGTACCGCCAGTATGGCTCAGGGAGGACGAGTACATTCTTCTGGAACCAGCAGCACGTCACTATGATCAATCCACGCAAGGAGGTCGCGACAACGCCTCCACATGTGCCATGTGGCTTCATGAACTGTAAGAGAGACACTGTGTAGCGTGCCATTGGTATTCTAATTTACGTGTTTTGCACATACTCGAAGTACTAGTAAGGTACACGTGCATTGCACGCATCAGATTTTGCAACCAAATTATGAATAAATACCACACTATAGCATGTAAGCTCTGAGTCATATATGCGTGATGTAGCTTCGTTTAATTCTTATAGTTCATCTCATTCAAAATCAATTAGTTTTTATAAAAAAGCTAAGAATGCGTGAATAGGAAAAACATGGGATTATAGTGGAATGTCGTCTTGAATCCTACAGGATTGTATGAGTGTTTGATTGTGCATAGAAAAAACACAGAATTCTTTCAAAGAGGTTTGAGTGGATGGATGTTTCCTATGAAATCTAGTGCAAATGAATCATATGGAAAAGTTCCTATGGTTTACAATCCTACGAATCAAACAACCAAGATAGGAAAAATTCCTAATGACTAGAATCCTCCAAAATTCCTTTGAGAATCCTTTGAATCAAAGAAGCCCTTAATCTATTTTATGATTCATGGAATTGTGCATTGTAAAGCATAAAGTAAAAACAAATAATGGCAATTCAACTAGAAAACAAGTTTGGGCAGTTATGATACGGAAGATTCTAGAACAAAAGAGAACCACTATTATTTTGAGGTTTGTGCATTATGTTTAAGTTCAACCATGGAGTCTGCTAGATTGTACATGTGGCAAAATCCGGTGGGAGGCTAGAAGATGGTGCGAGGGACCGAGTGGAGGGAGACTATGAAGGAATGCACAAGTGCGAGATCGATATTTAGAGAGAGGGGGCGGACACGTGCGCTGTTGCATGCAGTGGCGGAGCCATGAAAAATAAATGAGCTAGGGGGCCAAGCATTGCTAATCCTTTACGAAGAGGGTCAATTCATGAAATTAAACCTTTTTAGCAGCAATTGTCTAATGATCACATTCATATTAGCCTCGATATATAGTGATGTTAGGGGGGGGGGGGAGGGCCCTTACTGCCCCCTGTCTTCGCCATTGTGCACGCGTTTGAGAGATGAAGCGGAAGGCATGGATGATGAGAGGGGGATGTTGGATATATAATTAATGTGGGTGTATTAGCTATTTATGTTAATCCTATATAGAGAGGTATAGATTGATCGATGTGGACGTGGGAAAGAGGGTGAGACCTCACTGGATATATCGATTGATCGGTTTGTGTGGAAAACTATGAAAGACCTAGCTATATACACACATACATAGAGGAACATCGATCGTTGCGCATGCACGCGTGAGAGATAAAGAATGCCCGGTATGATGGAGAGGGGGATGTGTGTGGGTGTGTGCCTTCATGGGAGACCGACCTGAAGAAAAAGATTGCATGCATGCGATAGATAATGCCGACTGGTAGTGTGTGTGCATGCATGCACGAGAGAAAATTAGTGGTACAATTATAAAGATAATACTATTGTGTGGGTGTAAAAGAATAGGTGAGGTCATAATCAATGTAAAGTTGAATTCAAATATTTGAATAAGAGATCCTGATGTTTGAAACCCATGCATGCATGAATATAACAGAGATCTGCGCGGTGTGGTTTGGAAATGAGCATGTTGTAATGTATACACATTGAACAAGGTCAGATTGATTTGAATTTGAGATACCGATGGCAGACATCATTTGCCCACGTCGCATCCGTGCATGGACACACTATTCTAATTGGAGATGATGGGCGGCTTTCGCATCACATATCTATATCTATACCCCTATATGTATATTGTATTATATTATTTTTTATATTGTGTGCGGGTAACTTTAACTTTGAAAGATGGTCGTTGGATGAGGCGAATCCGATGGTCCAAAGATGGCAAATTTGAGCACTATTGGCCGTTGGATATCATCTAGATTCCACCAGATTTCGCCACATGTATAATCTAGAAGACTCCATGGTTGAACTTAAGCATAATGCACAAACATCAAAACACAAGCACTTCTTATTTGTTCTAGAATCTTCTGTATCAGAATTGCCCAAATGTTTTTCTACATGATTTGCCATTATTTGTTTTTACTTTATGTCTTACAATGCACAATTCCATGAATCTTAAAATAGATTAGCTTTCTTATAAAAACTAGATGATTTTGAATGAAATGAACTATAAGAATTAAACGAACATCTACATCATGCATATATGACTCAAAGCTTGCATGCTATAATGTGGTATTTGTTCATAATTTGGTTGCCAAATCTCATGCGTGCAATGCACGTGTACCTTACTCTAGTCTAAATGGTGTTTGTGTGTGTGTTGTGTGTGAGGTGCAAATTGTCTTTTTTGGTACACATTAAGCTTGTTCTTCCGAAATTTCAAGCCGCGCCTTGTTATGCTGAAAATTGAAGCTAGCGTCTCTGTCTATCGTGCTGCGAAACTCCCGCCTCTTCAACCCACGCCTTGTTAGCCCGAAATATTTAAGATATATCTTTGTCTCGTTGTGCTCTGACAACTCCCTCCATCTCAACCCACGCCTTGCTATTCCGAAATTACAACGCGCGTGAAAACTCCCACCTCCTGTGAAATCCTGACACGTGAAATGCCCGTGGTACCCCTGAACCAAAAGAACCACCTCAAATCGGTGTGGGGGGGGGGGTACTTTCGTAACTTACCCTACATTTCGGACAAGCGCGTCTCTAAGCCATGGTTCCCCACTACCATCCCATCCGCCCACCCATTCATACACCGAGGCCGCGAAAACCCGTGACGAAACCCCACACCTTGCTCCGTCCGCCACCCAGCCGGAGCCTCTTTCCCGACGACGTCGTCCACAGCAACACCTCGACGTTCCTCATCCACCGTACCGGATGAGGATCCGTCGTTGATCTCATCATCCCGCCGGTTCAGCCACCCCGTCCTCCACCTCCAAGGAGCTTCCCCGACGTTCCCCTCGTCTTTCGTGCCACCTCCATTCCCACACCACCGTCTTCATCTGCACCACCGGAAGAGCATCATCATCACCGTTTCCTCGGATGAAGCTGCAGCCTAATCGGCACCACCAAAGAGGTTGTACACTAATTGCCGCATTTTCTTCTTGATTCGATCTCACGGTGCTGCCGGCGCTCGGTCCCGAGCCAACACGGCGCGGTTCCATCCACGGCGGCATCGCCGGCCAATTCCTCCACGACATCGCTCCCTCGGCGGTGACGTCCACATCAGTAGGAGCTGCTGCTATTTTAGCTCTCGCTCGCACTGCTGCTCTGCTCTTGCTCTCGGTCCCCTACCTGGTCTGCTCTTGCTATTGCTCTTGCTCTTGGTCCCCTGCCTGGTCTGCTCTTGCTATTTCTCTTGCTTGCGCTACTGCTCTCGCTCTTGCTCTTGCTTGCGATGCTGCTCCAATTTGGCTACACTTCAGTCGACTGAATCGACTTTTGGGTCAGTCAATTTTCAAGGGGTGGGCTCGCCGGGGTGAAGGAAGAACCAGCCGCAGCGGGAAGGGGGGCTCACCGGAGAGGTACCCCACTATCTATCTTAGGGTTCAGGATGGGGGCAGTGGTCGCCGGCGGTGACGGGACGTTGGCGGGGCGGTGGTG
>NC_041383.1:729893106-729914418 GCF_002162155.2 Triticum dicoccoides
GTGGCGGAGGACCGGCGGTGGGGAGTGTTTTCGGGACAAGCGGGGAGGCGCACTGCCGGCCGCGGGCGGCGGGGGGCTGCTATTTGGCCGGTGGTGGCTGGCGGCTCAGGGGGGTGGAGGTTGAAGATGAACCGCAGGCCCTTGATTTTGTATCCAACGGCTGCAAAATCGACTGACCAGAGATGAAAAAGTCAGTCGACCGACGTGTAGCCTGACCTTGCTAGTGCGTTCAGTTTCGACGGCAAAATTCAGTTTCGACAGCAAAATTCAGTTTCGACAGTTAGGTTCAGTTTCGACAGTTAAGTTCAGTTTCGACAGTTAAGTTCAGTTTCAACAGTTAAGTCAGAGATGAGCGGCTGATGTAGTTTACATCTAGCACTTTGTGGTTATGTATTTTACGTCATGTATTGGAGATGCTATTAGGATTCCACTCAGGTTAATGTTGTTCGTTGTCTCTCTTGTCCTGCTTCAGCCTCGGTGTCGTACAACTCACCGGAGCTGCTCCAACGATGAAACCCTCCATCACAGCGGAGCAGTACCTCGGGCTCCATCTCCAGACGCCTAAGATCTTCTTCCCCTCCTCTGACAGCAAAGTCAACCGGAGCATCCTCACCGGCCAACCCAATCACGCTGAGATCGACATGGCTTCGCCAAAGAGGTTGTACACTTGTTGCATCTCTTTTTTACTCTACATGTTATATATATTGTCCACTGAGCACTCATAGTAACGGGAAATACAATTATTTTATCCTACTATATGACAAGCAGTGAGGTACCAGGCAACTTAGCTATCCATGATGGACTCTCTTGAACGCCATCATTATTTATCTCTGTGCGTTTGAGCTGTGCATTTGTCGATGGGCCTGGGAGTTGAGCTAGTATGGCAGTGGCCTGGGTCCAAAGTAATAGAAGTAGCACAAAAACATTTTTTTAGTGTAGGCTTTTCCTTGCTCAAGCCTGTCTACTAGAATCGCTAGTGCTTGAAAGGAAAAGTGAATGAAAAACATAGGAATTGGAAAGTTTCCTATGGTACTACTTTTCATGAATTTGGTGCAAAGGAATGGAGCAAAGGAAAATTGTAGGATTTGTTCCTTTAGTGTCTCCTTGAAAGAAAAACCGTAGGAATTCTAATTTCCACTTCTCCTCGTTTTCATATTCCTATTCATCAAGCACAAGACTAAGAGATAGTAGCATAATAGCATTATAACCATACATTTTCTTGTGGTTTGACTTAATCTCACCATGCTTTTTTGCATCCTGTGATCTTCCAATTGTTGTGAATCAAACACCCAGATTGGCAGAAATCCTGTGTTTTTAAATTCTCTGTTTTGCACGTGCATTCCTATCCTATTCCTGTCTATTTCCTATCCCTGCATTGTTAGAATCCTCAAATTCAAACAAGCCCTTACTCAACTACTTCTATTACAGATATGTGTCAAATAAAAGCTTGTGTGGTTTGTCCTGCTCCTGCGGTGCTATGTTCCACCCCAGCTCAGCTGCTCCAATGATGGAAGGGTTCACCACAGCAGGGATCCGCTCTCCAGACTGTCTTTCGCCGCCTCAGATCTTCTTACCCGCCGCCGGCAGCCACGACAACTGCATTACCATCATCAACTGAGCAGATGACCTTGAGGACTACACGGGTCCGCAAGAGAGGTCGCACTCTTCCGTGTCTACTTATGTTATGCGTCGCTTAATATGATGACATGCTACATTATTGTCGTGTTCACCTATTAGACTCCGAGTCAGGTCCAAACTAATGCTGAAACTTGAGTATTTAAATGGTTGTGGGGTACATATTGGGGCAACAATCAGTACTATCTGTCTACTATCTGGTTAATCTCCGGTGTCTACTATGAGTTTCATGTTGGGTGCAAACAAACATTAAAGGAGCCATTATCTGTATTTTTTAACTAAAGCTATTATCTGCCTGCTATCATTGGTTTTGGGTCTATCCATAGTTTGCTACCATCACTCTGGATTTGTGCATGCACTCCTTACATAATCTCACTATGTTTTATTCCTATGCATGCCAGTTATTGTACACAATGGAACTGATCATGTAGAGCAAAAGAGACGAGCCTTGCATGGCAATAAAATTTCATGCAGATGTCGTTCCATGGTGGGCGCAAAGGCAGCCCCCCTCCACCCATTTCGGATCGTAATCAAGAGGAAGACAACTGTTCTGAGGGGGATTCAGAAGGAGAAGACCACTCCTATTTACTTCGCTCTAACTTGGCATGCTGATGTTGGTAATATCATGCATATGGTGCCTTGCATTGCTTACTGTATACATTAAAGATGTCATCTACTTAGTTTAGACATGCTTTTTGTCAATGCCATCTATTTAGTTTCTTTATCATATATGTGAATCATGCAATGCCATCTTGTCTAGCCAGGCATCATATATGTGAATTTTGTAATGCCACCCTGGTTAGCCAGTCATCTTATATGTGAATTATATCATGCCATCATTTTTTTATTATGTGTTAAATTTGTCAAGAATTTTAGTACATTCAATTACTCTTCCTGTGCATCAGCCATTTGGCACTGTCATGGAAAAATCTGGAGTGGAAACAAGGTCTTCAGAGCATACAATGCTATCTGACGAAGCGCATGTCTTGCTGGTTACCGATAGCTCCTCAGAGGAGGATTCAGAGACAGATGACCAGTCATATTTCCCCCCCTGAGGTGCATGCCCTAACTTGGCAGGGTTATGTTACTCACATCGTGCGTATGGTATCTTGCATTGCTATGTCATTTGCTTAGTTTAGACATGCTTTGTGTGAATGCCACCTGTTTAGTGTCTAATTACCATATATGTGAATTATGCAATGCCATCTTGTTGCAAGACATTATATATGTGAATGATGCAATGTTATCTTGTTGCAAGGCATTATGTATGTGAATTATGCAATGCCATGCTGTTTAGGCAAGCGTCATATATGTGAATTATATCATGCCGTCCTTTTTTTGTATTTCTCATTGCTTTTGTCGACAATGTTTGTATATTCAACTGCTCTTCCTGTGCATCAACCATTTGAATTGGTGATGGAGAAATCTGGAGTGAAAACAAGGTCTTCAGAGCAGACAATGCTACCTGCTGAAGCAGATATATTGTTGGTTACAGATAGATCTTCAGAGGAGGATTCAGAGGCATATGACCAGTCCTATTATCCCCCTGAGGTGTATGCTCAAACTTGGCAGGGTTATATTACTCATATAATGCATATGTTGTATTGCAATGCTTAGTTTTTACATCATATACATAATATTGAATGCCATCTCCTTAGTTGACACATCATATATGCAATTGCCCTATGCTCACTTCCTTAGTATATAAATCATATATTGGAATTATGTCATGCCATGATGTTTACATAGACATCATGTATCTGAATTATGGCATGCCAACCCATTTTCTAAAGACATAATATAGTTATATCATCTCATCCTGTTTACATAGTCATCATATTTTAAATTATGTCATTCTATCCGTGAATTATATCATGCCATCATGTTTCCATCGAAAGCTCCTCCTCGTTATCTGATTCATCATAAGAAATAATAGGAGGAGATTGGGAAGCCTCTTCCCTTTCATTAGTATTCTCATCATCTTCCATTTGCTTTCTTTTCTTTAGGTAATTGGCAATATAAGGATTTTCAATGCAATTCTCCGCACAATACATATAAATTTCCTCTAGATCAAAACTAAGAAGTTTATAACGGGCAAAATCTGGGATATAGTTGGTTATACGTTTCATTTCTTCATAACCCAAAAGAAGGCTAAGCTCTTTATGATGCTCAAAGGTAATCAAATTATCACAATATTTGGAAACGAATTGATCATGAAACAAATAGCATTGGAGCTCTAAATGACCATGTTCATTGCAAAGTTCACAAGGGGTACTATAAATATTGAATCTTTCAGCACATTCATCTAGCTCTTCTTGCAACAATTTGGTTTCTAAGTACTTATGCCATTTGCAATATCTATCTTCCCTATTTGGTGTGTACTTACAAACCCAATACACTCCACAAAAATTGACATGTTTATAGGAGACATTTTCATCATAACTAGTGCAATCATCATTAGCATCATGGATATTCAAAGAATTCGTACTAACAACATTGCAGTCATGCTCATCATTCAAATATTTAGTGCCAAACAATTTAGAGATTTCTTCTTCTAGCACTTGAGCACAATTATCCTTTCCATCATACTCACGAAAGATATTAAAAAGGTGAAGCGTATGAGACAAACTTAATTCCATTTTTTTGTAGTTTTCTTTTATAAACTAAACTAGTGATAAAACAAGAAACAAAAAGATTCGATTGCAAGATCTAAAGATATACCTTCAAGCGCTAACCTCCCTGGCAACGGCGCCAGAAAAGAGCTTGATGTCTACTACACAACCTTCTTCTTGTAGACGTTGTTGGGCCTGCAAGTCCACAGGTTTGTAGGACAGTAGCAAATTTCCCTCAAGTGGATGACCTAAGGTTTATCAATCCGTAGGAGGCGTAAGATGAAGATGGTCTCTCTCAAACAACCCTGAAACCAAATAACAAAGAGTCTCTTGTGTCCCCAACACACCCAATACAATGGCAAATTGTATAGGTGCACTAGTTCGGCGAAGAGATGGTGATACAAGTGCAAAATAGATAGTAGATAAAGGTATTTGTAATCTGAAATTATAAAAACAGCAAGGTAACGAGCGATAAAAGTGAGTGTAAACGGTATTGCAATGATAGGAAACAAGGCCTAGGGTTCATACTTTAACTAGTGCAAGTTCTCTCAACAATAATAACATAGATAGATCGTATAACAAGCCCTCAACATGCAACAAAGAGTCACTCCAAAGCCACTAATAGCGGATAACAAACGTAGAGATTATGGTAGGGTACGAAACCACCTCAAAGTTATTCTTTTGGATCGATCTATAAAAGAGTTCGTACTAGAATAACACCTTAAGACACAAATCAACCAAAACCCTAATGTCACCTAGATACTCCATTGTCACCTCAAGTATCCGTGGGCATGATTATACAATATGCGTCACACAATCTCAGATTCATCCAACCAACATAAAAGTACTTCAAAGAGTGCCCCAAAGCTACTACCGGAGAGTCAAGAACGTGTGCCAACCCCTATGCATAGGTTCCCAATGTCACGAAACCCGCACGTTGATCACCAAAACATACATCAAGTGGCACATGATATCCCATTGTCACCACAGATAATCACGGCAAGACATACATCAAGTGTTCTCATGAAAGACTCAATCTGATAAGATAACGTCAAAGGGGTAACTCAATTCATCACAAGAGAGTAGAGGGGGAGAAACATCATAAGATCCAACTACAATAGCAAAGCTCGGGATACATCAATATCGTGTCATAGAGGGAACACGAGAGAGAGATCAAACACATAGCTACTGGTACATACCCTCAGCCCCGAGGGTGAACTACTCCCTCCTAGTCATGGATAGCGCCGGGATGATGAAGATGGCCATTGGTGAAGGATCCCCCCCTCCGGCAGGGTGCCGGAACGGGCTCCCGAGAGGTTTTTGGTGGCTACAGAGGCTTGCGGCGGCGGAACTCCCGATCTATCTTCTTTTCTGGAAGTTTTAGGGTACGTAGGTATATATGGGTGCAAGGGGTACGTCGGTGGACCTCCGGGGTGCTCACGAGGCAGGGGGGCGCGCCCAGGGGGGGGGGGGCGCCCCCCACCCTCGTGGGAAGCCCGGGACTCCCCTGACGTGCACTCCAAGTCCATCAGGTGGTTTTCCTTCCAAAATTAACTTCTCCAGTTGATTTCGTTCCGTTTTGACTCCGTCTGATATTCCTTTTCCTCGAAACACTGAAATAGGCATAAAACAACAAATCTGAGCTGGGCCTCCGGTTATTAGGTTAGTCCCAAAAATAATATAAAAGTGGATAATAAAGCCCAATATTGCCTAAAACAGTAGATAAAGTAGCATGGAGCAATCAAAAATTATAGATACGTTGGAGACGTATCACCAACCACTTTAATAGACACATCGTATAGTTATATCATATCATCCTGTTTACATAGTCATCATATTTTGAAGTATGTCATTCTATCCTGTTTAGTTAGCCATCATACATGTGAAATTGTGTCATGCTATCCTGTTTAATTAGCCATCATATATGTGAAATTATGTCCTGCTATTCTGTTTGCTTAGACAACATAAATGTGAATTATTTCATGCCCTGTTTTCTTCCCTACTATCCATTGCACCTGTCTATCTTACAATGTCTGTACATTCAATTACCTTTCTTGTTTATCATCCATTTCAATTGGAGGGAGTGATGGCAGTATCTGTGGGAGTAAAAACACGGTCTTCAGAAAAGATCGTGCTACCTGTCGATGCAAATAGAACCACGGTTGTACTTGCCTAAGAATCAGCCCCACCACACATAACCCACACTCATGCAGATTGTACCCCAACCCAGTTGGACAGAGAACCAGCTACACCCCTTCTAACCCCAACCCCAGTAGATAGACACCCAATTCCCATTGACACAACACCGTCTCCACCACAGAGAACCCAAACACGAGCAGTTAGTAAGGCAACTGCAGTGCCCAAATCACGAGGACCACCACTCCAAACCTGAAGTCAACGCTTAAAGCAGAAGAAGAATTGTTCTCAGATCAGATTCCGTAGCTATGGTTCATACTACTTTGCTCTTGCATCACTGTATTTACTGATACCAACCAATTTCAAATTTGAAGGATGCAATTGAAACTCCAATGGCGCAACAGGTATGTTTTAAACCTGTTTCTTCAACGTGTTTGGCTATTTGCTGTTGTAACTTGCTCTATGTTGATTTCAGTTTCAATTGAATAAACAGTTATGTTCTCATGCCATGCACATTACAAGTGTTGTTATTGTTGTGTAGTTTCCCACACTTATATTCTGTCTATGCTGCTTTGTCTTAAATAGATATGATTCGAACTGTATCTATCTTGATTTGGCAACATAAACTAGAATGATATAGACCATACAGTGACCATACTACATAGATATATGTTTGTTTCATGTTGTTATCCTATCCACCTTACTACTGAACTGGTTTACCAAAATGAGTTTCATATACTACATTGTAAACCTGAGATGTGTTTGTTTGTTTCTCTTTTAGAACGCAGATAAAATATTGGAGAAGAGTACCCTGTTATGCAATGGTAAAGGAAGTAATGCAGATAAGGTTCAAGATAGTGAGACATCCCTGTTGGTCTCCAAGAAAGCTAATAAAAACTATATTGAGGACACTGAGACAACCCCAAAGTCCTGTCTTGATGTAGTGTTTGAGTTACTGGCTAACACTGCTGGCACCAGCTCTTCGAACTCGTTGTGTGAATCAGTTCGGCTTCTTGAGTCTCAACTTCAAGTTGAAAGACATCGATCAGATGTTATGCGACAGGAAGCCGAAGGACTGAGGAAGTCCCTGCAAAATTCAGATGCATACTTTCTAGTGCAACAGCAAGCACTGGAGGACTTAAGCGCCAAACAAGAGAAAGCTAATAAGCTTGCTAAGCATCTTGCCAGCATTATGGGTACCCAGGATATTGTTTCTTGAGCTCTTCTGAAGTGGTTTCAGTTCTAGACTTGTTTTGCTGCGGCGTTTGTATGCTGTTGTGTTCCCTATATTTGCACTGGTGGCGAACTTTGATGCCCAGTGGATGTAATATGTGTAATAGCCGTGATAGCCTAGTGTAAGTTGCTTGCTTATTTATTTCCTTGTTGTCTAGTTTATTTGTTTGCTTGTAGTCAGTGCAGTTATTTTTCTACGGTTTGCTAGTGGCTGCAATAACCTATTTTTTTAAAACTAGGCCACAATAACCATGGGCTAATATTTACTATAGTGACACTGGACCTACGGGCCGTAGAAACAGTGGGCCTTCTACGGGCCGTATAAACAGTGGGCCTTCTATGGGCCATATAAATAGTGGGCCTTCTACGGGCCACAGAAACAATGGGCCTTCTACGGGCCGTATCATCAATGGGCCTTATACGGGCAGTATGATTGATTGGCCAAACATGGGCCAATAATAGGCCGCATAATGGCCGTAAACGGGCTAGAGTTGGAATCGTCCGTTCATGGGCCGACCATAACGGGCCATCGTTAATAGGCCGTATTTCATGACGCTATGAAAACAGCCCAACGTGTTAACAGACCACAAACGGGCCGACTGTAACCATAGGCTGAATTTGGCCCATAAGCAAAAAATGACAATAACGGGCCGTAAGTAAACGAATGCTGGAAATGAGCTCAAGAATAAATGGGCTTTGAGAAGGCCGAAAGATAACATGGGCTGGAAATGGCCCAATGGAATAACGGGCCCTTAATGGGTATAAAGTGATAAACTGTTCATTACGGGCCAGTTTCACCACGGACCGTTAATGGTTGTAAAGTAATACACTGTTCATTACGGGCCAGTTTCACCACGGGCCGTTAATAGGCCAAGAGTTACATAGGGCCTCATATGGGCCGAAAGACGTCATGGGCCATACATGGGCCAGAAGTGAAAACGGGCTGGAATCATATTGGGTGGCCCAGATGACGCTATTGGGCCTAATTCGGATAGGGCGTAACGGGCCTTGGGTTAGCGGGCTGTAAATGGGCTATATGCGAACATGCCGTTAACAGGCTTTACATGGGCCGGCCCGCCACCTTTTGACCAAGTCAAACGGGCCAGCCTTTTCACAGGAATGGGCCTCTGTTGGGCCGTGCCACGTGTCGACGTATCATATGCGCCTTCTGTCCAATGAGTGGATGACATCTGTCCCAACGATGAGCCGACACGTGTTTCCTCCAGCCAATGATGATTTTACATGTGGAAAATCCCCATTGGTCGGGGCTGTTAATGGATTATCGGATCCAAAACCCGACCTGATAGCTTAACGGCGTTCCGTTACGGTGGATGCCACGTGTCGGTCACCCTTAACAAAAGCACTTCTGTGACGCGCGATTTATCGTCATGGAAGTGGACACTTCCGTGATGATAATTTTGGCAATGTCATGGAACACTTCTACGACAGCACAGGTATGACTATCTTGATTCTGTCATAAATTTGTCATGGATGTACATGCATGACAAAAAACGCGACCTACTGTGACAAACATGTATCATCACGGAAGTGTATTTTTTTTGTAGTGTAAATCCACGAAAAGCATCGGTATCCATAAAAGATTTCACAATCAAACTTAGGTGTTATACCTGACTCCTTACCATCATCGGAACCCCAATCTTCAGAGTTGCGTTTAATTCTTTCCAATAAGTCCCACTTGAATTCAGTAGTCTTCAGCATATAAGAACCAGCACAGGAAGTATCGAGCATGGTGCGATCATTGAGAGAAAGTCGAGCATAAATTTTTTGAATAATCATTTCTCTTGAGAGCTCATGATTGGGGCATGAATATAACATTGACTTAAGCCTCCCCCAAGCTTGAGCGATGCTTTCTCCTTCCAAGGCCAGAAATTATATATGTAATTATGTTCACGATGAACAAGATGCATAGGATAGAACTTCTGGTGAAATTCCAACTTCAGTCGTTTATAGTTCCAAGATCCAGTATCATCACATAGCCTATACCATGTCAATGCATCTCCCTTCAAATATAAAGGGAAGACCTTCCTCTTAACAACATAATCGGGAATACCTGCAAGCTTAAATAATCCACAAACTTCATCCACAAAGATAAGGTGTAAATCGGGATGCAATGTTCCATCTCCTGCAAAGGGATTAGCTAGCAGTTTCTCTATCATACCCAAAGGAATATCAAAGTAAACATTTTCAGTAGGTTCAGTAGGTTGAGGAGCAACTCTTTGCTCTACTGGTCGGGGCGAAGATACCCCGAACAAGCCCCTCAAAGGATTAGTTTCCATAGTAACAAGTGACAGAAAATTTCAGCACACTATATAAATGTTTCCTTACCAAGTTCCACTCACCAAAGGCGCTTCACTCCCCGGCAACGGCGCCAGAAAAGAGTCCTGATGACCCACAAGTATAGGGGATCTATCATAGTCCTTTCGATAAGTAAGAGTGTCGAACCCAACGAGGAGCAGAAGGAAATGACACGCGGTTTTCAGTAAGGTATTCTCTGCAAGCACTAAAATTGTAGGTAACAGATAGTTTTGTGATAAGATAATTTGTAACGGGTAACAAGTAATGAAAGTAAATAAAGTGCAACAAGGTGGACCAATCCTTTTTGTAGCAAAGGACAAGCCTGGACAATTTCTTATAATGAGAAAAGCGCTCCTGAGGACACATGGGAATTATCGTCAAGCTAGTTTTCATCACGCTCATATGATTCGCGTTCGGTACTTTGATAATTTGATATGTGGGTGGACCTGTGCTTGGGTACTACCCTTTCTTGGACAAGCATCCCACTTATTATTAACCCCTACTGCAAGCATCCGCAACTACAAAAGAAGTATTAAGGTAAACCTAACCATATCATGAAACTAGTGGATCCAAATCAGCCCCTTACGAAGCAACGCATAAACTAGGGTTTAAGCTTCTGTCACTCTAGCAACCCATCATCTACTTATTACTTCCCAATGCCTTCCTCTAGGCCCAAATAATGGTGAAGTGTCATGTAGTCGACGTTCACATAACACCACTAGAGGAGAGACAGCATACATCTTATCAAAATATCGAACGAATACCAAATTCACATGACTACTAATAGCAAGACTTCACCCATGTCCTCAGGAACAAACGTAACTACTCACAAAGCATATTCATGTTCATGATCAGAGGAGTATTAATATGCATTAAGGATCTGAACATATGATCTTTGTAACACCCCGGTGTAATGATGCTACAGTAACCCCTGGGGTTAAGTTAATCTTTTTGCTAAACATGTGCCTGATCATTATTGTCTCATGTTCTTTCACATTCCAGTTGAATTCAAATTCAAATTTTGTCTGAAATTCAAAATGCTCAGACATGAAAACAAAAATGTTCATCATGTGCAGAATAATCCACAACTAATATTGGTGGTGAACCAACATTTTTGCAAAAAGGTTTGAGTGGCCTAAGCTACTTCAAACAGTGGCCTAAGAAATAAATTAAATGCCTTTTTAATTTATGAAAATGGCAAACTATTTCTAAAGCCTCACAATTTTTTTTGGCAGTGCCTAATAATTCTTTGAGGTTGTTTTGGCCAGTGGCATAATTGTGCAAAGTCAATTGAGGCAAAATAAAATGCAAAAGCTGCTGGAAAAGAAAAAAAACAAAAAAAAACAAAGAAAAGGGAAAGGCCCCCCCCCCTCAACTGGGCCGACTAGCCCAGCTGGCCACCGTGCCCCCCATGGGCCTCGGCCCACCTCAACCAGCCGGCCCAGCTCCCCGCATCGCTCTCCCCTCCCTCCTGTTCCCCCGGTGCGCACCGCTACAGTGGCGCGTCGCCGCCCGACCACCTCGCCGGCAATGCCGCGGGTGGATAAGGGCCCCTCCCCTCGACGCCTCGACCTCCTCCTCACCTACCTCCACCCACGCCTCGAACCCCCCTCGCCCTCTCCGCCTCTCCCTCTCCCACTCCTTCGTTCTGGAGAGGAGTCCGACGCGGTCGCCGCCGTGCCTCGCCCGTCCTCGCGGCCATCGAGCGCCGTTCGCCTCGCCATCGTGCCCATCATCTCTGCCGTCGTCGTCTACCCCGTCCCCGTCCGTGAGCGCGAGCCGGGAGCCAATGCGGGCTGCGGATCGAGCCGCCCCCTTTCGCCTCTGTGCCGGCGAACTCCGTCGTCTCCGGCAACTGCTGCTGCTACTAATCTTACACCGGGCCACCTTGTGCCTCCCCGGTGAGCTCTCCTACCTTCTCCCTCTCCTTGCCTACTTGGCGCGCCCCCTAGCTGCTTCCCCACGTGCGCCCGAACGCAGCGCCGCGGAGCTCGTCGCCGGCGAGACTCCGGTGACCTTTTGGTCACGGGCTCAAGCCCGTTGGACTCGCCGCACCACGGGGATCCTCCCCAGCCCTTCTTTTCGTTCCGTAGCACGCTGCTTCGCCTTCGCCATCACACGCCCGAAGGTCGTCGCCGCCTTTTCCGTCGCCGGCGATGCTCCGGTCGTCCCCGACGCCAGTCATCGTCACCATCCTGTGCGCGGTGCCGGGCCGCGCGCTTAGGTCCAAGCCGTAGGTCCGGAGGCCCCCTGTAGCGCGGCTCCGGCCAACTCCGGCGGGGCGCCGCCGTCGCCTTGGTCGCCGGAGCCCTCCCCGGCGCAGCCACCAACATGGATGCGTGGGCCCCATCACCTGAGTCACTGACGCTGGGCCCCACGGGACCCTGTTGACTGGTTTGACCAGTCAACATGCTGACTGGGCTTCTCTGTGACACTGACATGCGGGCCCCACCACGTAATTAGATTAACTAAACCAGTTTTATAAATAAAACTAATTAGTTAACCTAACCAGTCACTGCCAGTGGGTCCCCCCTGGGCCCTGTTGACTAGTCAACTAGTCTGTTGACCGCTGATGCAACAATGACGCCATGATGACGTCATTTTTTCCTTTTCTGTTTTTTTTTCTTAAATAATTCCAGAAAATTGTTTAAACTTTAAAAATTCATAGAAAATAAACCGTAACTCGGATGAAAATGTTTTCTATATGAAAGTTGCTCAGAAAAATCCAACAAATCCGAATATACGGTCCGTTCATCTGTCACATGCCCCTAGCATGCTGAACATGGAACTTTCCCCCTCCGGTCATCTGTCTGACACAGGTCCGGAACCGGGAACACCTTCCCGGTTGATTTCCCCCTTCACCTATAACGTCTAGGACCGCGTTAGAGCACGTTTAGTGCTACGTATCGTCATGTCATGCTTAGTGTTACCTCTGTTTGCTATGTATTTACTGTTTCTTCCCCCTCTTCTCTCCGGTAGACCCCGAGGCCGCTGATGCCCCGGTGATCGACTACGTCGTCGACAACGACCCCTCCTTGCCAGATCAACCAGGCAAGCCCCCCCTTTGATCATCCCGATATCGCCCATTCCATTCTCTCATGCTTGCATTAGATTTTTCTACTGTTATTGTTTGCACCTATTCTGATGCATAGCCTGCTTTTGTACCTACTGTTGTACCTTACCTGCTTATCCTAAACTGCTTAGTATAGGTTGGTTAGTGATCCATCAGTGACCCCCACCTTGTCCTTGTTGCCCCTGCTTCATCATTGAAGACCCGATCAACGGGATCGAAGACCAGGCCCCGGCACCGCACATCACTTTCCCCTTAGTTGCTCGACACTACTGGGATACTATCGAGTGCCGAGGGTGAGACCTCTACAACACTTCTGATGTTAACCCTGTAGTGTAGCTATTCGGTCGTGGTCATCGAGGGTGATTTCCTCTTTAACCACTTCCGATACGACTCTGTCGTGCAACCCCTCAAGTGTGAACCTCGAGTGTGATTCCTCTACGTTCACCTTGATGATTACATTGAGTGGAACCCACCGAGGATGATTCCTTGGGTTTTCCTCTTGATGTTTGGACGCACGGATACTTGGACTTTACAACTGTTACTTGGAAAGTGATGTGGAGACGGGTTGACCTGGAAGGTGCCCGTGAGATAATTATGAGGCGTGGCCGGGCATTCCTAGCCCTTGCCGCAAGTCCTCGAGACGGGGCAACGGGGTCACCTCTTTCGTGAGTCTCTGCTTGTTACCGCGCGTTCCTAATCCACTACGATTTGGATATTTGATCCGAGGGGCCTCTGGCCTGATAGCACTAACCATCACGTGGGCATAGTATGGGCGTTCTGCGTCGTATACATCAGCCAAAGCTTAATAGACGTCAGCGACTGAGTGGCGCGCGCCGGGTTGGACTGCGCAAGTGCCTGCCTTGTTGAAGGAGGTAGCTAGGTCTGCTCACCGGCCGCGTACGCAACGTGCAGGAGTTTCCGGGGAGATGGCCCATGACCCCTGGGGGCATAGGTTTAGTCCGGCGTGCTGACCTCTCTGTTAAGTCTAGGTCGGGTTGCGGCGTATTGTTTGGCCGAGGCCGTGCATGACCCTGGAAAGTGTGTCCGGCCGGAGTTAAGCGAGCGTGGTGGGTAAGTTGGTGCACCCCTGCAGGGAAGAAAACATCTATCGATAGCCTGTCCTACGGTAACGGACACTTGGAGTTGTATCCCGATCGATACAACTAGAACTGGATACTTGTGATGAGAACTGGTTGGTGATGAGGATTTGATTGAGATGATAACTGGATAGTATGGCTCTGGGATTTCTTTCTCGCAGGGAGTCGAGAAAGGATCTCTGGCCGAGGTTGATAACACCACTGCTACTTTACTTTATGCTACTCTACTCCCTCCTGTTTGCTGCAAGAGGGTGGTTTCCAGAAGATGCTAGTCTTCGATAGGACTAGGCCTTCTCCCTATTCTGGCATTTCTGCAGCCCAGTCCACATATACAGCCTTCCTTTGATAATGTTGCATATGTAGTGTAGATCCTTGCTTGCGAGTACTTTGGATGAGTACTCACGGTTGCTTTGCTCCCCCTTTTCCCCCTTCTTTCTTCTTTCTGGTTGTTGCAACCAGATGGTGGAGTCCAGGAGCCAGATGCCACCTTTGACGACTGCTGCTACCCCGAGGGTGCCTCCTACCACGTGACGGACGCCGACGACCAGGAGTAGTTAGGAGGCTCCCAGGCAGGAGGCCTTGCCTTTTTGATCGTAGATGCTTTTGTGCTAGCCTTCTTAAGGCAGACTTGTTTAACTCATGTCTGTACTCAGATATTGTTGCTTCCGCTGACTCGTTTGTATTCAAGCTGATGTATTCGAGCCCTCGAGGCCCCTGGCTTGTAATATAAAGCTTGTATTATTTTAATTTGTGTCTAGAGTTGTGTTGTGATATCTTCCCGTGAGTCCTTGATCTTGATCGTACACATTTGCGTGTATGATTAGTGTACGATTGAATCGAGGGCGTCACAATCTTCCACCAAGTAAACCAATTATCATCAACTATAAGGAGTAATCAACACTACTAGCAACCCACAGGTACCAATTTGTGGTTTTGATACAAGATTGGATACAAGAGATGAACTAGGGTTTTGAGAGGAGATGGTGCTGGTGAAGATGTTGATGGAGATTGACCCCCTCCCGATGAGAGGATCGTTGGTGATGACGATGGTGATGATTTCCCCCTCCCGGAGGGAAGTTTCTCTGGCAGAATAGCTCCGCCGGAGCCCTAGATTGGTTCCGCCAAGGTTCCGCCTTGTGGCGGCGGAGTTTCGTCCCGTAAGCTTGCTTATGATTTTTTTCCAGGGTAAAAGCCTTCATATAGCAGAAGATGGGCACCGGAGGGCCACCAGGGGGTCCAGGAGACAGGGGGCGCACCCAGTAGGGGGGGCGCCCCCCACCCTCCTCGCCAGGGTGTGGGCCCCCTCTAGTATTTTCTTCGCTCAATAGTTCTTATTAATTCCAAAAATGACTTCCGTGGAGTTTCATGATTTTTGGAGCTGTGTAGAATAGGTTTCCAATATTTGCTCCTTTTCCAGCCAGAATCCCAGCTGCCGGCATTCTCCCTCTTCATGATAAACCTTGTAAAATAAGAGATAATATCCATAAGTATTGTGACATAATGTGTAATAACAACCCATAATGCAATAAATCATGATATAAAAGCATGATGCAAAATGGACGTATCACACGACATCACAAGAGATGTACACACGACCAGTGGATACATCAAGGCATTTGACACCTTTGTGCTGAGCACTATAACCAAGGAAGACACACTGTTTGGAGCGAAACATAAGTTTGCGAGAGTTGTAGGGACGAAGGTTGGGCCAACAGGCACAACCAAAAACTCTAAGAGTGTGATAATCTAGGGTGACATGCAAGAAGCGTTCAGTGGGAGTTTCATTTGAGATAGTGCAACTCGGCCACATGTTAATAAGATGAACGACAGTAAGAAAAGCTTCATCCCAAAATTTGAGGGGCATGGAGGCGTTAGCTAGAAGAGCTAATCCTACTTCAACAATATGCCTATGCTTACGTTCAGCAGAGCCATTTTGTTGGTGTGCGTGAGGGCATGACACATGGTGAGATATGCCTATTTATTGAAAGAAGGAATTCAATTTTTCATATTCACCACCCTAGTCTGATTGCATGACAATGATTTTGCAATTAAACTCGCGTTCAACAAGGGCTTGGAAGTTGTGGAACAATTGAAACACATCTGAACGCTTTTTAAGAAGATATATCCAAGTATGTTTGCTAAAATCATCAATTAAGCTCACGTAATAAGAGTGTCTACCGACAGAGGTGGGTGCTGGACCCCAAACATCGGAAAAAAATAAGTTGCAAGGGTTTTCTAGACACACTAGTAGAGACAGGATATGGTAGTTGATGACTTTTTGCTCTTTGGCACGAATCACAAATAGTTTCTAAATTTCTTTCACCAACAACTGGGAGTTTATTCCTACTAAGAATTTGATGAACAGTACACTACTAGAAAAAGGGCTATAGATGGGATTGACACTAATGGCGCACCAGACAAGCGGTGCGCCATTAGTATATACTAATGGCGCACCACCTTCTGATACGCCATTAGCGTTGAAACTACTAATGGCGCACCTTGCCCAAGGTGCGCCATTAGTATCAATTTTTTTAACTAGTGCGCCTGTCCAAACATACTAATGGCGCATCCAGACTCAGTGCGCCATTACTAGTTGTAACTAGTAATGGCGCACCTGTCGGAAAGTGCGCCACTAATGTTGTTGTTTTTTATTATATTTTTTATTCCTTTTTTTGCTAAACTACTAATGGCGCACTGTTCCACCATGCGCCATTACTAGTTTAAACTAGTAATGGCGCACTGTGGAACAGTGCGCCATTAGTATGTTTTTTTTTGCAAAACTACTAATGCCGAACCACCAGAAGGTGCGCCATTAGTAACTTGGATTACTAATGGCGCATTTAGAGTTGGTGCGCCATTAGTAAGTGGGCAGCAACAAGATATTTTGGACAGCCTCTCCTACCCACACTCACTTTCTCCCCACTTCATTCTCTCCACCTCCTCCTTGTCTCGGGTGCCTCCTCTTTTTCACCTCATTTCCACCATAGATTCATTCAAATTAAGTGGTTAAATTACCTTGTTTTGATAGGTAAGTAAGGGGGGAAGCTATATTTATGTTGTTCTCCCTACAACAATGTGCACATGCACTTTTTATGGCCTAGCTAGATCTATGTATGTTCGTGGTGTTGCATATGTTTGTGGTGTTGCATATGTGTTTGTGTTTGGAGGTGTACCGGTATTTGAAATGCGATAGTTGCCAATATTTTGCCGGAATGTTGATTCATTTCCGTTTCGGCGAGAATTTTGGCATTAAGCATTCTTTTTGGTCCTATTTTTAGGGAAAGTCATGCCAAATTTTTTCTTGGTTCTAAAATATCGTTTTGCTCTACCCCACAGGCGACCATGGTCCACACGATGACCGAAGGCATCGTGAATAGGTTTTTGAGGTCCGCGAAGGCTGAGATGCTTCAAAAGAACGAGATGGAGATAAGATGTCTGTGTCAAAGATGCAAGCCGAAGAGCCTTATTGCGGACCCGGATTCCGGGCAGGTGTGGGACCACCTGCTCTTGCGTGGTTTCATGGATGGCTATCAGTGGCAAGGTGATGAAGATGACTACGAAGTCGTCCTTGGGGGCCGGGCAAGAAATGAGGAAGGGCAGCAAGACAACCGCCGCGGCTTGGGCGGGCGAGAAGACGAAGAATCCCCAGGAGATGATCACGATGGTGATGCTGTACACAGTCATCATATAGAAGATGCAGGACATGATGATGAGGAAGATGCCGGAGCAGACGACGGGCATGATCATGAAGATGATGATGCCGGCGGAGCAGACGACGCTGGACCATCGATGGGCTGGGTGCAGGACCCTCATATTCAAGAGCTGCTTCTCAGGCAGACGGATAACGCAAGAGCTGCCGCCCGAGAGAAAGCCAAGATGGATCAACTTGAGTTAGACGCGGTTACTCCATTGTATGAAGGATGCAGGCCCCAGGATACCCGCCTGAAAGTAACGCTCATGGCTCTGGAGATGAAGGTAAAACACAAAATGACCGACGCACGCTTCGATGAGAACATGTCATTCTGGCACGAACGTCTTCCCAAGGGGAACAATTTCCCGACCAGTTTGGAGGAGGTGAATAAAATCGTGTGTCCTCTGGATTTACCGCACGTGAAATACCATGTGTGCATGAACAATTGCATCATTTATCGGGACGAGCACGCAGAGTCTACCATATGTCCGGTGTGCGGCGTCACTCGATACAAGAAGAGGAAGAAAGCTCCTCGAAAAGTGGTGTGGCACTTTCCGATCACTCCTCGTCTGCAGTGGTATTTCACGGACCATAAGGTAGCAAAGCTCCTGCGTTGGCACGTGGATAGGGAGGAGAAGAAGCGAGAAGATGACGCAAATGATCCGGAGATAGATAAAAAAGACAAGATGCTGAGTCACCCTAAGGATGCGAGCCAGTGGCAAGCGTTGAACTTCGAAGACCTAGAATTTGGGAACGATCCAAGGAACATCATGCTGGGCGCGAGCACCGATGGAGTCAATCCATTTGGCAGCCAGAGAAGCACACATAGCACCTAGCCTGTGTTTGTGTGGATGTACAACCTTCCCCCTGGTTGTGCATGAAGAGGAAGTACATTCACATGAGTATGCTAATTGAAGGACTGAAACAACCAGGGAACGACATCAATCTGTATCTGGGGCTGCTGAAAGAGGAGCTTGACACGCTGTGGAAAACGCCAGCCAATACGTGGGACGCCGCAGAGAAAGAATATTTCCCTATGAGAGCCGCACTGCTCACGACGGTGCACGACTATCTTGGTTATGGATATCTCGCGCGGCAGGTAGTCCACGGATTTTCTGGATGCGTAAGGTGCATGAATGACACAACGTATCGCCAGCTAGATAGAGATCCCGGGTCTTCGAAAACCGTGTTCATGGGACATCGAAGGTGGCTTCGCGACGATGACCCGTGGAGGAAACGCAAGGATCTGTTCGATGGTGAAACCGAACCCCGAAAACGCCCATGTACGAGGAGCGGCGAGGAAATAGACAAGCTATTGAAAAATTGGAAAGACTGCCCACTGCCGGGAAAGAAGCAAAAGGCGCCAGAGCCGGGAAAGAAGCGAAAGGCGCCAGAGCCGCTGCTAAAGGTACGGAAAACGAGGTCTGTTTTCTGGGACTTGCCGTACCGGAAGATCCACCGTGTGCCTCACAGCCTTGATGTCATGCATATCACGAAGAACGTGTGCGAGAGTCTGCTTGGTACCCTGCTCAACATGCCAGAGAGGACCAAAGATGGGCCGAAAGCAAGGGCATACTTGAAATCAATGGGCATCAGGCAGGAGCTTCACGCTAATGATGATGATGATGATGATGATGATGATGATGATGATGACGATGATGATGATGACAGTAAGTCGTTGCAAAGGCAAAAAGGCCAAGAAGACCGGAAATGACTACCCTCCCGCGTGCTTCACTCTAAGTCAGGAGGAGATCGAGCAGTTTTCACCTGCCTCCTAGGAGTAAAACTTCCTTACGGTTACACGGGGAAGATAAGCAGATACCTAGACCCAGCGAAGCAGAAGTTTAGTGGGATGAAGTCTCACGACTGTCACGTGCTGATGACGCAGATACTTCCAGTTGCAATCCATGGGATCATGGATGCGCACGTCCGTGAAACGCTATTTGGCCTATGCAACTTTTTCGACGTCATCTCTCGGAAGTCGATTGGCGTGAGGCAACTCAGAAGGCTACAAGAAGAGATCGTGGTGATACTATGCGAGCTTGAGATGTACTTCCCGCCCGCATTCTTCGATGTTATGGTGCATCTGCTGGTCCATATAGTGGAGGATATCATCCAACTCGGGCCGACGTTCCTGCACAGCATGATGCCGTTCGAAAGGATGAATGGTGTCATCAAAGGATACGTTCGCAACATGTCACGTCCAGAGGGAAGTATAACCAGGGGTTTTCTGACCGAAGAGTGCACCTCCTACTGCACGAATTATCTAGGCATCAAGAACCCCGTTGGTCTGCCCGTCAACAGGCACCTCGGCAGGCTCGCTGGATGGGGTCACCGTGAGGGTTGCCGCGAAATGCATGTCGACTTAGAGGGTCGACTCGCCGACTTTGAAAGAGCAAACCTAGTCGCGCTACAACACATAGACGTGGTCGATCCTTGGGTGGTAGAGCACAAAACCTTTATTAAGAAGACGTACAATGACCGAGGCCAACAGAGGACGGACGGAGATATAATCAAAGAGCACAACTCATGTTTCACGCGTTGGTTCAAGCAGAAGCTTCTGTCGTACCCTTTACACGAGGATTCTTCCGCGGAAGAACAACTCATATTCGCCTTGTCACAGGGCGCTGAGCACAACCTGATGACCTATGAGGCGTACGATATCAACGGCTACACATTCTACACCGAGGCAAGGGACATGAAGAGCGATGGTTATCAGAACTCCGGGGTAACGATGGAATCCTACACCGGTAATGACAAGGACAGATACTACCGAAGGATCAAGGAGATCTGGGAGCTGAGCTACGCTGGAGAGAAGGTCCCGATGTTCCGTGTCAGATGGGCGAAGAGCGTCCTAAAATAAGACCGGTATTTCACCACCATGGTTATACCCGAAGCCAAATCCAAGACCGCGGGCGCAAACGTCACCGCGAAAAATGAGCCATGGGTACTGGCTTCCCAAGTTGACCAATGCTTCTTCATTACCGACCCGTCAAAGCCCAGTCGTGTTGTCGTGAGGAGAGGCAAAAGGAAGATCATCGGAATGGATGGAGTAGCCAATGAGCAAGACTTCGACAAGTACGGCGACCCGAGGATCGAACATGACGACGATGATGAAGTAGCAGCATACACCACAAGAAGAAGCAGGACCACCCTACCTAAAGGACGTGCGTTACACAGAAGAACTCCATTTGTGAAAAAGAAGGGCAAGAAGATTGTGAACAGATAGCTAGCTAAGATCGATTGTATTTAAATCGTAGCCTTCATTTCTCGATTGTATTTCATGGGCACTTTTTGAACTATCATGAATATTTTTAAATTTCATGGACACTCGATCTCGATCCCCCTCCATCTCGATCGCTATCCCACCTCACCAGATCCGGTCCCCCTCGCCGCCGAGCACCCCCCGGTCCACCGGTCGCCGCCACCGACCCCCCGCACCCTCGATTCCCCTACTCAACCGCCGCCGCCGACCCCCCGCACCCCCCGCACCCTCCCCCGCTCCACCGGCATTACTGT
>NC_041383.1:729914585-729915102 GCF_002162155.2 Triticum dicoccoides
GTCTTATAAAAAAATATTACTGTTATGATTTAAACAAGTTTGAACATATTTAAACACAAATAAGCATCAAACAACATTTTAAATGCATAAAAAAATTGTGGAGCCTGGGAATCGAACCTAGGACCTCCTGGTGTGAGAACTGGCTGCTGACCAGTCGAGCTAGTAGAGGGAACTTGATGTGGATTAGGTCAGGTGGAAGATAACCTGTTGGCTCGAGCAGAAATCAAAAAAAAAATACTAATGGCACACCAGGGTGAGGTGCGCCATTAGTATGGATGTACTTATGGCGCACCGAGGGGTGGTGCACCATTAGTATTGTGCCGCCCCCATCCATATTTCCTCCCCGGCCCAAACCTATCCCCTCTCTCTCCCTCGCCCTCGCCCTCGATCCCCTTCCCCTCTCCTCTCCCGACGCCGCTGCCCCGCTGCCTCGAGGCCGCCCCGACGCCGCCTCGACGCCTCGACACCGCCTCGCCGCCCCGACGCCGCCTCGACGCCTCGACGCCGCCCCGACGCC
>NC_041383.1:729915202-729932670 GCF_002162155.2 Triticum dicoccoides
CCGACGCCGCCTCGACGCCTCGACACCTCTCCTGCTCGCCGCGGCCGCGGCCGCCACGCTCGTCGGGGGCGCCTACTTCTGGGTGGTCGTCGCCTCGTTCCGCCTCCCGGAGCCCAGGGCCCTCGGGTGCCGGCCCGACGGTGAGGGCTCCTGGGCCATCGGGGTCTTCTACGGCAGCAGCCCCTTCCACCTCTGCCCCATCGAGCTGGTGAGGAGCCTCGAGCTTCAAGGCTGTGTGTGTTTGGTGTGGGTTTTGACTTTCGGGGAGGCGCTGGGATGCTCACTGCTGTTTTGATTTGGTTCGCGCAGGAAGGGAAGAGCAGCGCCAACGGCTCCGCGTGGCCGGTGGCCAACCTGGTGCTCACCTGCGCCTCCGCCACCGACGCCGGCTACCCCAGCAACTTCGTCGCCTACCCCTTCCTCTACCTCTAGGTACGGTCCGTCAACCCCGTGGAATTGCGCTCTACTGCCTTGTACATGTACAGACATCTTGCGAAATTTACAGCGTCAGGGCTGCAACAAATCCGTGAGCTGCGAAATTCAGGTTGACTAGGTGGATTTTGGTGGCGGCTGTGGTGTTTCTAAATTCAGCTCCTCTGCAAGTGAGGATTGGGAAGGGCTTGCGGTTTGACTCTCGGATGCTTGGGACAGGATTTGGGACTGCGATGTCTAGTCGGGTAGCTGGATATGGTGTTCTGACGGTGTGTTATTAGTATGTGAAAGACATTGTATGAACTGCTCTAGTCGGGGATGCAAAATTAACTAGTAAGCCTGGTGCATACTGAATTGCTAGTGCACCATGAACAATTTGACTTGATAACTTTACTTGGGGAGGACTGCTACCTTGTTTATACTGAAACATGTCTTCATGGCATAATTGAACACTTTAGCTATTAATCCTATAATTTGATTGTCAAACAGGCTAACTACCACTGGAACATGCTTGCATGAAAAAGAATTAGTGCGATTCTCAAATGTATTTTGAAGGAAATGTAGCTTCTGAAATGCTGCTGATTTGGTTGATGGTTTCAGACTTTCATGCACCAAAGTACCAAACAAAAGCACATCATTAGCGTGCTTGTACACTCCATGACAACACAAGTGGATTTGCCCAACAAAATAGTTTTTATAAGGCCCAGAACCACAGTTGAGGATATTTATTTGTGCAATTCTCTGTTTTAGATGATATTTATGTTGGATTTCATACAAGACACCTAAACCATGTTTCTTACTAATATTTTTTATCAATCTAGAAATGCAATTTTCATGGATTATATGCTTGGACTTATATTCATAGAATTGCATTCTTGAGTCGAGAAAGAACTTCATGCGATGTGCCTTCTGCATTCTTTTCTACTTACCATAATATGTGCCTTCTGCATTCTTTTCTACTTACCATAACTTGTTCCTTTGTGCACCATAAGTAAAACTAGCTAATTTTATGAAAATGTATCATGTCACTGTCCATGACTCTCTCTTTTTAAGTCCACATTCTGTTGGTGGCTCGATTAACTCCTAGGGTTTTAGTAGTTATGTATAAAAAACATAGAAAAGCCCGGCGGAATTAACTTTGGATTTTCTGCATTTAACTAAAAAACCCATAAAGAGTATAGTTCATTATTGAATAAAATGAAATGGCAGTTTATTTAGAAATTTGGAGCAGTTGTTCTATGGTTTTTTAGCACAAAAAGTCTGATTATATAAGCAAAAACAATTGTTAGCTTTTAGATGTTGTGGTGGTTCAGTTGGGGGTATGTGTAGCAGTTAGCAAAAACAGAGGACTAAAGTGCTCTGTTTTGGCAAACCAGTGCATGCATGCCTTTTTTCTTCTTCATTTTTTTTCCACTGACGACGAATGCTGGCAACTCGACAGCAGCTAGCTAGCAGGTGTTCCTTTACAAGCATAGTAGAGCATAGTATGGATTCTAATGTTCAACTCTGACTAAACAGGTTCTGCAAACGGTCTTTTACTGCACTTGACTGAAGAAGTAGGTGTCTGCTATATCCTGCACTTGAGGTGAGTTGTGTTCTCAGGTTTACATTGCAATGGGCACTCTTCTTGTAAACACAAATTCAGATTTATATACTATATGCTGGCATGACTGTTTTTATTAGGCAGGACAATGCAGTAGTTGATGTATCTTGGGTTGATGATAAAGTTGCTTGGGTTTAATAATACCCAGCATGATGATGTATCAATGTAGCGTTAGCATATGATCCAAGTGCTAGTACTGCTAGTAAATAGCTAATATAGTTAATGAAGAAGAAAAAAAACTGCTAGTACAGTTAATGAAGAAGAAGAAAAACTGCTACTACTACTAGTAAATAGCATCAGACTGAATGTCTTTTATATATGGCCAATACAGTCTGATGGACAATACAGCTATTGAAGAAGAAAAAAAACTGCTAGTACTGCTAGTAAATAGCATCAGACTGAATGTCTTTTATGTATGGTACTTCTAGTAAATAGCTTCTTCTATATACTAATTTGCACCAAAGTGTAGAACAAAGCATCAGACTGAATAACTAACAGTGGGTAATTAACCTAACTATTCATTTTTCCTTAGGTTAATATTAAAATGTCCAGTGTATATATATTTGAAAATGATTGCTGCTAGATGTTAATTTGCTAGTACTAGCTAGAATTTGGCACTGAAAAGCAAAAGCAAAAGCTAATTAACTGCTGGGTAATAGCACTGGTACTAGGTAGCTAAAATATGTGTTCTGAAACACTGAGAGCAGAAACACTTACTACATACATATGCTCAAGAAACACTTACTAACCAGAAAAGGTTTTGACTGGAAATGTTAATAGCACAGAGAGCACCACAAGTTAAACACCTCAATCTGTTAGTATTTGTCTGTATTTTCTCACATTCTTCTTGTATCTGATCCAGTATTGCTTGTAGTGGTTTTTCCAAAATGTTGAATGATACTGCTTGGAGATGCATATATTGTTTCACCTCTTCACATGCCAATGTATTTTCCATGTTGTGATGGAGGCCTTTTTTGCCTTGTCCACCCGAGAGGCCCTTGAGTTTGCTGGAATGTCGATTAACTTCTGTTCCAGCAAATTCGGGTACTCCCTATGTCCTATTTTCAGCAATGGTCATGCTGAAATTTTCCGTGAATTTTAGCATGACTTTGCTAAAAATAGGACATATGGGGTACTTGTGACTAATGCATGGGCCGGGGTACTTGTGACTAATGATGAAAGCTTAGGCTTTTAGGGTGCCTCGGCGTCGAAAAACCCTCAATGATAAAAGCTTAGCTTTTAGGATGCCTCGGTGTTAACAAACCCTAAATGATGAGACCATGATCTTGTTCCTTGACAATAACCAACTTTTTGACCAAACTTTGTTCCTATTTAGAGAGAAACATGGCCAACAATGATGAGGCCGGGGGTTCGGGCGGCAAGGCATTCTGGGAGCTGTCCCAGGAGATGGAGGAACAACCTCACTTGTATGAGGACGCCGCCTTCCCCACCGATCCTGAGACCACTGATGGTACCTCCGAGGATGACCCCACTGATGGTGCCGCCGAGGATGCCACCACTGATGATGGCGGTGCACGCACAGATGGCAGCCAACTGAAGAGGCAACGGAAGGACCGGCGCCCGACCGTGCTCCGCACCCTCAAGGAGGAAGTTACTGAAGTGGACTCCGACGGGAATCCAACAGCGCCCGAACGAATAGTCAAGGGGTACTCGCTTCAGCTCGGGTGCATTCTCCGGAGCACCGTCTCGATCAACACCGAGAACCTGAGGCATCCTGACCGAGGGAATTTGCGCAACCTCCTCTTCACGAAGCTGCACGAACGATACAAGTTCCCCGCTGAATTTGAAAACACAAGCCTCAAAGGGAATAAAGTGAACAATGCTGCCCTCACGAAGATGAGCAAGGCCTGTCTACTTGGAAAAGCAATGTGAAGAGAATGATCGAGAAAGGTGAGAGTTATGAGAAGATCAAGGAGAAAAATCCTTCGATCACCGAAGATGACTACAACGACTTCAAGATCAATTGCTCGAGCACTGCAAACTCCCAATCAAGTCAGTGGGGGAAAGAAATGCGGGAGCTGAACTTAGGGGAACACACACTCGGTCCCGGCGGTTACAGAGTGGCGGAGCCTATATGGGACAAGGAGGAGGCGGACCGTGCCGAGCAAGGCCTACTGCCCCTCTTCGATAAATACGGTGACAAGCAGACCAGGAACTTTGTCAGGGCCCGGTACAAGAAGGACCCGAAAACAAAGGAGCTTACCACGGATCCGAAGACCAGGGCGCTTGAGCTTGTTCTGGTAAGGAATACACCCCCGCGTAATTAGCTCCATATGGTTGCATTCTAATTAATGAAGCCAAATTTCTAAATGGTTCACATTCCTTCCGCAGGCGACTGAAAGCAGTAGCGCAGGGTCGACTAAGAGAAACCCTTGGGACACCACTCTAAATAGGGCGTTGAATGTAATGAAGAACAAGGATAAGCTCAGTAAGCCGACGTTAGCTGGTCGTGTGGCCGGCAAAGTCTTGTCGACAAAATATTCGTCATACTATAACAATGGTGGGCGAAAGGAGAAAAAGACCAGCTCGGAAAGCCAGGCGCGCGAGGTTCAAGAACTCAAGGCACAGGTGGCGCGGATTCTGGAGATTGTCCAAGAGCAAGTGCAACAACAACTCGGAGCGACGATCACCGCAATTGTGCCTACCTTGATCGAGGGGTTGAGTGCGTGGATTGCGGGCGGCCAACAGGGGCCGCCCCCGATTCCTAGCTTCATGGCCAGCAACTCACAGAATGCGATGGCGGGGCCATTGGTGTCTCCGGCGGAGGCGGCATTGGTGTCTCCGACGCCAGCACGGGAGCTTAATGCACCCAGGTGTACGCCGGCCGGCACATCTGCAGCAAGCGGCCCCTCCGTCAATTGCACGCCCGCCGTTGGCGGTGCCTCGACATTAGCCGAGCTCGATGCCATCATCACGGTAACTAATTAAGCCTCTCTTGGCCGAGGACTTCATCTCCTTGCCTTTGACTGGGCATCCCTGACGCCCTACATGTTTTCGCAGGGCGCCGCCGACGTTCTGTGCACTCTCCTGCACTTCTTGAACAACGAGTTGGTCGATGTCGCCAAGGGCAAAATCGTTCAACCGGGCAACCCCTTGTTCCACGGTACCCAGATGCCACCCAACTTGTTTAGGGTTCAACTGGTTCGGGTGCTGCCAGGCTGCGACGAGTTGTTACCTCCGATTCGACCCGTCGGGGCCGACGATGATGATGTGATGACCCTCAGCGCCTGCCTGAGCTGGCCCCTGCTTTGGCCGAAGAGCCAGATTCGTTTGGGGGCGGGGGACACCACCCCAAAGACAACACCGCCAGTCGTGCCGGCGCCAAGTCGGCCCCATGGCAAGACCGCCGCAACGGTGCCGGACACCCCTATGCCACTGGATCCAAACATGCATATGGCACAGGATCAGAACGACGACGACGACGATACATTTGGCAACGTCGATCAGTACTTTGCCGAACATGGGTACGATGGCGACTTCATGGGGCCTCCTTCTCAAGAACCCAACCCAACAAAAGACGTGCGCGATCTAGCTGGTACCGCGGAGAAGCCAAGTTGCAACAGGCGTCGTCTGCCGTTCAGCTATTGGAAATATGCCCTAGAGGCAATAATAAAAGGATTATTATTATATTTCCTTGTTCATGATAATTGTCTTTTATTCATGCTATAACTGTATTATCCGGAAATCATAATACACGTGTGAATACATAGACCATAACATGTCCCTAGTGAGCCTCTAGTTGACTAGCTCGTTGGTCGACAGATAGTCATGGTTTCCTGACTATGGACATTAGATGTCGTTGACAACGGGATCACATCATTAGGAAAATGATGTGATGGACAAGACCCAATCCTAAGCATAGCACGAGATCGTGTAGTTCGTTTTGCTAGAGATTTTCCAATGTCAAAGTATCTCTTCCTTAGACCATGAGATCGTGTAACTCCCGGATACCGTAGGAGTGCTTTGGGTGTACCAAACGTCACAACGTAACTGGGTGACTATAAAGGTGCACTACAGGTATCTCCGAAAGTGTCTATTGGGTTGACACGGATCAAGACTAGGATTTGTCACTCCGTATGACGGAGAGGTATCTCTGGGCCCACTTGGTAATGCATCATCACAATGAGCTCAAAGTGACCAAGTGTTTGGTCACGGGATCATGCATTACGGTACGAGTAAAGTGACTTGCCGGTAACGAGACTGAACGAGGTATTGGGATACCGACGATCGAGTCTCGGGCATGTAACGTACCGAATGACAAAAGGAATTGTATACAGGGTTGTTCGAATCCTCGACATCGTGGTTCATACGATGAGATCATCGAGGAGCATGTGGGAGCCAACATGGGTATCTAGATCCTGCTGTTGGTTATTGCCCGAGAGCCGTCTCGGTCATGTCTACGTGTCTCCCGAACCCGTAGGGTCTACACACTTAAGGTTCGGTGACGCTAGGGTTGTATGAATATGAGTATGCAGTATACCGAATGTTGTTCGGAGTCTCGGATGAGATCCCGGACGTCACGAGGAGTTTCAGAATGGTTCGGCGGTAAAGAATTATATATAGGAAGTGGTATTTCGGCCATCGGGAAAGTTTCGGGGTCACCCGGTATTGTATCGGGACCACCGGAAGGGTCCCGGGGGTCCACCGGGTGGGGCCACCCATCCCGGAGGGCCCCATGGGCTGAAGTGGGAGGGGAGCCAGCCCATAGTGGGCTGGTGCGCCCCCCTAGGCCCACCCCCTACGCCTAGGGTTGAAACCCTAGGGTGGGGGGGGGCGCACCACATGCCTTGGGGGGCACTCCTCCCCCCTTGGCCGCCGCCCCCTTGGGAGATTGAATCTCCCAGGGCCGGCGCCCCCCCTGGGGGCCTATATAAAGGGAGGGGGGGAGAGGGGCAGCAGCAACCTGAAGTCCTGGCGCCCCCTCCCCCTGCTACACCTCTTCCTCCTCCGTCACGTGCTTGGCGAAGCCCTGCCGGAGTGCTGCTGTTCCACCACCACCACGCCGTTGTGCTGCTGCTGGAGCCATCATCATCAACCTCTCCTTACCCCTTGCTGGATCAAGAAGGAGGAGACGTCACACGCTCCGTACGTGTGTTGAACGCGGAGGTGCCATCCGTTCGGCGCTAGGATCTCCGGTGATCTGAATCACGACGAGTACGACTCCATCATCACCGCTCCATCTAACGCTTCCGTACGCGATCTACAAGTGGTATGTAGATGCAAACTCACTCCCTTGACTCGTTGATTAGATGAACTCATAGATGGATCTTGGTGAAACCGTAGGAAAATTTTTAATTTTCTGCAACGTTCCCCAACAGTGGCATCATGAGCTAGGTCTATGCGTAGTTCTCTATTGCACGAGTAGAAAACAATTTTGTTGTGGGCGTAGATCTTGTCAACTTGCTTGCCGCTACTAGTCTTATCTTGCTTCAGCGGTATTGTGGGATGAAGCGGCCCGGACCAACCTTACACGTACGCTTACGTGAGACCGGTTCCACCGACTAACATGCACTAGTTGCATAAGGTGGCTGGCGGGTGTCTGTCTCTCCCAATTTAGTTGGAGCGGATTCGATGAAAAGGGTCCTTATGAAGGGTAAATAGAAGTTGACAAACTCACGTTGTGGTTATTCGTAGGTAAGAAAACACTCTTGCTAGAACCCAATTGCAGCCACATAAAAGATGCAACAACAATTAGAGGACGTCTAACTTGTTTTTGCAGCAATTGTCATGTGATGTGATATGGCCAGAAGTTGTGATGAATGATGAATGATATATATTGTGATGTATGAGATCATGTTCTTGTAATAGGAATCACGACTTGCATGTCGATGAGTATGACAACCGGCAGGAGCCATAGGAGTTGTCTTTATTTTTTGTATGACCTGCGTGTCATTGAAGAACGCCATGTAAACTACTTTACTTTATTACTAAACGCGTTAGTCATAGAAGTAGAAGTAGTCGTTGGCGTGACAACTTCATGAAGACACGATGATGGAGATCATGATGATGGAGATCATGGTGTCATGCCGGTGACAAGATGATCATGGAGCCCCGAAGATGAAGATCAAAGGAGCTATATGATATTGGCCATATCATGTCACTACTTTACATAATTGCATGTGATGTTTATTATGTTTTATGCATCTTGTTTACTTAGAACGACGGTAGTAAATAAGATGATCCCTTACAACAATTTCAAGAAGTGTTCTCCCCTAACTGTGCACCGTTGCTAAAGTTCGTCGTTTCGAAGCACCACGTGATGATCGGGTGTGATAGATCCTTACGTTCACATACAACGGGTGTAAGACAGTTTTACACATGCAAAACACTTAGGGTTAACTTGACGAGCCTAGCATGTACAGACATGGCCTCGGAACACGGAGACCGAAAGGTCGAGCACGAGTCGTATGGAAGATACGATCAACATGAGAATGTTCACCGACGATGACTAGTCCGTCTCACGTGATGATCGGACACGACCTAGTCAACTCGGATCATGTAACACTTAGATGACTAAGGGGATGTCAAATCTGAGTGGGAGTTCATTAAATAATTTGATTAGATGAACTTAATTATCATGAACTTAGTCTAAAATCTTTGCAAAATATGTCTTGTAGATCAAATGGCCAACGCTCATGTCAACATGAACTTCAACGCGTTCCTAGAGAAAACCAAGCTGAAAGATGATGGCAGCAACTATATGGACTGGGTCCAGAACCTTAGGATCATCCTCATAGCTGCCAAGAAAGCATATGTCCTTGAAGCACCGTTAGGTGACCCACCTGCTCTCCCAGCACTGCAAGATGATTTGAATGTTTGGCAGACACGTACTGATGATTACTCCCTCGTTCAGTGCGGCATGCTTTACAGCTTAGAACCGGGGCTCCAAAAGCGTTTTGAGCAACACGGAGCATATGAGATGTTCGAGGAGCTGAAACTAGTTTTTCAAGCTCATGCCCGGGTCGAGAGATATGAAGTCTCTGACAAGTTCTATAGTTGTAAGATGGAGGAAAACAGTTCTGTCAGTGAGCATATACTCAAAATGTCTGGGTTGCACAGCCTCCTGTCCCAGCTGGACATTAACCTCCCGGATGAGGCGGTCATTGACAGAATCCTTCAGTCACTCCCACCAAGCTACAAGAGCTTTGTGATGAACTATAATATGCAGGGATGGTGAAGACCATTCCTGAAGTATTTTCAATGCTGAAGTCGGCAGAGGTTGAAATCAAGAAAGAACATCAAGTGTTGATGGTCAATAAGACCACTAAGTTCAAGAAGGGCAAGGGTAAGAAGAACTTCAAGAAGGACGGCAAAGATGTTGCCGCGCCCGGTAAGCCAGTTGCCGGGAAGAAGTCAAAGAATGGACCCAAGCCTGAGACCGAGTGCTTTTATTGCAAGGGGAAGGGTCACTGGAAGCGGAACTGCCCCAAATACTTAGCGGATAAGAAGGCCGGCAACACTAAAGGTATATTTGATATACATGTAATTGATGTGTACCTTACCAGTACTCGTAGTAACTCCTGGGTATTTGATACCGGTGCCGTTGCTCATATTTGTAACTCACAGCAGGAGTTGCGGAATAAGCGGAGACTGGCGAAGGACGAGGTGATGATGCGCGTCGGGAATGGTTCCAAGGTCGATGTGATCGCCGTCGGCACGCTACCTCTACATTTACCTACGGGATTAGTTATGAACCTTAATAATTGTTATTTGGTGCCAAGTTTGAGCATGAACATTGTATCTGGATCTCGTTTGATACGAGATGGCTACTCATTTAAATCCGAGAATAATGGTTGTTCTATTTATATGAGAGATATGTTTTATGGTCATGCCCCTATGGTCAATGGTTTATTCTTAATGAATCTCGAGCGTAATGTTACACATATTCATAGCGTGAATACCAAAAGATGTAAAGTTGATAACGATAGTCCCACATACTTGTGGCACTGCCGCCTTGGTCACATTGGTGTCAAGCGCATGAAGAAGCTCCATGCTGATGGACTTTTGGAGTCTCTCGATTATGAATCATTTGACACATGCGAACCATGCCTCATGGAAAAATGACCAAGACTCCGTTCTCCGGAACAATGGAGCGAGCAACCAACTTGTTGGAAATCATACATACCGATGTGTGCGGTCCAATAAGTGTTGAGGCTCGCGGAGGATATCGTTATGTTCTCACTCTCACAGATGACTTGAGTAGATATGGGTATGTCTACTTGATGAAACACAAGTCTGAGACCTTTGAAAAGTTCAAGGAATTTCAGAATGAAGTAGAGAATCAACGTGACCGAAAGATAAAATTCTTACGATCGGATCGTGGAGGAGAATATTTAAGTCACGATTTTGGTACACACTTAAGAAAATGTGGAATCGTTTCACAACTCACGCCGCCTGGAACACCTCAGCGAAACGGTGTGTCTGAACGTCGTAATCGCACTCTATTGGATATGGTGTGGCCTATGATGTCTCTTACCGATTTACCGCTATCATTTTGGGGATACGCTCTAGAGACAGCTACATTCACTTTAAATAGGGCACCCCGTCTAAATCCGTTGAGACGACACCGTATGAATTATGGTTTGGGAAGAAACCTAAGCTGCCGTTTCTAAAAGTTTGGGGATGCGATGCTTATGTCAAGAAACTTCAACCTGAAAAGCTCGAACCCAAGTCAGAAAAATGCGTCTTCATAGGATACCCTAAGGAAACCATTGGGTATACCTTCTACTTAAGATCCGAGGGCAAGATCTTTGTTGCCAAGAATGGATCCTTTCTGGAAAAAGAGTTTCTGTTGAAAGAAATAAGTGGGAGGAAAGTAGAACTCGATGAAGTACTACCTCTTGAACAGGATAGTAGTGCAGCTCAGGAAAATGTTCCTGTGATGCCTACACCAACTGAAGAGGAAATTAATGATGATGATCAAGGTACTTCGGAACAAGTTGCTACTGAACTTCGTAGGTCCACAAGGACACGTTCCGCACGAGAATGGTACGGCAACCCTGTCCTGGAAATCATGTTCTTAGACAACGTTGAACCTTCGAACTATGAAGAAGCGATGGCGGGCCCAGATTCCAACAAATGGCTAGAAGCCATGAAATCCGAGATAGAATCCATGTATGAAAACAAAGTATGGACTTTGACTGACTTGCCCGATGATCGGCGAGCGATAGAAAACAAATGGATCTTTAAGAAGAAGACGGACGCGGATGGTAATATTACCATCTATAAAGCTCGACTTGTCGCTAAGGGTTATGGGCAAGTTCAAGGGATTGACTATGATGAGACTTTCTCTCCCGTAGCGAAGCTTAAGTCCGTCTGAATCATGTTAGCAATTGCCGCATACTATGATTATGAGATATGGCAGATGGACGTCAAACAGCATTCCTTAACGGTTATCTTAAGGAAGAGCTGTATATGATGCAGCCGGAAGGCTTTGTCGATCCTAAAAACGCTAACAAAGTATGCAAGCTCCAGCGATCCATTTAAGGGCTGGTGCAAGCATCTCGGAGTTGGAACATTCACTTTGATGAGATGATCAAAGCGTTTGGGTTTATGCAGACTTATGGAGAAGCCTGCGTTTACAAGAAAGTGAGTGGGAGCTCTGTAGCATTTCTCATATTATACGTAGATGACATACTTTTGATGGGAAATGATATATAATTCTTGGACAACATTAAGGCCTACTTGAATAAGTGTTTTTCAATGAAGGATCTTGGAGAAGCTGCCTACATATTAGGCATCAAGATCTATAGGGATAGATCAAGACGCCTCATAGGTCTTTCACAAAGCACATACCTTGATAAGATTTTGAAGAAGTTCAAAATGGATCAGTCCAAGAAGGGGTTCTTGCCTGTATTGCAGGGTGTGAGATTGAGTTCAGCTCAATGCCCGACCACGGCAAAAGATAAAGAAGAGATGAGCGTCGTCCCCTATGCCTCAGCCATAGGATCTATTATGTATGCCATGCTGTGTACCAGACCTGATGTAAACCTTGCCGTAAGTTTGGTAGGAAGGTACCAAAGTAATCCCGGCAAGGAACACTGGACAGCGGTCAAGAATATCCTGGAGTACCTGAAAAGGACAAAGGACATGTTTCTCGTTTATGGAGGTGACGAAGAGCTCGTCGTAAAGGGTTACGTCGACGCTAGCTTCAACACAGATCTGGATGACTCTAAGTCACAAACCGGATACGTGTATATGTTGAATGGTGGAGCAGTAAGCTGGTGCAGCTGCAAGCAGAGCGTCGTGGCGGGATCTACATGTGAAGTGGAGTACATGGCAGCCTCGGAGGCAGCGCATGAAGCAATTTGGGTGAAGGAGTTCATCACCGACCTAGGAGTCATACCCAATGCGTCGGGGCCGATCAAACTCTTCTGTGACAACACTGGAGCTATTGCCCTTGCCAAGGAGCCCAGGTTTCACAAGAAGACCAGGCACATCAAGCGTCGTTTCAACTCCATCCGCGAAAATGATTAAGATGGAGACATAGATATTTGCAAAGTACATACGGATCTGAATGTCGCAGATCCGTTGACTAAACCTCTCTCGCGAGCAAAACATGATCAACACCAGAACTCTATGGGTGTTCGATTCATCACAATGTAACTAGATTATTGACTCTAGTGCAAGTGGGAGACTGTTGGAAATATGCCCTAGAGGCAATAATAAAAGGATTATTATTATATTTCCTTGTTCATGATAATTGTCTTTTATTCATGCTATAACTGTATTATCCGGAAATCGTAATACACGTGTGAATACATAGACCATAACATGTCCCTAGTGAGCCTCTAGTTGACTAGCTCGTTGGTCGACAGATAGTCATGGTTTCCTGACTATGGACATTAGATGTCGTTGACAACGGGATCACATCATTAGGAGAATGATGTGATGGACAAGACCCAATCCTAAGCATAGCACAAGATCGTGTAGTTCGTTTTGCTAGAGCTTTTCCAATGTCAAAGTATCTCTTCCTTAGACCATGAGATCGTGTAACTCCCGGATACCGTAGGAGTGCTTTGGGTGTACCAAACGCCACAACGTAACTGGGTGACTATAAAGGTGCACTACAGGTATCTCCGAAAGTGTCTGTTGGGTTGACACGGATCGAGACTGGGATTTGTCACTCCGTATGACGGAGAGGTATCTCTGGGCCCACTCGGTAATGCATCATCACAATGAGCTCAAAGTGACCAAGTGTTTGGTCACGGGATCATGCATTACGGTACGAGTAAAGTGACCTGCCGGTAACGAGACTGAACGAGGTATTGGGATACCGACGATCGAGTCTCGGGCATGTAACGTACCGAATGACAAAAGGAATTGTATACGGGGTTGTTCGAATCCTCAGCATCGTGGTTCATCCGATGAGATCACCGAGGAGCATGTGGGAGCCAACATGGGTATCCAGATCCCGCTATTGGTTATTGCCCGAGAGCCGTCTCGGTCATGTCTACGTGTCTCCCGAACCCGTAGGGTCTACACACTTAAGGTTCGGTGACGCTAGGGTTGTATGAATATTAGTATGCAGTATACCGAATGTTGTTCGGAGTCCCGTATGAGATCCCGGACGTCACGAGGAGTTTCGGAATGGTCCGGAGGTAAAGAATTATATATAGGAAGTGGTATTTCGGCCATCGGGAAAGTTTCGGGGTCACCCGGTATTGTACCGGGACCACCGGAAGGGTCCCGGGGGTCCACCGGGTGGGGCCACCCATCCCGGAGGGCCCCATGGGCTGAAGTGGGAGGGGAGCCAGCCCATAGTGGGCTGGTGCACCCCCCTAGGCCCACCCCTGCTCCTAGGGTTGAAACCCTAGGGTGGGGGGCGCACCACATGCCTTGGGGGGCACTCCTCCCCCCTTGGCCGCCGCCCCCCCTGGGGGCCTATATAAAGGGAGGGGAGGAAGAGGGGCAGCCGCAACCTGAAGTCCTGGCGCCCCCTCCCCCTGCTACACCTCTTCCTCCTCCGTCACGTGCTTGGCGAAGCCCTACCGGAGTGCTGCTGTTCCACCACCACCACGCCGTTGTGCTGCTGCTGGAGCCATCATCATCAACCTCTCCTTCCCCGTTGCTGGATCAAGAAGGAGGAGACGTCACACGCTCCATACGTGTGTTGAATGCGGAGGTGCCGTCCATTCGGCGCTAGGATCTCCGGTGATCTGAATCACGACGAGTACGACTCCATCATTACCGCTCCATCTAACGCTTCCGTACACGATCTACAAGTGGTATGTAGATGCAAACTCACTCCCTTGACTCGTTGCTTAGATGAACTCATAGATGGATCTTGGTGAAACCGTAGGAAAAATTTTAATTTTCTGCAACGTTCCCCAACATCAGCTCTCAGGAGACGCCTCCAGCTGCCGACTTCACCGAGCCTCAGATAGGCGAGGTGCGGAATATTATCAGCCCAAACACACTCAAGAAGGCGGTCTGTGAGCAGAACTCGGTCCCATTACAGGAGAAGAAGAAGGCACGCAAAAGAAAGACTAACAAGGGTGCGAGCCAGTCGGCACCGAGTACGATCCGTGCTCAGGACGGGCCACCTTCACCTAAGGATATCTCGAGGAGGGTGCATGTGGCGGGTAGGGCGATGCTACCGACAAATATGCTCAATGCTGCAACCGGTGCTATGCGGAGTCTGCATGACAGTGTTCTTTCTTTGGAGAAGCGGCGTCTCAGAGAGAAGGATGTGGCATACCCGGTTTTCGCGGCCAAGGTGCCAGAGGGCAAGGGCTTTGTGGATAACTCCATCGGGCGTACGATCGTCCTGCGGTTTGATGACATCCACGCTATGTTGAACCTTCATCCGCTGCACTACACCTTCGTTCGGCTATTTTCGCTGAGTATGGAGATGCGGATCATTCGCGACAAGACCCCGGACATCGTGATAGTCGACCCCTTCTACATGCGTGCCAAGATCTTGGGCAGCGCTGGGGACCGGCAAGTCGTGAGTTCTTACCTCGAAGGCGTCATTCTGGCAAACCAAGATAAGGATAACTTCCTCGTGCCTTACTTTCCCGAGTAAGTCCTCCCCTCAACCGGCCCGTAACATATGAATTCTTAGATTTCGATCGTTTTTCTTTTAACATTCCGTGTTTTCTGCAGTGACACACATTGCACGCTCATCCTTCTAAGCCCCAAATATTCCATGGCCACGTATTTCGACACGGACCGTCAGTCGAACGTAGACTACACAAATGTCAAGAAGGTTCTTGATGATGTTCTCCCCGGCTACGCCAAATCTGGAGGCACCTTCACCAGGCCTATTCGTAAGTACGACAAGCACGTGTTCTCCCACAATACGACGTTCTGCTGCGTCAAGCAGCCGCCTGGCGGTCAGAAAGGTGCCTACTACGCCATCCATCACATGCGGGCGATCGTACGGGACCATCGTCAACTTCTGCTATCGATTAAACTCAAAGATTGGGCCGCGAGCGTGTCGGCAATCCAAGACGCGGACATCAGACAAGAATTCTTTCGCATCCAGTTGGAGTTTGCGGAAATCATCCATCAAGATATCCTTCGTACCTCGGGGCAGTTCTACCTCAGAAATCAACCGTCCAACAGTGACATCGACACAATGCTACAAATGCAGGCTGACAACGCCCGTTATTTCATGACTCCCACGATAGACGGCGGCTTCATCCACGCTCCGGTCCCTTGAGTCGAGTCGAAAGCAGTGATGCTGTGTCTAGTTCTGAAACATCGATTGACTCATGTTGTAATTAAACTTTAATGAACTTGTAGTATGTCTCTTTGGTTTCGAGAGTCGTTCAACTTAGATGTAATCGATGCTATTAATGTCTTGCTTTTCTCTTCCGATCGTTCCGTTGCATACTTGTATATTGCTTATGTATTGTATGTGAATTGGTACTAACGTTTCGTTTGGCTAGTGCATAGCGATGTCGTCGTATGTCGTGTACAAGGGTAAGGTTCCCGGAGTCTACGACGACTGGGAGGAGTGTCGGAGACAGGTTCACCGATTCAGCGGTAACAGTTACAAAGAGTACACCACTAGGGCCGAGGCCGAATCTAGATACGCCCGCTATCTAGCGGGAGAGGGGAGGGAGCGTTGGAGGAACCGGATGAAGACGAGTTTCATCGTGATGATGCTCATCGTGATGACCGCAGCTCTCTTCTATGTGATGGTAGTTTAGATGATCGATATCGACTTGTAATGTGAAGACAAACTCGCTACTCGCGGTCTCGAGACTTGTAATTAATGTCCTATCTTTGTTCGGTCTTTTCAATTCGGAGACTAATATGATGAATTGTATTCGGAGACTAATATGATGAATTGTATTCAGAGATTAATCTTCTATTGTATTCGATGAATCTGTTGTTGATGTGTGCTATCTATATTTTGTCCAATTATACATTTTGTAACCTGTGCAAAAAACAGAAAATAAAAAAATAAAAAAAACCTAATATTCATACTAATGGCGCATCACATCACAGTGCGCCATTAGTATGCCAAAGGATACTAATGGCGCATCATTAAACAGTGCGCCATTAGTATGCCGAAGTTACTAATGGCGCATCTTGTTGTTGTGCGCCATTAGTATGCCAAAGCACCTGGGTATACATGGCCCCCTGGGAGGCATACTAATGGCGCACTGTTGTATATACTAATGGCGCATCTGAGGTCCGCCATTAGTATACCAGATACTAATGGCGCACCAGTGGTGCGCCATTAGTAAAATATACTAATGGCGTGGCACTAATGACGCACCACTAATGCGCTAATAATGGCCAAATTAGGTGCACCATTAGTAGGCCTTTTCCTAGTAGTGGTAGCAAAGGATGGATGACCTAATCGACTGTGCCACCTCTCAGCAGAAAGCTTGATGGCACCATAGACATGTTTATTGAATTTGCAATTCTAGGGAAGCAACGAGTAGAGCCCTTGCACACGGACACCTCTATGAAGAACTCTCTTCGTGACCTGATCCTTGATCAAAAAGAAGAAAGGGTGAAACTCTAGAAACACATTATTATCAAGAGCAATGCGATGGATAGATAGAAGATTCTTAGAGGCATTAGGAACATGCAGGATGTCATTGATTTCAAGATTTGTGTGTGGGGGTTCAATGATTGATTTACCAATATGACTTATTTCCATACCTGGACCATTTGCAGCTGTGTAGATTTGGTCATTGCCACGGTATTTCTCATGCATCGTCAGCTTGTCCAGCTCGCCAGTGATGTGATTGGTGGCACCTGTGTCCATATACCAATTTGTATCTACACCATATGACATATCAGCAGCGACAACAACTTTTTTCTTTTGGGAATTGTCATCAGCGTAGCGCCAATCACAATCTTTAGCTATGTGATTTGTCTTTTTACAGATCTGGCACTTCCCTTCATATCCCTCGTAGCCCTGGAAACTGCGCCCCCGATTGTTGTT
>NC_041383.1:729932847-729954565 GCF_002162155.2 Triticum dicoccoides
AGGGTTGCCCTGGTAGTAGCCGCCACCCCCACCAGGATAGCCGCCACCACCACCATTGTGGTAGCCGCCGCCGCCACCACTGTTGTTTGGGTGGTAGCCACCGCCGCCACCCTGGTTGTTGCCGCCATTGTGGTAGCCGCCGCCGCCGCCACCACTGTTGTTTGGGTGGTAGCCACCGCCGCCACCCTGGTTGTTGCCGCCATTGTGGTAGCCACCACCACCACCGTACTGTCCGCCGCCGCCTCCGTACTAGCCGCCACCACCATGGGATCCACCACCACCTCCACCACTCCGCTGGTTTTGGTAGTTTTTGGTGTTTCCCTGGCGACCACGAGATGCAGAGTTCGCCGATGATTTGAAGGATCCGGCGTTTGTATCATGGAACATTTCGACCTGCTGATCGAAATTTGCCACCATGGAGAAGAGGATGTCGACGGAGACTGGTTCTGTTCGTGCATCGAGCGCCCAGATGATAGGCTGGTACTCCATGTCCAACCCGGCGATGATGAAGGAGAGTAGCTCATCCTCGCCGATCGGCTTTCCCGTCGCCGTGAGCTCGTCGAAGAGGGCCCGCATCTGACCAAAATATACAGCAGCCGTCTGGGAGCCCTTCTGGGCGTTGGTGAGGGCGACCCCTATGTTGTTGGCGCGCGAGAGAGACATGGTCGAGAACATTTTCCCGAGCGCGGTCCATATCGCATGCCATTTTTCATGCGAAGCAACCTGAACAAGTACTTCTTTGGATAGGTTTCTGAGGAGATAAGCGACGATCTGTTGGTCTTGGATGAGCCATTGGGAGTAGGCAGGGTTTGAGGCAACCTGATCCTTCCCTTCGGCGTTCTTGGTGGTGAGGGTTTTTTGTGGTTCTTCAATGGTTTGATCTAGGTAGCCATAGAGGCCAGCACCCATGATCTGTGATCTTGCCTGTGCGCGCCATAGGATGTAATTGGTTCGGGTAAGTGGTTCGGAGGTGTTGTAGTTGAGGCTAGAGTTGATGGCAGAGGAGGAGGAAGCCATGGCGGCTGATGGAAGGAAGGTAGGCTAGGGTTTTGGCGCAGGTATGTGGAAGGTGGCTAGGGTTCTTGGCGCAGGCACATCGAAAGCTAGATGTGGTGGAAGAGGTTGCTCTGTATACCATGTAAAATCTGGTTAAGCGTTCCTACTCCCAACAGGGGAGCCGCATGAGTACATATTGATTGTAGCTTGGAGTACAAGGATTGGCAGCGTCGAGGCTAACCAACAGGAGATATTACAGGAGGTTTAACAGGAGATAGAAGGAGATACTACACCGGATATCTACCTAGCTATTCCAACGTGACATATAAGATGTCCGACCATAGGCCTCATAACAATATGTTTAACAGATCTCACATCTACAACTAGCATATCATTTTCTATGCTCTTGGCATGGATTTATGGATACTACAACCAGATTTGTTGCAAGACGGGCACCATTCTACCCATTTTTCCAATACAAATGACACGCATCTTGGTGCACGTTCGAGAAAAAACTTATCGACAAATGTCAAGTAAAACATGCTCAAAACAACGGGTCTTATTTATTTACAAAATCATAGTATAAAATACACATCGGTTATGTGGTAGACCGCAGGCATGAGCATAAACTGATGAATGTCACAACTCCCAAAAATGTGGAGATGCAATGCACTCGGCTTTAGTTGCAGCTGTACCAGCCGCACCGTTATAGCACATCATAATTTACAAATAACCAGGTATGGCTCCAGCTCAAGCAACATGAGTTTTCTGAATCTTCCTCCAACAGCCTCTTGAGGTCTTACATTATGTAAATTACATACACCGCTTGGGGCTCAATCTTCCTCCTCGAGGATCGACGCGAACACGAATGGTGCAAACTTATACCCACCACCCTCATAAAACTTACCCTGGAACTCGACCCAGTGGAGCCTCAAGGCGTGCAGAAATGCACTCAGGGTCTCCATCGAAAGCAGAACAAAAATAGTGGCAAAGAGGAAGACCATTACTCCGACGACAAGGATGATAACATTGTTGTATCTGCAAAGAGAGCACAACACAGCATTAGAAGAGCCACAATAGGCGTAGAGAGCAGTAAAAGAGAGTGCATCTTACCCCCATGCTAGAAGAAGAACCTTATCATAGAAGACACTGGACAGTTCTGAGTGCGCGAGACTGCAAAAATAAAGACATCGATTACTTGTCAATGTCTGTCTCGTGAGGAGAAACTTACTTATTTGGGGTTGATGTGTTATATCATGTTCAATGATACCTGAGAGCCCAAAGACGAAGATATGAGGCGGTATTTGAGACCGCACCGAGCACAAACTCAATTGTGTGGATCAGCTGGTGGACCAAAACTTCACTGAATTCAAACTCCTCGTGGTTGTGTGGGTTTTCATGTTGTCCTCCCAATTGAGCCACTGATTCATCTGTCTCCTGGAGCATGGTGTAATGCTGGCCTTGGTGTCTCTGATGGAGGCAAATTAAAACATCAACAAGTGGGTATATGATATAGGAGTATATTCCAGTGAGAAGACAGTTAGGGAATTAAGAAAGGTCTGCAACCTGCTCATGTTGCTTCTTCAAAAACAATGGCTTCGGAAACAGCATCCAAGGCACAGACACCAGAGCAAGCAGAAGTAGAACAAGCTGCGAGGAAACAAGAAATGTTATGTGCAACTGACAGAATCAACACATGGCAGCAGCAATGAATATCACCAAACCTGCACAATTCTCTGCCCAGGAAATAGCTGGTTCTCCCCAATATCATCCGTTGGACTCAGAAACATATATATCATTATATGGTATAGGTCAGCTTTTGAGCCAGTGCACCACTTAATAATGATGAGGAGTGACAGGTAACCAAATAAGCTGTTTAAGAAGATCAGCTGGGGAACAAACTGATACCTGTTGACACAAAAACTGAATGAGTATTTTTGAAATCACAGGACTGATTATTCCTGGGAAGAGTTCGACCTACCAAACATTAACAGTATTTTTGAAATACTTCGCATTAAAGAAACTCAACACAATTCCAAGGTTCATTTGTGCAATTCCAAGAAGAATTGACATTTTCATCTTTAGGGAATTGAGAAATGGCAGCTCACTGCGGCTTCCATGCCACACTGGATCGACACCAAATGGGTATGTTTGCCCCACCATAACTAATCCTTCAGTTGTAGCATCCCTATAAATAAAACAAAGGGGAAAAGGGAAAGTCATGCGATTTTCATAAAACATCAAAGTAGGAGCACAAATTCAGCAGCTTACCCACACGAAGGATCATGGCAGGCATAGGCAGATTTACCGAAGAGCTCAAATGGAACCGAGAAGAACTCATTATATATCAATCCAGTGTAAATTGAAAAAAGGGACATAATCAAAATTACATAGCGCCCACCAAACATTATTTCCACTATGTCATCTAGTTTCTGCGAGCAAAGAAATGAAGAAAGTTAATAATAATTTCCTTGGAAAACATATATCTACTGAATGAAGAAGAGAAGGCTCGAGATGAAACCTGTGAAGCTAGCTTCTTCTCTCGGATTATGAGGTACAGTGCAGTAAGAAATATACAAATTCCATGACCCCAATCACCAAACATGACGGCAAATAAGAAGGGGAATGTTACGATGGTAAATAAACCAGGATTTAGTTCTTGATAGCTCGCAATACTGCAAATTATATTTAATGTAAAGTTAGCACATAGCATGAACCCCAATAATTCCTTTATGCAGTAAGAAGTGACTAGGTTATTCCTGGTTGATGGTAACCATTTCTGTAAATTACAATAAATATCAGATATGTTGAATTAGTATCACTAGTTTGAAGATAAAAGTCCTAACCCACATAGATAATTATGCTCCGTATTCTACACATATAGCACAAAGAAATAATAGAAATATAAAACTTAACATGACCAGTACGGGGGCATAATTATCTATCAGCAAAACAAACAACGAAAGGAACACAAGAAAGAGTATAACTATGATAGAATTTCACTAAATGAGCACAGTACTAAAGGTTTAGAAAAGGGAAACACAAAGTAAATCAACAAATAAATGGACAAAACAGTATACTGATCTAGATATACCGATTATGAAATAGATAGATACAGATATGTGAGAGATGTATCATGGTTGGCACTGGTCCTTGTTGCCCTGATTCTCTGTCTCTAGGAGTTTGAGTGGCTTCTCCTACGTTCCGCTGCACCTGTCAGTCCCTCCGTGTTCTCCAACGCCACCTCTGCCGCTTCCTCCACTGGGTCGTTTGCTCAGTAACGTCACTGTTGGGAACATATTTGTGGTTCACATATGTCTTCGTTCGTTCATACTACTTTGTGGTCTTTTAGGGTCTTTGTGCTCCTTCAGATTCTACTGGTTGTAAGCTTGGCAAAGAGCCATATTAGTTGTGTAATACTGATACCCCATTGTATAAGAAGTTTCCTATAAATGTGCCACACATGTACGTGTACATATACTGGCTTATGGCTCACTAGTGTTTCCCTAACAATCTTTATATTTTTGAAACTTACCCATAGGCATCCACAATGTCCTGGAAGGAGGACGTAAATTTGTTTGTCTGGAAATACGTTGGAGGAGATTCTTGTGTGTTCAGAATTTGGAAAATGCAACCAACTTCGGAGTTGCTACCAGTAGTAGCACGATGAAGTGCATCTTGTACCTGCAATAGGTAAAATAATCTCCTAAACCTATTGACAAAGTAAGAGCAACCGAAACCAAAAAAGCAGCCAGAAAACATCAATTCTAGAAGGGATGAGAGTGCATTTGCATACCTGACTTGTAGCAAAAACGGGACTCCACCCCTCAGCAACTAAACATTTCTTTGTTACATCAAGACTGAACATGTTTAGCGTGTGGTAAATAGCTTTTTCCTTCTTTAACTGAAGCATTTGTACGTCAATCAGAATTAAACATGAATGCAACGAAATTAATAAGATATTCAGCAAGCGTTGTTCAAATAGCACGGACTTCTATTTTGCATGATAAGAAACATACCAAAAGATTGTATATAATACAAGCTTACCAGGTTTTTCCATTCTTCATACTCACAAGCTATATTTTTAAGTATGCCGTCACGATGAGCTAAACCTATTTCAACAGTTGCCTTCAACTCTGACACTTTTCCAGATACCTAAACAGTTGCAAATGTTTCAGAACAAATAATAGTAGCTTAGTAAATATAGTACAACAGCTTTTGTGAAAGAATTTTTGACTACAATTCAGAACTTCTGCACAAGCTTGAGACAGAAAGGAAAAAAATTTCAACAAGATTACCTATCTAATCAAACATGAAACACCAAAAAGAAGAAAAGAAAATACACCCTCCAGTTTACAAAAATGTGTCCTAAAGTACTAAATAATAGCGGGTTTAATATGATGATGTGCTATCAATTGTATGGTACTAAGGTCAAATATATAGTATATGCTCAAAAACATCACATAGATATATATATACAAAAGCAAGCACGAGAGGAGGTCTCAGCATTCTCTTCAAGAGAACTAATCCACAAAGCAAAATGAGCACCAACATGGTTTAAAGAACAAAACACAGGGGTAGACACCAACCTTCTGAATAGTTTGTAATTGTGTGGCAAGGTCTTCTGGAAACGGATAACGGTTGGCACCAAAAGCATCACAAATTTTTAGAATCTTGGATTTTGCTCTCTCCCCAGAGTAGAATATAACGAAAGAATTTTTCACGGCCTGTCAATACGTTATAGTGACAAAACCATATGAGGAAAATAATATTTCAGAAATAAGTACATAACTAGTGGGGGAGAAATAACAACAATATGATGTGGCTTACAGCTGAATGTTAAACATCATTGCCGAGAAAATAATAATTTGTAGAGTGAATTCCATTTTTTATGCCCTAGTTTCATGTTTGTGACAGGAAATACCCCATTTAGCAGAATTTTCACATTTTTACCAAATTTAAGCAAACTTGTGCCACTAATTACCCCTTCTAATTTTTTCCTATTCTAACTGCTTGGGCCACACCGTAGTGCTGGCTAGGTATGCCACACCCGTCACAGGATAGGTTGTTTATGATTCTTTTGTTATCTCAAAATCCCATACAATAGTACTGATTAGGTTCATTTTCAATCATCTGACATAACAAACTTCGTCTTCAACGCAAAAAAATAAAAAGCAAAGAAGCATCATATTGAATATTCATAAGTAATTCCTAAAATTTATGGAAGGGAGTTGACGACAAAGGGAAGTAGTAACCTTCTCTCCAGATTGTGGATCAATTATAGATTCATCAACAGATTCTTGTCGGAGTAACATATTGCCCCTGGTGGCACGGTAAAGTATACGCTCAAAGGCCATAGCCTTTTGCTTTGGCACAAGACCAATCAGGGAACCTAGCTTCACTTGTTTCGATGGATCTATCACCATTTCCTGCAACGAAAGAAGTATGAAAACAAGGAGAACTAATATATTGCTTTACTAGCAAAATGGTCCTCACCTGGTGCAATAAAGGACTCTCCAGAGAAGAATCACCAGACTGATCAGCCACCATTTCCCTCTGTTGCTCTGCCGCGCTTCTCTGAGCTGAGTAGAAAAACTCACCAGTCTGAAAGTAAATAGAGACCAGTAATGAACAACATATAACTAAGGGTGGAGCTACTATAGGGACATGGCATTATAGGACTCTCGAATATGTACAAATAAAATATCCGCACATCCAAAATACATCCTACAAATACAAAAAAAAACAAACCGGCATAGTTTTAAATAGTTTTAAAAATAATGCCCCATAGCTCAAAAAACCAGAAGCCTCAACAGATGATGCACACTTAAAATCTGGCGTGCGAGAAAAATAATACTAATTGCAGTCAAAAGTGCACAACTGGATAATTAGGTGCCCTGTGTAGGCACAGCGAGCACAAATATTCGACTAACTGGCAACACACAACGAGAAAAGAAAAATAATTGCACTGCACAAGTCATGGTACCCATTGCGAGGAGCACGCTTCCGCAGCAAGGTGCAAATGCAGTCAGCAGCTTACCCCTCGGCACAAAGGAAGTTCAGGTATAAGGAACTTATTTCTTGCTTGCCTAAAGATTACGGTGGACTCAGGCTAAAGAAAACTAACATGACCAGATTCCCATAAGACAAGGGTTCCTAATTGCATACAAATTTAACAATGAATTGTTTCCTACACCAATAACCAGATATTTATCTGACTCCTCATCCTCCTGCTGTTGCTATGCGCTACTTCCTGGAATGCTTGCTACATGACTCCTGTCATGTCGTTGACCCAAATACAAGCCGACAGAAACTACTCTCTTCTAAATTTTCATTAAAAGTTGTAAAGAGATGTTTCTTTTCATTCAGTCAATCAATACTACTCTGTAATCTGAATCATCAAAATATATAGTTTGTGGTTTCACATTTGTTTGGTGAAGGCTGCATCGATTACAATTATACTTTTTATAAATTTCTGATCCCCGCTTGAGATTGGAACATCAGGAATTTCATGTCATGTTCAATAAAACCCAAAGTAATGTACAATGAATGCAATTCGAAATCAATGGTGGTAAATATTGCTACATTTTAAGTTTTTAACTATATCAGGGTGTTTATAGAAACTAGAGAGTCAATTACCTTTCCTTGATGTCACAAATATTCTACAAGCAAGTTTTTTGTATTGTTTCTTTTTCACCTTGCACCTCAGGGGATTTCAGGGTTTAATTCCTTTCAGTTTATGGTGCTCTCGTCAATGCACGAAAAGAGAAAAGTGAATTGCATTAAATAAATTATTTAATTATCCTTTAATGTGGTCATACCTTTTCTAGAAGAACATTGTACTCCACCAGCTCATTGTATGTCCTCTGCAATTTTCTATTATTTGTATTTACTTCAGTTAGCTCAGCTTCAAATTCCCCAAGTTTTATCTGTTAGTTGACAATGTTAAAACAAAATTCTACACTTACAACCTGCAAATGATGAGGGCATAAGTTTCATTAACCAAATACCTCCAGATCACCAATTTCCAAAGAAGCTCCTGAAAATTGCGTCGGAGAAGTCAATATTGCAGCTTTCGACATTTGTTCCTTGAAAAAACGCAACCTGCGAGCCATTTCACCACACCTCTTGATCTGCACAAGGTGTATGTGCAGAAAAAAGATTATTAAATTCACAGATCAGTATGAACTAGTAGTAAATATGATTATGATTCAGAGCACAAGACGAATGCGAAATATTTAGGGTTTAGTCCTTTTCACATTAGGCTACATGTAATCAGGATAACGTAGGATTCTGAAAACCAAATCATTGCATTAACTGGATATTGTGGTTCCATCCTCATATAATGGGGACATGTATTAACCCACTATGTATCATAGGAAAATGGTGATAATCTGGGCATTAAGAATAGGATATTGTTTCGCCTCATCAGAATAGGATATTGTTTTCACAGCATAAAGTAAAAAAGATGCTGAAAAGACCAACAGTTCTATACGAAATTTAATCAGTGACATACACGGGATTTAGTTCCTTTACAGGTATTCAAGAAACTGTGAATCGTAATAAGCTGGACAGATATAAGGCCACATTGCATAACAGAGCACAGCAACAAGAAAGCATTAAATAAGGTCGCGCACCTGGGCAGCATATGCCCGTTGGAATGGGCTCTTGTCCGCATTAAGCTGAAACAAAGGGCAGATATTAGATTCTCCTGGACTAAACGAAAAGGAAAAAAGCATGACTTAACACAGATAAAAATCGCCTATGTCAACAGGTTTCATGTTTTACCTTATGAAATTCCAAGCTAAAATAAGTTCACCTGAGGTTACATAAACTCATAAGATAGCGCTACACGTACGGTTGCATGTCAGTAGTTGTAGAAAAATACTTCAAGTAATTAACAAAATTTGAAATGTTTATAGTTCCAAATTTATCACGAGGACATAAAATTAGGCTATTATTAACTTGACAGTCATGTACGTATGATCCTAGTGATGTTCCGTGAAAAGGCATCATCCTAAGGCATTTTATGTTCATCCATGAAAAGGATAAAAAGTTGCCTCCTCATGTGCTTCATGAAGAACATTATGCCTCCTCCATTCGAAGAAGAACGCACCACTCTTGAGGGATATACTAGAGAAAACAAGGGCCTGAAGAGCATACCACTAGGATCGTGTATAACCAGTGATCGGCCTCAGCAGTGAGTGCGTTAGCTGCCATGTGTAGAGTTCAAGATGACAGTGTCCCGCATGGTACACGATCACTGTCGCGCAAATCCATGCCTCAATTTGCCATTTTCAAATTGCAATAATAGGGGAGGGGCTTTTGTTCGTGCCAAAGTTTGAGACGCGGCAACTTTTCATAACACCGACACCTGTTGCAGCGGCACCATTTCAGCTAAGTATTTATCTGGTTGAGGCACGTGCTATCTTCTACTACCTCCGTCCTGGCTTATTGGCCCCCTTCGAATTTTGTGTCAAACTTTGATCATAAATTTAACTCACTAAGTGTTAATGCATGTCACACAAAATATATCGTAGGATTCGTATTCGAACATAGTTTCCGATACATCATATTTGCTCTGTTTGACTTATATTTTAGTAGTTAAAATCAATGGTCAAAATATGATCCTAAATAAAGGGGTGGCTAATAAACTAGGACGGAGGAGGTAGTAATCTGTATCGCTGGGTCAATCCTATAATTGTTTATCTCAAGTGGTCAATGCTGCACGTTGGCTATCGGTTGAGACATATGCAGTCCACATCGCGTATCATAGCACGCAATGCTCTATTGTTTACAGCGCCGAGGCCCAAAACGCTAGGCGCACACCGCCGGTCCGCACCCGAGCTTGAAGGAACACGACGAGCAGCATTACGCGGTCGAACGGAAGTGGGGAAACAGATTGAAATCCGAGCAATAAAGCAAGCAAAGGTGTGAGCAACAGGGCGTGCGGACGTACGTCTTTGAACTGGAGGAGGCCGAGGTCGCCGAGGTTGGAGACGGCGAGGCGCGCCGACTCGGCGGGGATGATGACCTGCACCAGCTGCATCGCCTCCGACCGCAGCAGATCCATCGGCGGGGAGCACCCGCCGCCGCGCGACATCGCGGGTCGGTCGGAGACCCTGGCGGCGGGGTAGGGCGTCTGTGGGGCGTGCTTGCTCAATGCTCCGGTGGGCTGCCGCGGCGCAGGGGCGACTCGGGGGAGCGGTCAACGCGGTTGCGTGGCGGTGGCGGCGGTGCTGCCGATTGGCTTCAGAGGGAGGCGGAGGAGGTGGAACGGACGGGAGGTAGTCTTCCCTGGAGCGTGAGTGCGTGACGATGGTGCTTTCTGTAGTAGGAGTACGAAGCAGGGTGAAACTTGAATCGATGTCAGCAGGTGCTTTCCTTCGAAGGCATCTGTGCTGCTCAAGAGTTGACTGGCCCTGCCGGCTGCCGGTTCCCGCTGTCACTCAATTTATCCCCCACAAATTTACAATGGCTTGACGGCTTGTTTGCTTGTACATGAAGCATTGGCATAATCCCTCTGTTTTTTTGTTTTCTTAGATTAGCACTAGCAAAAATGCCTATGCGTTGCAACGAAATAAAAATAAATGCATTGCCCCTATCCCCACAATTATGGCTAAAAACCTCTCACAGGTCGAGATCCTCTTTTTCAACACCATATCTCAGTCGTTTCACCGCCTATTCTTCTCCTTGCCATCATCAACAGTGGCAACAACGTGACAATGTCCGTGCTTCGCTACGAAGCAAAGTAGGTGTTGCTAGAAATGAATAGCATGTGTTTGTCTACACAATTTCCTATCATTAATAGTGAATAGCACATATGTAATTTATAGTACATAGCATCAAATTTTCCGAGCTTTTAATGTAACTGTTTTGGTTAGCATGTGTACGTTGCAGCAAGAGAAAAAAATATCACATGCGCGTCCCTCACACGCCCTCGGGTCGGTGTGTGTTGATGGTGCCTTGTGGAGGGCGTGTGTTTTAACGGTTTTCGCCCGGGTTTCCGTTAATTAACCGGGCAACCCTCTTCTGCTTAATGAATGAAAGTGGCAAATCTTTTGCCCTGTTTCAAAAAATATATATAAATAGAATTTTAAAAATGCATTATGATGGAATTCACTTCCAGAATCTGGCAGTAGCAGAAAAAGGACCTATTGTCCCGGTTCGTGAGGGCCATTTGTCCCGGTTTTTGAACCGAGACTAAAGTGTCGGTACTAATGCCCTAAACCTTTAGTCCCGGTTCTTGCATAAACCGGGACAGATGAGCCTCCACGTGGCCGGTGCGGCGAGCCCAGGCAGGAGGACCTTTGGTCCCGGTTGGTGGCACTAATCGAAACCAATAGGCATCCACGCGTCAGCATTTCAGGTGCTGGGGTTTTTGTTTTTTTTAAAGGGGGGAGGGATTTAGGGGTTTTTGGGGGGTTAATTTAGGTGTTTCATATATTGTGTTAGCTAGCTAATTAATAGAGAGAAGTGTCTTTTCTTATCTCCGTGCTTGGTCGACGCTACGTACTATACGTATAGAGAGGACTAGACACGCTAGCTAGTAAGCAAATAAAGGAAACAAAAGATCGTCATGAATATATGCATAGAGAGAAGTGATATCGACCACCTCTCCCTCTCTGAGAGATTGGTCGAACAACAAGTTCTCGTATATCTATCTGACGCTACGTACTGGCTACATATATACAATATAATCATCTCTTACAATTTAATCTCCTAATTCCAAATGAACTCAGGGTCCACATGGTATTCTCCGTCTTTAGCGATCACGTGGTCAAGAAAGAATCGTTGCTTCATCAACCTACTCGGCTGGAGATTCCAGTGTCACCTGGTGACCTGCTCCATCACCTCGGCTAGACTGGGGGCTTCACCTCTTCGGAGTGCCGAGCTCTTCGCTCGGCCGCATCGGGCTTGGGGGCTGAGACCTTGTCCCGCACCAAGCTCGGACCGCGTCATCAATGCCGAACACATTAACCAGCTAAGTCGCTTTCATGCTCAAAAACTTTTAGATTTAAATTTTGTTCGGTCCGACCAAGCATTATACTTTTTTCGCAAAAAAATGTTTGTGAAAAATTTCCTTGTCCAAACTTTGTTTGTGACACACAAATTCAAATACCCCGTTTACTTGGGGGTTCCCTTGCTGGAGCTTTTCCTCTTGCATATGATTATACTTGTACGGCTTCGTTCCTTGTTCATGTATTACGCCACAATATGCACCATATTGACCTAAGTGATTTGCAAGCTGGGTTGCCTTGCTCCTGTGTTTACCCCTACGTCCCCGATTGTTCGGCTAGGGAGTAAAGGAAGCACCTCTGCGATTGTCACGATCGGGTCACCCGAGCCGGACCTCAGACTGGGTGAAGCCGAAAGCTAGCGCTCTTACTGTTTTCAATAATGGTCGGCACACAACGGAACTCATGAGTACAAAAAATCTATTACACAAGTGTCATAGTGAGCAACCGAAGAAAGGTATCGGTGGGGTACTATTTTCTTCGAAGATGCTTCTTACACTTCGTCGGTAATATAGCATAAGTTCCCCGAGCGCGCTTTGTCTGTTACAGCCTTATGGCCTGATTGCCTGGTTATCAGAAACATCGTCGATATTCTCGACAGGTGGAGTACATAACACTTTTTGGTCCTTGACCGAAGAGGGAGAAGCCGACGGTCGGTTAAGATGCGTATAAAGTTCGGGTGAACACAAATATGATACAAGTACTTCGGTACATACAATCATTATACATAAAATTCTTTTACCCAAGTCACTCGGGGGCTCTTAAATTTATGAGATTTGTTTTATAATAAGTGTTCTTCTTCCTAGTCGTTGCAACGTATTTTTTCTATCACTCCTTTTTTCGACGCGAGTGTGTGGTCAATAGCCGGGGAGCCCAATTTTCCTCTCAAAGCCGCTAAAGTTTGCTAAACTGGCCTAACGAGAAGTACTTCGCCTTCGGGATAGGAGGTTGAAGCCGTAGGCTGGCCCGCTTGAAGTCTTGAGATTGGATGTGTCATGTTAAAGCACGACAGAAGCACAACCTTTTTTTCTAAGACCAATTTTCTGATTGGCACCGAACAATTGATCTAGTTCGGACGTCGAGTTTTTACTGACATTTTTTGGTTTTCCAATCCTATTGCACTTTTCAACCATTTGTGTGTTTTCCGCATAAGTCTCGCAGTGCAACACCGGACACCTTTAGAGATTCGGCAAAAATTCTCGGATATTGCTATATATGCATCAGTTTCGAATTGTGTCTTCGGTCAATAGTTGGGTTGCCCGGCTCCTGTGTTTGCCTCCTACGTTCCATTTTGTTCGGCTAGGTGTGCAAAGGGAGAACCACTGCGATTGTGCTTCCAGCTCGCATGGTTAAGCACCTCAGTGGAGAAAGCCAAAAACTGACTGTCACAATAAGCGTAAACTGGTCAGCGGTCCGATGACTGTATTAAATGACGGGCCGTTCAAAACTTTGGCCGAAGTGTTTACGGCTTGACCTCGGCTGTCGCCGAACACTAACCGGGGGGCTACTTGCTGGCCTCCCATGTTTAACCTCCTATGACTAAGTGAAAGTTATAAAGCCCGCATATCTGATTGCCTCGTTTCCGCTAAACACAACAGCCTTCGTGCGCCGAGACATCAGCTAAGGGTTGTTTTGTTATTGCGGAAACACCCTGCATAGCATCTACAAGGGGGTATAAGCCGACGATGGGCCACTTTCAGATTATAAACGGTCGCAACAGAGGTGAAAATTTGGTTCCTTTAGACCACAGAGTTTAGAAGCTTTCCCCGAACTAAATCCTCAGTATTTTCCTCCCACATTGATCGGAGGTGAGGTTTCATGATCATGCTTAGCATGACAACCCAAAGAAAGGAACCGATAGCAGGACTATTTTCTTTGGACGATGTTTCTTATGTTAAACAAATAATATAACATGTCTCTCTGCGTACCTTTGTTTATAAAACCGTATGGCCAGATTGCCTTGTTTGCCGTAAATCTTTGCCCTCATAAAGGCTTTATAAAGTAGAACAAACACTCCTCGGCTGCTGGCCAAGGAAGTTGAAGCTGATGGTCGGTCAACAAAGTTTTATACAATGCGGATCCGAGCATTAATGATGTAAAGTACTTGGATACATAGAGTCATTACACATAATTTGTGATTTTACTATGGATATCGATCCTTAATTCGGCCTCCCGTGCCCGCATTAAGGCTCGGGGGCTACTAGGCTTCGGGCTTATTATTTACAAATATTAAAAGGGCACATCGATCCCCTAATCTGGTGTTGCCACCAGACCAGTGTCTCGGGGGCTACTGCATTGACAATCCAATGCAGAAAATTTAAAGTGCAATATAGTTTTCGAGGAGATTATTATCCTCAGGTTGGTCGGCCGCACCCAACCTGAGTCTCAAGGACTTTGCACACCGCGTTTCTATTCCTAAGTATGCTGCCGAGCTGGGAATTGATCCTCAGGCTGATTTTATGAATCGACCTGAGCCTCAGGGGCTACTAGGGTCAGCGGTTTGATTTTTTACTTTAGGTGTATCCCAAATATTAGGCCAACACGCACCTTGAGGGCTACTGGCTATACATCTCGGCAGAGACTACATTGCATAATTCAGAATTAAATTCATAAAAATCAGCCCATGGCCGAGGTGTTGCACCACCTCGGATACAGTCCGGCTTTGGTGGTCGACTACAACAGACACCCCGGAAGCAGTCCGGCATGAAGCTCAGACGCTAGTGGCTGGCTCCGTAGAGGGCATTTCCGGCATTAAGCCTGGCTAAACTCCTTCAACTTTTTTGAACCAAGGTGATCTATGACACCTTGGATATAGTCTGGCGTTGGAGCTTGGACATAGTCCGGTGGTAGAGCTCAGATACATTCCGGCGGTGGAGCTCGGATACATTCCGGCGTTGGAGCTCAGAAGCGGTCCGACGTTGGTGCTCGGCTGCAAAAGATACCTCGAATGCAGTCTGGCATTGGAGCTCGGACGCAAGAGGACACTGCCGCCCGGGAACAACCCCAAACCCGAGGTGTGGCATAAAAATAACAAGGCATTGATAAAGGCCGAAAACTTAAAGGGGCTCCTCGGATACTCGACGTGTAAACTCTTCGGATGCATTTCAGCGATCCTCAAGATCGAAGATGAGAAGATTTGTTGAACCAGTTTTCAAGACCGACGACCAAAGATGAAGAACAATTCGGAAGAATCGAGGAGCGTCCCCAACTCGAAGACCGGTTCAGGGGGCTACTGACGGTGTCCTGGACTAGGGGGTACTCACCACGTCATCTCCCGATCAGTTGGATTGGGCCGAGGACCCCCATGGCCGCATACTCATGGGCTAGTTCGGACTAACCCCTGCCGCATACAAGGAAGACTCCACAAGACTTGGCGCCCAAGACAAGGACTCTTCTAAACCCTAGTCCTCCGGTGTCTTATATAAACCGAGGCCAGGCTAGTCAATAGACAATCTCATATTCATGACTATCACCTCGTGGTAGATACATGTACTTTGTACTAGACCCCATATGAATACAATCAAAAGCAGCATGTAGGGTATTATCTCATCAAGAGAGCCCGAAGCTGGGTAAAACCCCGTGTCCATGTTACCATCGCTCCAAGACACCTAGCTTAGGACCCCTACTACGAGATACGCTGAATATTGAACCGACAGTAGGTTCGTGGGACTTGTGAGGAGTCTCCTACTGGATTGATACCTTGGTTCTCAAAAACTGAGGGAAATACTTACACTACTGTGCTGCATCACCCTTTCCTCTTCAAGGAAAACCAACGCAAGCTCAAGACGTAGCAAGAAGGATTTCTGGCGCCGTTGCCGGGGAGGTCTTCGCTCAAGTCAAGACATACCAAGTACCCATCACAAACTCATCTCCCTTGCATTTACATTATTTCCCATTTGCCTCTCATTTTCCTCTCCCCCACTTCACCCTTGCCGTTTTATTTGCCCTCTCTTTCCGAATCTCTCTCTCTTTTTCGCTTGCCTTTTTCTGTTTGCTTGTGTGTTGGATTACTTGTTGCCATGGCGCAAGATAATACCAAATTGTGTGATTTCTCCAATACCAATAATAATGATTTCCTTAGTACTCCGATTGCTCCTCTTAATGATGTTGAGTCTTGTGAAATCAATACTGCTTTACTGAATCTTGTTATGAAAGATCAATTCGCCGGCCTTCCTAGTGAAGATGCCGCTACTCATCTAAACAACTTTGTTGATTTGTGTGATATGCAAAAGAAGAAAGATACGGATAATCATATTGTTAAATTGAAGTTATTTCCGTTTTCACTTAGAGATCGTGCTAAAGTTTGGTTTTCGTCTTTGCCTAAAATAGTATTGATTCTTGGAACAAGTGCAAAGATGCTTTTATCTCTAAATATTTTCCTCCCGCTAAGATTATCACTCTTAGGAATGATATTATGAATTTTAAACAACTTGATCATGAGCATGTTGCCCAATCTTGGGAAAGAATGAAATTGATGATTCGCAATTGCCCTACTCATGGTTTGAATTTATGGATGATCATACAAAATTTTTATGCCGGTTTGAACTTTGCATCTAGAAATCTTTTAGATTCGGCCGCAGGAGGCACGTTTATGGAAATCACGTTAGGAGATGATACAAAACTTCTTGATAATATTATGGCTAATTATTCTCAATGGCACACCGAAAGATCTTCTAGTAAAAAAGTGCATGCTATAGAAGAAATTAATTTTTTGAGTGGAAAGATGGATGAGCTTATGAGATTGTTTGCTACTAAGAGTGCCTCTATTGATCCCAATGATATGTCTTTATCTACCTTGATTGAGAATAATAATGAATCTATGGATGTAAATTTTGTTGGTAGGAATAGTTTTGGAAACAATGCTTATAGTGGAAACTTTAATTCTAGACCGTTCCCTAGTAATTCCTCTAATAATTATGGAAATTCCTACAATAATTCTTATGGTAATTTTAATAAGATGCCCTCTGATTTTGAGAATAGTATGAAAGAATTTATGATTTCTCAAAAGAATTTTAATGCTTTGCTTGAAGAAAAATTGCTCCAAGTTGATGATTAGTGTTTCTTAGATGTGTTTTTCTATTTTAATTAGTGTTTGTGCCAAGTATAACCTATAGGATAACCTATGATGATAGTTGATTTGATTCTGCTGAAAAACAGAAACTTTGCGCTCACGCGAAAAAATTCAATAAATCACATAAACGTGCTTTTGCACTGATGCTTTTTTCTGCTGATCAATAAACAAATTTTCCAGGACGTCCTATTTTGGTAGGATTTTTAGAGTTCCAGAAGTTTGCATTAGTTACAGATTGCTACAGACTGTTCTGTTTTTGACAGATTTTGTTTTTTATGTGTTGTTTGCTTATTTTGATGCATCTATGGCTAGTATTAAGTGGTATGAACCATAGAGAACTTGGAATACAGTAGGTTTAACACCAATATAAATAAAGAATGAGTTCATTATAGTACATTATGTGGTGGTTTTGTTTTCTTTCACTAACGGAGCTTATGAGATTTCCTGTTGAGTTTTGTGTTGTGAAGTTTTCATGTTTTGGGTAAAGATTTGATGGACTATGGAATAAGGAGTGGCAAAAGTCTAAGCTTGGGGATGCCCAAGGCACCCCAAGATATTCAAGAATAGCCAAAAGCCTAAGTTTGGGGATGCCCCCGGAAATCATCCCCTCTTTCGTCTTCGTTCATTGGTAACTTTACTTGGAGCTATATTTTTATTCGCCACATGATATGTGTTTTGCTTAGATCATCGTGTATTATATTAGTATTTGATTTTTAGTTTACCACAATCATCCTTGCTGTACACACCTTTTGGTAGAATCCTACTTGATTAGAATTTATTAGAATATGCTATGTGCTCCACTTATATCTTTTGAGCTAGATAGTTTTTGCTCTAGTGCTTCACTTATATCTTTTAGAGCACGGCGGTGGCCTAATTTTGTAGAAATTGCTAGTCTCTCATGCTTCACTTATATTATTTTGAGAGCCTCTTAGAACAGCATGGTATTTGCTATGGTTATGAATTTGTTCCTAGAATGATGTGCATCCAAGTTGGGTATAATAAAAACTATCATAGAAAGTGCATTAAACACTAGGATCAATTTGATGCTTGATAATTGTTTTGAGATATAAAGGTAGTAATGTTAGAGTCATGCTAATGGGTAATTATGAAATTGAGAAATACTTGTGTTGAAGTTGGCAAGTCCTGTAGCATGCACATATGGTAAAAGTTGTGTGACAAATTTGTTGCATGAGGTGCTCTTTTGATTGTCTTCCTTATGAGTGGCAGTCGAGGACGAGCGATGATCTTTTCCTACCAATCTATCCCTCCAGGGGCATGCGTAGTAGTACTTTGCTTCGAGGGCTAAGTAGACTTTTGCAATAAGTATATGAGTTCTTTATGACTAATGTGAGTCCATGGATATACGCACACTCATCCTTCCATTTAGCTAGCCTTTATTATACCGTGCAACTTTCGCCGGTAGCATGCACCCATTATTTACCTTCCTTAAAACAGCCACCATACCTACCTATTATGGCATTTCCATAGCCATTCCGAGATATATTGCCATGCAAATTTCCACCGTTCCGTTTATTATGACACGCTCCATCATTGTCATATTGCTCTTTGTATGATCATGTAGTTGACATCGTATTTGTGGCAAAGCCACCTTCATAATTTTCATACATGTCACTCTTGATTCATTGCATATCCCGTACACCGCCGGAGGCATTCATATAGAGTCATATCTTGTTCTAGCTTTGAGTTGTAATTCTTGAGTTGTAAATCAATAAAAGTGTGATGATCTTCATTATTAGAGCATTGTCCCAGTGAGGAAAGGATGATGAAGACTATGATTCCCCCACAAGTCGGGATGAGAATTCGGACTTTACAAAGAAAGAAAAAAAAGAAAAAAAAGGCCAAAAAAAGGGGAGGCAAAGAAAAAAAAGAAAAGAAAAAAAATAAAATGAGAGAAAAAGAGAGAAGGGACAATTGCTACTATCTGTTTTCCACACTTGTGCTTCAAAATAGAACCATGATCTTCATGATAGAGAGTCTCCTATGTTGTCACTTTCATATACTAGTGGGAACTTTTCATTATAGAACTTGGCTTGTATATTCCAATGATGGGCTTCCTCAAACTGCCCTAGGTCTTCGTGAGCAAGCAAGTTGGATGCACACCCACTTAGTTTCTTTTGTTGAGGTTTCGTACATTTATAGCTCTAGTGCATCCGTTGCATGTCAATCCCTACTCACTCACATTGATATCTATTAATGGGCATCTCCATAGCCTGTTGATACGCCTAGTTGATGTGAGACTATCTTCTCCCTTTTGTCGTTACAACCACCATATACCACCATAGTGCTATGTCCATGGCTTGCGCTCATGTATTGCATAAGAGTTGAAAAAAGCTGAAGCGCGTTAAAAAGTATGAACCAATTGCTCGGCTCTTCATCGGGGTTGTACATGATGCGAGTATTTTGTGTAATGAAAATGAAGCATGGCCTAACTATATGATTTTGTAGGGATAAGCTTTCTTTGGCTATGTTATTTTGGTAGGACATGATTATTTGTTAGTATGCTTCGAAGTATTATTATTTTTATGTTTTATAAGCTTTTATCTTGAATCATTTGGATCTCAACATTCATGCCAAAATAAAGAAAATTACATTGAGAATTATGCTAGGTAGCATTCCACATCAAAAATTCTGTTTTTATCATTTACCTACTCGAGGACGAGCAGGAATTAAGCTTGGGGATGCTTGATACGTCTCCAACGTATCTATAATTTTTGATTGTTCCATGCTATTATATTACCTGTTTTGGATGTTTATGGGCTTTATTTCACACATTTATATCATTTTGGGACTAACGTACTAACCGGAGGCCCATCCCGTATTGCTATTTTTTTTGCCTATTTCAGTATTTCGAAGAAAAGGAATATCAAACGGAGTCCAAACGGAATGAAACCTTCGGGAGCGTGATTTTTGGAACGAACATGATCCAGAGGACTTGGAGTGCAAGTCAAGAAGCAATCGAGGCGGCCAGGAGATAGGAGGGCGAGCCCACCCCTCCTGGGCGCGGCTCCTATCTCCTGGGCCCCTTGAGCGGCCACCGACGTACTTCTTCCTCCTATATATACCTATGTACCCTGAAAACATCCAGGGAGCCACCGAAGAAATATTTCCGCCACCGTAACCTTCTCTATCCGTGAGATCCCATCTTGGAGCCATCACCAGCGTTCTGCCAGAGGGGGAATCCACCATGGAGGGCTTCTACATCAACACCATAACCTCTCAGATGAGTTGTGAGTAGTTTTCCACAGACCTTTGGGTCCATAGTTATTAGCTTCTGATGTCTACTACACAACCTTCTTCTTGTAGACGTTGTTGGGCCTGCAAGTGCACATATTTGTAGGACAGTAGCAAATTTCCCTCAGGTGGATGACCTAAGGTTTATCAATCTGTGGGAGGCGTAGGATGAAGTTGGTCTCTCTCAAACAACCCTGCAACCAAATAACAAAGGGTCTCTTGTGTCCCCAACACACCCAATACAATGGTAAATTGTATAGGTGCACTAGTTAAGCGAAGAGATGGTGATACAAGTGCGATATGGATAGTAGATAAAGGTATTTGTAATATGAAATTATAAAAACAGCAAGGTAACTAATGATAAAAGTGAGCGTAAATGGTATTGCAATGGTAGGAAACAAGGCCTAAGGTTCATACTTTAACTAGTGCAAGTTCTCTCAACAATAATAACATAGATAGATCATATAATAATCCCTCAACATGCAACAAAGAGTCACTCCAAAGACACTAATAGCGGAGAACAAACGAAGAGATTATGGTAGGGTACAAAACCACCTCAAAGCTATCCTTTCTATTCTATCTATTCAAGAGTTCGTAGTAAAATAACATGAAGCTATTCTTTCCTCTCAATCTATCATAGAGTTCATACTAGAATAACACCTTAAGACACAAATCAACCAAAACCCAAATGTCACCTAGATACTTCATTGTCACCTCAAGTATCTGTGGGCATGATTATACGATAAGCATCACACAATCTCAGATTCATCTATTCAACCAACACAAAGTACTTCAAAGAGTGCCCCAAAGTTTCTACCGGAGAGTCAAGACGAAAATGTGTGCCAACCCTTATGCATAGGTTCATGGGCGGAACCCGCAAGTTGATTACCAAAACATATATCAAGTAGATCACATGATATCCCATTGTCACCACAGATAAACACGGCAAGACATACATCAAGTGTTCTCAAATCCTTAAAGACTCAATCCGTTAAGATAACTTCAAGAGGAAAACTCAATTCATCACAAGAGACTAGAGGGGGAGAAACATCATAAGATCCAACTATAATAGCAAAGCTCGCGATACATCAAGATCATTCCATAGAGGGAACACGAGAGAGAACACGAGAGAGAGAGAGAGAGATCAAACACATAGCTACTGGTACATACCCTCAGCCCCGAGGGTGAACTACTTCCTCCTCGTCATGGATAGCACCGGGATGATGAAGATGGCCACCGGTGAGGTATCCCCCCTATGGTAGGGTCCCGGAATAGGCTCCTGAGAGGTTTTTGGTGGCTACAGAGGCTTGTGGCAGCGGAACTCCCGATCTATCTTTGTTCTCGATGTTTTTAGGGTACGTGGGCTTATATAGGCAAAAGA
>NC_041383.1:729954758-730102556 GCF_002162155.2 Triticum dicoccoides
GGTCGGGGGGGGGGGTGCTTGGGGATCCCACGAGATAGGGGGGCGCGCCCTCCTATCTCCTGGCCTCCTCGAGGATCTTCTGACGTGAACTCCAAGTCTCCCGGATCATATTCTTCCCAAAAATCACACCGACGAAGGTTTCTTTTCGTTTGGACTCCGTTTCATATTCCTTTTCTTTGAAATACTGAAACAGGCAATAAAACAACAATATGGGCTGGGCCTCCGGTTAATAGGTTAGTCCTAAAAGTAATATAAAAGTGTATAATAAAGCCCGTAATCATTCAAAACAGATAATAAAATCGCATGAATGCTTCATAAATTATAGATACGTTGGAGACGTATCAGCATCCCCAAGCTTAATTCCTACTCGTCCTCGAGTAGGTAAATGATAAAGACAGAATTTATGAATTGTGAATGCTAGCAGGTGCACAAGTTTGATCAATGATAATTTCAATCACCTTTTCTAGCATGTTTATATGTCATAACAGTAGTTCCTCTCATAACAATTTTCATGATAAAGTAACAAGCTATTCACATGTTAAAGCATAGACCATAAACTTTCTTGAAAACTAGCAAACTTCATTCTTAGTCATCAAACAATTGCAATTCATCTTATTTTCAGGAAGGGTCTATGTCAGAGCTTTGATTTAGCAAACTCCACATACTCAACTATCATATAGTCTTCTACAATTGCTAACACTCACGCAATACTTGTGGTTATGGAGTTCTAATCAGACACAGAGAAAGTTAGGGGCTTATAATGTTGCCTCCAAACTTATTCACATTTGGGTGATGTCAACAATAATATTTCATGCTAACGTACATCCAATTGGATATATATATCAGGATCACCCCAACACAAAGTGCTTGCCGAAGGATAAAATGAAAAAGGGGAAGGTGAAGATCACCTTGACTCTTGCATAAAGTAAAAGACATAAAGTAAAAGATAGGCCCTTCGCAGAGGGAAGCAGAGGTTGTCATGCGCTTTTAGGGTTGGATACACAAAATCTTAATCCGAAAGAACGTCACTTTATATTGCCCCTTGTATATGGACCTTTATTATGCAGTCCATTGCTTTTATTGCTTCCATAACAAGATCGTACAAAGCTTATTTTCTTTGCACTAATAAGTCATGCATATTTAGAGAGCAATTTTTATTGCTTGCACCGATGACAACTTACTTGAAGGATCTTACTCAATCCATAGGTAGGTATGGATGACTCTCATGGCAAAAACTGGGTTTAAGGATATTTGGAAGCACAAGTAGTATTTCTACTTGGTGCTAGGAATTTTGGCTAGAATTAGGGGGAAAGGCAAGCTCAACATGTTTGAATGATCCATGACAATATACTTTAACTGAGATGTGAGAAAACATAACCCATTATGTTGTCTTCCTTGTCCAACATCAACTCTTTAGCATGTCATACTTAATGAGTGCTCACAATTATAAAAAGATGTCAATGATAATATATTTATATGTGAAATCTCTCTTCCTTCAATATTCTTTCATGAATTGTTCAAATGACCAATACAATGCTTGATAACCTCCAATAAATTTACAACCTCTACTTCTTATATGTGAAGTCATTACTCCCCATGGCATAAGCAAATGAAACATATATAATTTCAGATTTACGACATTCAACCATTTACTCATAGGATATAAGTGAAGCACACGAGTAAATGAAAAACTAGTCAAACAAGATATAAGTGAAGATCAATGAGTAGTTAAATAATTATGTAACTATGTGAAGACTCTCTCTCATTTAAGAATTTCAGATCTTGGTATTGTATTCAAACAACAAGCCAAGCAAAACAAAATGACATTGCAAGGATATCACGACTCATGTGAAGAAGCAAAAACTTAGGTTCAACCGATACTAACCGATAATTGTTGAAGAAGAAAGGTGGGATGCCTACCGGGGCACCCCCAAGCTTAGATGCTTGAGACTTCTCGAAATATTATCTTTGGGTGCCTTGGGTTTTGTCGAGATCCGATGAATTGTGGGTTTATGATCAAGTTTATCTATGAGAAATATTTGAATCTTCTCTGAATTCTTTTATGTATGATTGAGTTATCTTTGCAAGTCTCTTAGAATTATCAGTTTGGTTTGGCCTACTAGATTGATCTTTCTTGCCATGGGAGAAGTGCTTAGCTTTGGGTTCAATCTTGCGGTGTCCTTACCCAGTGATAGAAAGGGTTGCAAGGCACGTATTGTATTGTTGCCATCGAGGATAAAAAGATGGGGTTTATATCATATTGCTTGAGTTTATCCCTCTACATCATGCCATCTTTCTTAATGCGTTACTCTGTTCTTATGAACTTAATACTCTAGATGCATGCTGGATAGTGGTCGATGTGTGGAGTAATAGTAGTAGATGCAGGCAGGAGTCGGTCTACTTGTCATGGACGTGATGCCTATATACATGATCATGCCTAGATAATCTCATAATTATTCGCTTTTCTATCAATTGCTCGACAGTAATTTGTTCACCCACCATAATACTTATGCTATCTTGAGAGAAGCCACTAGTGAAACCTATGGCCCCCGGGTCTATCTTTTATCATATAAGCTTTCAATCTACTTTTCTTTGCATCTTTCCTTTTTGCATCTATATTATAAAATACCAAAAATATATTTATCTTATCATACTATCTCTATCAGATCTCACTTTCGCAAGTGGCCGTGAAGGGATTGACAACCCCTTTATCGTGTTGGTTGTGAGTTCTTTGTTTGTTTGTGTAGGTTCGTGGGACTTGTGAGGAGCCTCCTACTGGATTAATACCTTGGTTCTCAAAAACTGAGGGAAATACTTACGCTACTGTGCTTCATCACCCTTTCCTCTTCAAGGAAAACCAACGCAGGCTCAAGACGTAACAGTACTCCATCTGACGTGGTTGGCCAATCCGGTAGTGGTGCGCAAGGCAAATGGGAAGTGGAGGCTGTGTATTGATTACACAGACATCAATAAGGCTTGTCCAAAGGATCCCTTCCCGTTGCCGCGCATCGACCAGATTGTTAACTCCACGGCTGGGTGTGACCTGTTATCATTCCTCGATGCCTACTCAGGGTACCACCAGACCTTCATGATGAAAGAGGACGAGGAAAAGACATCATTCATCACCCCATGTGGTACGTACTGCTTTTTACGGATGCCTTTTTGGTTGAAGAGTGCTGGCTCAACCTTTGCAAGAGCGGTCCAAATTGGTTTTGAACCCCATCTACATAGAAATATGGAAGCTTATATGGACGACATAGTGGTGAAAACCAAGGACAAAGCAACAGTTGTGCAAGATCTGGAGGAAACATTTGGAAACCTGCGCAAGATCAACCTCAAATTGAACCCTGAGATGTGTGTCTTCGGTGTCCCGTCCGGCAAGCTTCTCGGGTTCTTTATATCACAGCGCGGGATTGAGGCAAACCTAGACAAGATTAGGGCTATCGAGCAGATTGAGGCACCCAAACGGATCAAGGACGTGCGTCGGCTCACTGGCTGCATTGCTGCCATGAGAAGATTCATCTCCAAATCCACGGAGCCTGCCCTTCCCTTTTTCAAGATCTTGAAGAAGACGGGCCCAGTGGAGTGGACCCCAGAGGCCGAGGCAGCGTTGCAAGACTTGAAGAAGTACCTCTCCTCTGCCCCGGTGTTGGTTGTGCCCAAACCACAAGAACCGTTGCTGCTATATTTAGCGGCAACAAATCAAGTGGTTAGTGCCGCATTGGTGGTGCAGAGAGAGGTCGATGAAGAGACAGAAGCAGCGGCAGAGTCAACGGTTGGCGGGCCAGAACCCTCCCCGGCAGGGCTTGGTCCCGGCAAGACTGGGTCCCCGGCAGGGCTCGGTCCTAGCAAGACTGAGTCCCCGGCAGGGGCTGACGCCAGTACGGTAGGGACCACATGGCCAGGTGAAGTGGTGCAAAGGAAGAAGATGGTGCAGCACCCGGTTTACTTCGTCAGCTCCCTCTTGAAGGGAGGTAGGTCGAGGTACTCAGGTGTACAAAACTTGCTCTTCAGACTCCTTATGGCCTCGAGAAAGCTGCGCCACTACTTCCAAGCGCACGAGATCACCGTGGTCACCCGCCTCCCGTTGCAACGGATACTGCATAACCCAGATGCAACGGGGAGGATCGTGGAATGGTCCCTGGAGCTGTCAAGTTTCGGTCTAAAGTTTGAAAGTACCTCAACGATTCAGAGCAGAGTCTTGGCGGAGTTTTTTGCATAATGGACCTCGACGCCTGACGAAGAGGTACATGAGACCGCTCTCCCCGGCAAGGAAATGAGCTACAACTGGATCATGTACTTTGATGGGGCCTTTTCGCTACAAGGCGCCAGTGCTGGTGTGATGCTTGTCGCACCCACCGGAGAGCACCTCAAGTACGTCATCCAAATGCACTTTCCCCGGGAGATGTCAACCAACAACACCGCCGAGTACGAGGGTTTGCTTGCCGGTCTCAGGATCACGACGGACCTTGGAGTCAAAAAGCTTATCGTCAGGGGCAACTCGCAACTCGTTGTCAGGCAGGTCAACAAAGATTATCAAAGCCCGTTGATGGAAGCATACATGGATGAAGTGAGGAAACTAGAGGAGCACTTTGACGATATACAAGGGAAGCACGTACCTTGGACGAAGAACGACATCACCAACTACTTTTCAAAGCGCGCTGCCCTCAAGCTACCTGTGGAACCAGGTACTTTTGTGCTTCAGCTAACTCAACCATCCGTCGAACTATCACTCGGGCAGAACAAGCGAAGGAAGCTATCGGCGTTCTCGAAATGGGGGTCCCCAGACTAGCCTGCATGCGGCCTGCAGTGTGGCTCAAGTGGTGTCCCAATGCGGCCCATCTTCGTCTACTCAAGCTAAGACCCTCGCGAGGGGCCGAGCCCTGCGGGGCGGACGACGGAAGGCTTCCTCAGGGGAGGCCTCACTAGGCAAGCTCGCGAGGAGGCGGAGAGATCAAGGCAAGGGTACCTCGCGAGGTGCTCGTGACGCAAGCCATGACGATCGAGACCAGGCGGGCGCCAGGCGGGCGCCGGCCTGTGCAGTGTCCTTGTTTCCTTTTTGGTGCAAAGGGGGCAAGCGCAGGCGCGGAGTACCGAGGTGTCAAGTAAACGTTACTATTTTAGTGCAACGAGACCAAGACCAGTAGAGCGGCAGGACAGAGGTCACCATGGAGCCCAAGGCGGCATCATCGCCAGTACCTTTGGCAGCCGAAGACTAACTTTTGTCAGGATAATTTGTACTAGATGTTCCCCCTCAAAATGGCCGTTGTTGGCTGTCACGACCGGTTTTTCAATAAAATAATTATTGAGAAAATCGATCTTTAAATCCCAATATAGGAAAAGTCATCCTCACTGGTAGACAAATACTTGATGAACAGAGGACCGGTAGAATTAAATATATTACAGGGTTGAGCTGAGGCTGCTCAACAATTTATTACAAACTCGCCAATATCTTACATAAGGACGGTTATGACACATGGATGTGGTGGCATGCTACTAGCTCGAGGTAAAAAGTGGTGGATAACTTGACTCCTAACTGGCAGCTCATCGAGCGTCGAGGTGAGGCTCGATGAATTTATTTCTGGGGTTGCGGAAGCGGATAATACAAGGACCAAACAGGATCGCACAGGACTGACTGGGACTCCTCTAGGCGTCGGACTCGCTATCAAACTCTTCATCCATGAGATCGCCTTCATCAACATCTGGCCAAATCAACAAGCCGGGTGAGTACTTTGAAAGTACTCGCAAGACAGTTCGGACAAAAGACATAATCAATGAATGCATGAATGCGTCACGAATAAAAATGATGCTCATACAACAATAATTATATTTATGCACGACTTGATAAGTAAACAAATAAATGAAAACTGATCGGGTGTCTGGAGCGACGCCTTGAAAGGTAAACAAATAAAACTCATGCCGCAGTCGGGCATCCAAGCGACACCACATAAAGGGCTTAAAAAGAATTGCCACAGTCGGACGTCTGAGCGACATCACATAAAGGGCTTTAAAAGAAATGCCACAGTCGGACGTCTGAGCGACATCACATAAAGGGCTTTAAAAGAAATGCCACAGTCGGACATCTGAGCGACATCACATAAAGGGCTTTAAAAGAAATGCCACAGTCGGACGTCTGAGCGACATCACATAAAGGGCTTTAAAAGAAAATACGATTATGCCACCATCGGACGTCTGAGCGACATCACAGACAGGGCTTACAATAAATGTAAATACAAGTATGCCACCGTCGGACGTCTGAGCGACATCACAGACAGGGCTTGTAACAAAAGTAAATAACAAGATTAGTCCATCCACAAGAATAATTTTTTAACCGGATTTATCACACATGTATTCCACCGGAGTTTTGTCACTGAGGCTGATACCTGACAAGATAAGATGAATATAGTACTTGAACAAAGTACAAGATAATTGAAGGATTTGAGACTCTGCAGAGTTGATATTGACTGACCACAGCCAACGGATTTCCGTAGTCACGAATGGACTAGTTCTGTTTATGGTATTTCAGTAGAAACACATTTAACTAGTACACACCCATTTCACCTCACGATGCCAGGAATCACCCTGGACAACGTCCAAGAAAAACTTTGAGACGGGGAGGTCACAACCTCGAATAGCATGGGATCAAATTTCTATACGCGCGCTCTAAGGGGTGCCCCCCTCTCGGTCCCAACCGGAAACACCCATGCCCCCGACCGGATGACGGGCTTTAATCCAGGGCCATGGAATCCTCATCCCGGCCTCTCTATTTGGTGTGTACCAGGAAAACGATTTGCAACTTACTAAGCCATATTCCTTTCGGAAAACATGTGACAGTACAGGAAGGAATGAATGGGAATGTGATTTGTTTCATGATGACACGGAAGTCAAATAATCTGGCATAAGACTGGCATGTCACAACACTGCCATCTTACCCAACCTCATGCCATCACATGGCCATGCAAATATGTATCCAACAACATAATGCTCTTCCAAAATTTACTTTCCACTTATGTGCATGAAATATAACATTCAAAGAAATGTTCATAAACATGCCATGACTATACTAAAATGCAAACATGCAACAACCACTCATCATATCAAGAGTTCAAACATGCTTGCCTGGTTCGGAGTAGTCGGAGTTTAACTGTGTGAAGTTTGCAGTTCCGTCACCTCCTCCGGTATCTACGGTATAAGAAAAAACTACGCATGCAACGTAAATACCGTGAGTGTACAGAAAAGTGTTCCAAATATTTTTCAAATAAATATGACAAAAAACTAGACAGAAAAATAAAGGTGACAGAAAAGGAATCATTCTAAAATCATTTTCTGTTTAAAAGTTATAAGAGTTTTGGTCCAAGGACCCATCTGTAATGAAACAGAAAACTTCTAGGGGGTCCTACGGAAAAAACCAAAAAACGGTTCGTCTAAAAGAAACGACTGAGAGGCTGACAGGCGGGCTCCACCTGTCAGGTTTGAATTTTCAAATGGGGAAAACAGGGCGCGACGGTGCCCGAGAGGTGCGGTGGTCGCCGGCGGCGATCCACGGCGAGTCAGGGGAATCGGACGGTACCTTCATGATCAGTGCACCTTTCCGCGTCTGTGGGTGGTGGTGGTGGTCGCCGGCGATAAGTGTGTCGACGGTGGCCCTTGCTCCGGCGGACGGCGGTTCGGGCAGTCGTGGATCTCGCCGGAGGGAGCTGCGGGGATCAAATAGGAGCGGGGGTTAGTCTTCTAGTTGCTCGAGAGGGTTGCTGACGAGGTTAGGGCGCCGGAGACGGCCTCACCGGAGTGAATCGAGGTGGAGACCGAGGCGGAACGAGGCGGCCGGAGTTGGGGAATAAGGGCCCCTCGAGGCTCTTCCAGTGGCTAGGCGGGGTCTAGTGAGGTGGTGGAGTTGTGCGGGGGCGAGAGCGAGCTCGGGGGGTGCTATCTATAGCCGACCCGAGGCGGTTGCCGTGAACGGATAAGTCCGACGAGTGATTACGGCGGCGCTGTGGCTGGACGGTCGGCTTAGGAGCTTGAGCATCGTCTAGGTGGAGTATTGGTGCCATTTCAGCGTCCAACTCAGCAAGGGGGGGAGGGTTACGACCTGTCCTCGACGGAACTGCCGCACGGCACGTCGACGGCAGAGAACGCGCTCTGCGCGTGCCAGGCCACGGTGACGGTGCTTCATGCGTGCGCTGGCAAGGAAATGGCCACGCGGAGCTACCAGGAGGTTTGGGCGGCGCCGAACGGCGTTATGCCGCAGTTTTGCTCCCTGTCGGCCGTTACGGTGGTTCTGTCGCCGCAAAGCACGCCGGCGCAGGCGGGCCAGGGCGCCAGCGACGCCAGGAACGCGCCAAGCACGTGTGTGAAGCTCTGGACAAGCAGGCCAGGCTGTGAGCAACGTGCCAAGTGCACTGTGGGCATGTGACTAAAACTCTGACGGAGAACGACACTGCAATCTGAATTTAACTGAAGATGAACAGTAATAGTGCATGCAAGGTGTTCGACAGAATGATTTAGGCATGTAGGGATTTTTCCTAGAGCTGATTTTTGGTGGAGAGGTCTCTCATTGCAACTAGAGGTTGCCTGGATTTTGGTGGGATTTTTTGGAGAAGTGTAGATATGAATTTCACCAAATTTGGCAAATCCGGTCCAAACTTGCAGGGGGTGAATTTTGTAATATTTGAAAAGAAGAAGAGTGGATCAAGATGGTTCTAGGTTGTGGGTACTAAGGACTATCCAGGGGAGTTGGTTTGTGATCAAGAATCAAAGGCATTAGGGTACTTGCTTTGCAAATCACCTAGGCTCAAAAGAAAGGACAAAATTATTTTGGAAAAAGAAAAAATTGGAATAAAATCCAAAAATGGATTTTATTAGTTTGGACAGAATGTTTGGGTTGCACCAAGGTGGAAGGAGAGGTTTTGGGGAAGTTTTTACCATAGGAGGTATGGTAAACAAGAATGGATCAAAATCAAACAAAAGCCCAAAACCAAAAGGGTTTCTTTTTAGAAGAAGATAAATCCAAGAAAAGATTTTCAGAGGGCAAACTTATAAGAGGGTTTTTAAGAAGGGTTTAAATGACCTTCTTCAAACCAAGCAAGGCTCTTTCTAAAAACAAAAACCACAAAATTTTTGGAGTGTCACAGCTCCTACCCCCTTAGGAAAAATCTCGTCCCCGAGATTTCAGCTGATCCTTAAACAGGTGTGGGTGCTCTGTCTGAAGAAAATCCTTGCTCTCCCAAGTTGCTTCATTCTCGGTGTGATTGCTCCACTGAACTCTAAAAAACTTGATGGTTTTCTGTCGGGTCCTCCTCTCAGACTCTTCTAATATTTTTATTGGGTGCTCCCGGTAGGTGAGGTCTGGTTGCATGTCAATATTTTCATGTGATACTTGCTTCTCTGGGTTGCTCACATACTTTCTCAACTGCGAGATGTGGAACACGTTGTGGATACCGGATAAATCTCTGGGTAGGTATAGCTGGTAGGCTACCGTGCCTCTTCGGGCCACTATGTGAAATGGTCCGATGAATCTTGGTGCTAGCTTTCCCTTAATCCTGAATCGCTGTAGACCCTTCATAGGAGAAACTCTTAGGTATACCAATTCTCCGGGTTCAAAACTGATTTCCCGATGTTTTCGATCGTAATAACTCTTCTGCCGACTTTGAGCTGTTTTGAGTCGATCTCTAATGATTTTAACTTTCTCCTCGGCCTCCTTGAGCATATCTGGGCCGAAGATATGGCTGTCTCCGGTCTCTGACCAATTCAGCGGGGTACGGCATCTTCTCCCATATAGAGCTTCAAAGGGTGCCATTTGCAAGCTGGCTTGATAGCTGTTGTTGTATGCGAACTCTGCATATGGCAAACTTTCTTCCCAACTGGTTCTGTAGGTGAGGACACAAGCTGTCAGCATGTCTTCTAGGATTTGGTTTACGCGTTCAGTCTGCCCATCAGTCTGGGGATGGTATGCGGTACTGAATGCTAGTTGGGTTCCCAGTGCCTGTTGCAGGTGATCCCAAAATCTAGAGATGAACTGTGTGCCTCTATCGGAGATGATAGTCTTTGGGACTCCATGTAGGCAGACGATACGGGCAAGATAATGTCTGGCCAGTCTCTGAGTGGTGTAAGTTGTCTTCACCGGAATAAAATGTGCCACTTTGGTTAATCTGTCGGTTATGACCCATATGGCATCGTTTCCGTGTCGTGACCGTGGCAGTCCAACGATAAAGTCCATTCTGATCTCATCCCACTTCCACTCGGGTATCTTGTTTGGCTGTAACAACCCGGCTGGTTTCTGGTGCTCGGCCTTGATACGTTGACAAGAGTCACAGCATGCAATGAACGTGGCTATATCTCTCTTCATACCGTGCCACCAAATTTTTTCCTGAAGGTCTTTGTACATTTTTGTCCCTCCAGGATGGATTGAGTACGGAGCTGTGTGACTTTCAGTCAATATCTGCTGTTTGAGTTCCTTGATATTTGGTACGCATAGTCTCTCTCCATACCACAATATTCCTTGCTCATCTATGTTGAATTCTGAGGCTTTTCCCAAACTCACTTTCCTTTTTATGCCCTCAATGCTGGGGTGTCCGTGCTGGGCTTCCTTGATCTTTTCCATCAGGGTAGGCTGTATTTCTAGATTCGACACACTGCCTTCGGTAACCATTATTAGATTGAGTCTGGCAAATTCCTTTTGAAATTCTGGCCTCAACTTTGGTATACCGTCGTCGTCCGTGCTGGGATTCCGACTAAGTGCATCTGCCACAACATTTGCTTTTCCAGGATGATAGTGGATTCCAACATCATAATCCTTCACCAACTCTAACCAGCGTCGTTGCCGTAAATTTAGTTCTGGCTGTGTGAAAATATACTTAAGACTCTTATGGTCTGTGTATATCTCACAACGATTTCCAAGTAGGAAGTGTCTCCATTCCTTGAGTGCATGGATGACCGCTGCTAACTCGAAGTCATGAGTGGGATAATTCTCCTCATGCTTGCGGAGTTGTCTGGAGACATACGCAACTACCTTGCCTTCTTGCATCAATACGCATCCGAGGCCTTTCCGGGATGCGTCGCAATATACTTCAAAATTCTTGTGTATGTCTGGCACAATTAACACTGGCGCTATTGTTAATTTGCTTTTTAGCTCTTGGAAACTTTTCTCACATGCTTCTGTCCATTCAAACTTCTTGCCTTTCTTGAGCAATTGTGTCATTGGCTTTGCTATGGTGGAGAATCCTTCAATAAATCTCCGATAATAGCCTGCCATTCCCAAGAAACTCCGTACGTCTGTTACATTAGCTGGTGGTTTCCAGCCAAGTACGGCCTTGACCTTTTTCGGGTCTACTGCAATACCTTCTTGGGTTAGCACGTGGCCCAGAAAACCCACCTGCCTTAGCCAAAATTCACATTTGCTGAATTTTGCGTATAGTTGATGTTTCCTGAGTTCTCCGAGTACAATCCTGAGATGCTCGGCGTGCTCTTCTGGTGTCTTGGAGTATATTAGAATATCATCGATGAATACCACAACAAACTTGTCCATATACTTCATAAATACTTTGTTCATGAGGTGAACAAAATATGCGGGGGTGTTGGTTAGCCAGAATGGCATCACTGTGAACTCATACAACCCATATCTGGAGGTGAAGGCGGTCTTGGGAATATCTTCTGTTCGCACTTTTAATTGGTGGTATCCTGATCTCAAGTCAATTTTTGAGAAGACTTTGGCCTGTGCGAGCTGATCAAATAAATCATTTATTCGGGGCATTGGGTATTTGTTCTTGATTGTGACCATGTTGAGAGCTCGATAATCAATGCACAATCTCAGAGTCCCATCCTTTTTCTTGGCAAATAAAATTGGAGAACCCCAAGGTGAGGAACTGGCTCGAATGTATCCTTTCTCAAATAATTCTTTTATTTGCTTCTTTAATTCCACCAATTCGGATGGTGCCATTCTGTATGGTTTCTTGTAAATGGGAGCGGTTCCGGGTGCTAGCTCAATGCTGAATTCTATCTCTCGGTCCGGTGGCGTGCCTGGTAGTTCTTCTGGAAATACGTCTGGGAATTCACATACTACTGGAACCTTGTTCAGCTTATAAATGTCCACCTTGTTTAATCTCGGTTGCCGAGGTATTTGTCTCTCTTTGGCTGAAACTTTTATTTTCTTCCCATGATGGTGTGTGAGAATCACGGTCCGGTTGAAGCAGTCAATAAAACCTTTATTGGTGGTTAACCAATCCATCCCTAGGATGACATCCAGTCCTTTGCTTTCCAATACAATAAGGTTGGCGTAAAACTTCAATCCTTCAAATTCAATAACCAAACCTTGACAGTAACTCTGGGTCACTTGCTTAATCCCAGGGGACTTGATGATCATTGATTTCTCCAAGGGAAGCACCGAAAAATTATTTTGCAAAGCAAAACTCTTCGAAATGAAAGAGTGAGAAGCTCCAGAATCAAACAAAACCATGGCAGGTATTGTGTTAACGGGGTACGTACCGAGTACGATATCTGGGGTGTTCTGTGCTTCCTCTCGGGTCACGTGGTTCAGGTGACCTTTCCGGTGGTTGTTATTGGGGTTGAAATTGTTTCGCTTGGGCGCTGAATTATTGCCACCATTATTTGGTTTCGGGGTTGAGTTCCTTGGCTTGGGGCACTGCTTGGAATAGTGCCCTTCTTCTCCACAAGCGTAACAAGTAACACCTGGGCGATAGGTGAACTCCTTGTCTCTTGCATGGAAATTCTTGATTGGACATGAATTTTCCGTCGGGGTTTTGTGTGTCCCACCCTTCTGAAATTCTGTCTTGCTTCTGGGGTTGCGAGCAAAAGTAGTCTGGTCCCTTTTGCGTTTGTGGAAATCTTCCAGGCTACGTCGCTCATTTTCCAGAGTGATGGCCTTATCCACCAGTGTTTTAAAATCTGGAAAGGTATGCACAACTAGCTGGCACTTAAGGGCGGGTGCCAGACCTTCCAAGAATTTTTCCATCTTCTTGCTCTCGGTCATGCACTCTTCATTGGCGTAGCGAGACAGTAGAGTAAATTGGCTGTTGTATTCTGACACTGTCATGGTCCTTTGCTTGAGGTCATCAAATTCTCTCTTCTTGATTTTCATAACACTCTTAGGAATGTGTGCCCCACAAAAACCTTCTTTGAAATCCTCCCAGGTTATTTCATTTTCGTTGGGGTGCATGTGCAGGAAGTTTTCCCACCACGATGCGGCTGCTCCTGTGAGATAATGTGGTGCATACAATACTTTTTCACGGTCTGAACACTGTGTGATAATCAATTTTCTCTCCATGTCTCGAAGCCAGTCGTCGGCCTCAAGGGGCTTGTCAGTATGAGAAAATGTTGGAGGACGCGTCTTCTGTAACTTAGATAATTTGGATTGTTGTTGATACTGACCACGGTTACTTCCCATATTGATGAATTGGTTCATCATTTCCTGGTGTTGTTGCCGACTCTGTTCATACCAACAACACACTTGTGTAAAAGCTGTTTCACTATCCTGTTGACTTGTCTGTCCCTGAGTGAAATTGTGGTTTTGCGGTGTGCCATAATTTTCTTCTGGCTGATTTGGCATGGAGAGCGTCCAAGGACGAGACATGTTTCACTCTGGGGATATATTTTGTGAAACTCGTAAGACAAGAAAGAGAGTCGCAAAAGTCAATAAAATCACACATAAAGCAAATTTTAAAACTCCAGGATACTTTTGAAAATACACGATTTCGCACGGAGAAGGACTATTACATATCTTACACGCAAGCATAATACATTACATCACTCAGGATATGCGTACATAATCCTGACATGTTATTTAACTAGTGCACTTATCCAGATCCTACATGAGCACAAACAGGCTACTTCTCACAACCTATGTACATATAAACATATTACACAAGTCGGTACATCGCATGGCGTCTACGCGTACTCAGTCGGAGATGGTGAGGATCTCCCTTGGCCTGCCGAGGGTGAGACGTAGTGACGCTGGGGAATCAACTTCCTCCTCGCTAATAGGTTCCAGACGAGGAACGCTGCGCTGAGCTGATGGGGCAGGTGCCGTAGGCGGAGTACCCTGAATAAGAGTGGGCGGAATAGGTGGAGTAGCACGTATGGGAGTGGGTGCAAAGAGTGGTGCAGTGTGAACAGGAGTGGGTGCAATAAGTTGGTTAAATTCCTCAGTGGTAGGCAGACGACGTGCAGTGGCGAGAATGGTAGGTGAATGAGAAGCTGAGGACGAGATAAAAGTCAGCGTTGGAGCGGTGTGTAGGAGTTCCCTCCTGTTAGCAGCACAGCCATGAACTGAGTCCATGCGGGCAGCTACGAGGTCATCCACCATGCTGTCAAAGGCTGCCTCCAGGGCTCGGAGGTACTCGACAAGCATCTCAAAAGCCTCGTCACGCTCTCCCCTGGGGCAAGAGAAAGAGTAGTGACAGGTGTAAGGCACATGGCATGGAAGGTAGCGGTAGCGACGGGTCTTCATTGCAAGAAGGACATCCCGAAGACGAGCTATTGCCTCGCGGGCTGCCATCTGCATAGCATGCCTCTCTGTAGGCATGGCTCTCCCTAAGAAACAGAAGCGGCGCATCTCAACACGCCCTCCCCTGAATTGCACCGCGGCCTGGTGCATGGTTAGACTGTTGTTGATCTTGTGCGGATAAAGTGTGAAAACTGGGCGCGGATAGCCCCATCGCGACCTGAACGATGAAGTAGAGGAGTTTGACGAACCCCTCAGGCACGTTGGCGAACATTTGAGACTCGCAGTCGCTGCCGGCCATCTACAAAAGTAGGCAAAAATTCTGAGTGATCAGGTCATAAATTTTATGCTGACTGTCAGAAAAATGACTACATTTGTAAAAACATGAATAAACTCTATCCTACTAATAACTAATTAGCGATCGCACCTAGTGGCTTCCTACAGTCAGCCTGGCTCTGATACCAAGTCTGTCACGAACGGTTTTTCAATAAAATAATTATTGAGAAAATCGATCTTTAAATCCCAGTATAGGAAAAGTCATCCTCACTGGTAGACAAATACTTGATGAACAGAGGACCAGTAGCATTAAATATATTACAGGGTTGAGCTGAGGCTGCTCAACAATTTATTACAAACTTGCCAATATCTTACATAAGGGCGGTTATGACACATGGATGTGGTGGCATGCTACTAGCTCGAGGTAAAAAGTGGTGGATAACTTGACTCCTAACTGGCAGCTCATCGAGCGTCGAGGTGAGGCTCGATGAATTTATTTCTGGGGTTGCGGAAGCGGATAATACAAGGACCAAACAGGATCGCACGGGACTGACTGGGACTCCTCTAGGCGTCGGACTCGCTATCAAACTCTTCATCCATGAGATCGCCTTCATCAACATCTGCCCAAATCAACAAGCCAGGTGAGTACTTTGAAAGTACTCGCAAGACAGTTCGGACAAAAGATATAATCAATGAATGCATGAATGTGTCACGAATAAAAATGATGCTCATACAACAATAATAATATTTATGCACGACTTGATAAGTAAACAAATAAATGAAAACCGATCGGGTGTCTGGAGCGACGCCTCGAAAGGTAAACAAATAAACTCATGCCGCAGTCGGGCGTCCAAGCTACACCACATAAAGGGCTTTAAAAGAATTGCCACAGTCGGACGTCTGAGCGACATCACATAAAGGGCTTTAAAAGAAATGACATAGTCGGACGTCTGAGCGACATCACATAAAGGGCTTTAAAAGAAATGCCACAGTCGGACGACTAAGCGACATCACATAAAGGGATCTAAAAGAAATGCCACAGTCGGACGTCTGAGCGACATCACATAAAGGGCTTTAAAAGAAATGCCACAGTCGGACGTCTGAGCGACATCACATAAAGGGCTTTAAAAGAAAATACGATTATGCCACCGTCGGACGTCTGAGCGACATCACAGACAGGGCTTACAATAAATGTAAATACGATTATGCCACCGTCTGACGTCTGAGCGACATCACAGACATGGCTTGTAACAAAAGTAAATAACAAGATTAGTCCATCCACAAGAATAATTTTTTAACCGGATTTATCACACATGTATTCCACCGGAGTTTTGTCACTGAGGCTGATACCTGACAAGATAAGATGAATATAGTACTTGAACAAAGTACAAGATAATTGAAGGATTTGAGACTCTGCAGAGTTGATATTGACTGACCACAGCCAACGGATTTCTGTAGTCACGAATGGACTAGTTCCGTTTATGGTATTTCAGTAGAAACACATTTAACTAGTACACACCCATTTCACCTCACGATGCCAGGAATCACCCTAGACAACGTCCAAGAAAAACTTTGAGACGGGGAGGTCACAACCTCGAATAGCATTGGATCAAATTTCTATACGCGCGCTCTAAGGGGTGCCCCCCTCTCGGTCCCAACCGGAAACACCCATGCCCCCTGACCGGATGACGGGCTTTAATCCAGGGCCATGGAACCCTCATCCCGGCCTCTCTATTTGGTGTGTACCAGGAAAATGATTTGCAACTTACTAAGCCATATTCCTTTCGGAAAACATGTGACAGTACAGGAAGGAATGAATGGGAATGTGATTTGTTTCATGATGACACGGAAGTCAAATAATCTGGCATAAGACTGGCATGTCACAACACTGCCATCTTACCCAACCTCATGCCATCACATGGCCATGCAAATATGTATCCAACAACATAATGCTTTTCCAAAATTTACTTTCCACTTATGTGCATGAAATATAACATTCAAAGGAATGTTCATAAACATGCCATGACAATTTTAAAATGCAAACATGCAACAACCACTCATCATATCAAGGGTTCAAACATGCTTGCCTGGTTCGGAGTAGTCGGAGTTTAACTGTGTGAAGTTTGCAGTTCCGTCACCTCCTCCCGTATCTACGGTATAAGAAAAAAAATACACACGCAACGTAAATACCGTGAGTGTATAGAAAAGTGTTCCAAATATTTTTCAAATAAACATGACAAAAAACTAGACAGAAAAATAAAGGTGACAGAAAAGGAATCAGTCAAAAATCATTTTCTGTTTAAAAGTTATAAGAGTTTTGGTCCAAGGACCCATCTGTAATGAAACAGAAAACTTCCAGGGGGTCCTGCGGAAAAAACCAGAAAGCGGTTCGTTTAAAAGAAACGACTGAGAGGCTGACAGGCGGGCTCCACCTGTCAGGTTTGAATTTTCAAATGGGGAAAATAGGACGTGACGGTGCCCGAGAGGTGCGGTGGTCGCCGGCGGCGATCCACGGCGAGTCAGGGGAATCGGATGGTACCTTCGTGATCAGTGCACCTTTTCGCGTCTGTGGGTGGTGGTGGTGGTCGCCGGCGAGCACTTTGTCGACGGCGGCCCTTGCTCCGGCGGACGGCGGTTCGGGCAGTCGTGGATCTCGCCGGAGGGAGCTGCGGGGATCAAATAGGAGCGGGGGTTAGTCTCCTAGTTGCTCGAGAGGGTTGCTGACGAGGTTAGGGCGCCGGAGACGGCCTCACCGGAGTGAATCGAGGTGGAGACCGAGGCGGAACAAGGCGGCCGGAGTTGGGGAAGAAGGGCCCCTCGAGGCTCTTCCAGTGGCTAGGCGGGGTCTAGTGAGGTGGTGGAGTTGTGCGGGGGCGAGAGCGAGCTCGGGGGGCTGCTATTTATAGCCGGCCCGAGGCGGTTGCCATGAAGGGATAAGTCCGGCGAGTGATTACGGCGGTGCTGTGGCTGGACGGTCGGCTTAGGAGCTTGAGCATCGTCTAGGTGGAGCATTGGTGCCATTTCAGCATCCAACTCAGCAAGGGGGGAGGGTTACGGCCTGTCCTCGACGAAACTGCCGCACGGCACGTCGGCGGCAGAGAACGCGCTCTGCGCGTGCCAGGCCACGGCGACGGTGCTGCATGCGTGCGCTGGCAAGGAAATGGCCACGCGGAGCTACCAGGAGGTTTGTGCAGCGCCGAACGGCGTTATGCCGTAGTTTTGCTCCCCGTCGGCCGTTACGGTGGTTCTGTCGCCGCAAAGCACGCCGGCGCAGGCGGGCCAGGGCGCCACCGACGCCAGGAACGCGCCAAGCACGCGTGTGAAGCTCCGGACAAGCAGGCCAGGCTGTGAGCAACGTGCCAAGTGCACTGTGGGCATGTGACTGAAACTCTGACGGAGAACGACACTGCAATCTGAATTTAACTGAAGATGAACAGTAATAGTGCATGCAAGGTGTTCGACATAATGATTTAGGCATGTAGGGATTTTTCCTAGAGCTGATTTTTGGTGGAGAGGTCTCTCATTGCAACTAGAGGTTGCCTGGATTTTGGTGGAATTTTTTGGAGAAGTGTAGATATGAATTTCACCAAATTTGGCAAATCTGGTCCAAACTTGCAGGGGGTGAATTTTGTAATATTTGAAAAGAAGAAGAGTGGATCAAGATGGTTCTAGGTTGTGGGTACTAAGGACTATCCAGGGGAGTTGGTTTGTGATCAAGAATCAAAGGCATTAGGGTACTTGCTTTGCAAATCACCTAGGCTCAAAAGAAAGGACAAAATTATTTTGGAAAAAGAAAAAATTGGAATAAAATCCAAAAATGGATTTTATTAGTTTGGACAGAATGTTTGGGTTGCACCAAGGTGGAAGGAGAGGCTTTGGGGAAGTTTTTACCATAGGAGGTATGGTAAACAAGAATGGATCAAAATCAAACAAAAGCCCAAAACCAAAAGGGTTTCTTTTTAGAAGAAGATAAATCCAAGAAAAGATTTTCAGAGGGCAAACTTATAAGAGGGTTTTTAAGAAGGGTTTAAATGACCTTCTTCAAACCAAGCAAGGCTCTTTCTGAAAACAAAAACCACAAAATTTTTGGAGTGTCACATTGGCGCCCTTCCCGCTCAATATTTGGGAAGAGGACCAGGGCCTCTATATATAGGGTTAGCCACCACCAAGGCAGGGGGGCGATTCAGCTCATACACACCACACCATCACAAGAACACCTCTCCTCGCGGGGATGTTCTTCCTGTGTATTGTTCATCATCAGCCCCTGAGGTAATCCACCATACCAAAACTAGAGTAGGGTATTACACCACAACGGTGGCCCAAACTAATATAAACCCTACGCCCCTCGTGTGTTCATCGTGTAGCTTAGATTCCCAGCGAGGAGTTCGGATGTGCATCAGTAGGGGGAAGATCTTCGCGCGCACCCCAGAGTTCGAACCTTAAGGGTTTTGCCGGAACCCCATATCCGACATTTGGCGTGCCAGGTAGGGGTGCGCCGGAATCTTTCTTCCGTCGTCCTGCGCTCTATCGCTTTGCCGTCTCCATGTCCGGTGACCCGACAGCCAACGCCGACCGCTGGGCGGCATGGCCCTCCCACGCCGTGCCGCCTGCCCAAGGCGACCTCAACCTCGTGCCCCAGGTAGCTCGCACTCCGCAGAATGCTGCGGGGCACAGGCGACGTGGCCAAGCACCACCTGCCCTCACCCCACGACAGGTACGATTAGCAGCAAGGGCCTCAAACCATGCCGCGGCCACAGCACCGCACACCAGACGGGAGAAGGCGAACATGAAGGCCGCACTCACGGTGGCTCGAGAACTGCTACGGTGCAGACTGTAGGAAAGCGGCCACGGTGTGCTGCTGGAACGCGTCTCTGAGCTCCTAGATGCCGCTGCCTCAGGAGCACCTCTGTTCTGCGTCCAACTACCACCCTAGGCCCCGGGCGGGTCATATGGCGGGCCCAACCATGCCCGCGCTACCCCGGGCGTACCTCAAGGCCTCATCAACACCATCTTGGTCGTCAACGCCGGGCGACAGGCCACGCCAGCACCGCTTGTGATAAGTGAGGGGATGCGCACCACTACCTATGCCCCAGGTGGGCCGTCGCCCTACCACCCCCAAGACGGCGCTTCGAGCCAGACCACATGGTACGTGGGGCACTATGGCGAGGCCCTTGGGGCGGCGACCCCGGATGCTTATGTGCCCCACATGGTGGGTCAAGAGTACGCATTGGAAGAAGACCATGGCTCGTTCCTCGGGCCAAGCTGGGGGGAGGAGATGCCAGAAGCTGAGCCCTTTCAGGAACCCCAAGAAAGTCGCGACAACCGCGCCAGTGGCAGCAGCTATCAGGTACCGCTAATTCCTAGGAGCAAGCTTATGCTAACCATGGGTCGCAGGAGGTACAGGTCGCTGCAGCAGATGACTGCCCCAATGCTGCAGCCTCCTACCCCTCAGGAGGAGGGCACTGGGGGTTATAGGAGAGGGGCCGGGAGCCGGGCTCTCCCCCGCGGCACTCACAGCAAGGTGTTCCCAGGAGGTAGGCCCTCTGCCGGGGAGGTGCCTCAGGGCCTGCCCCCGGCAGAGGACCCGTGGTCGTCGGGGGAACCGCTGGCGACCGCTCTACCCCATAGGCGTTGTCCTTGGTTTCCGATCGCCGTCAATGGCGGTAGAGTGTGGCGCAAGGCGGGCCTCTCGTCTGGCGATTTGAAGCAAGGCCGGTACCTGTGAAGAAGGCCAAGTGCCTGTGAAGCTCGCTGCCCGTGACACTCTCATGTAATAATGAGTTGGGGCTGTACACGCCCCGGAGTCTCCTGAGAGCCGCCCTCGGGCCTCGGGGGCTCCCGCCCACGCTCAGTGGTAGCACTTAGCTCCGCGCTGGTGAGAAGACGTCAAAGACTAGACTAGGTGCCAGACGCGGCCTTTGCCTTTTGCCTTTTTCTCTGTTGTCGAGCTTCACTACTTTGAATTTAAGTTGAACTTGAGCTTGAGATTTGCGTGTGTTCGGGGAGGGGTGTTTTGTCTCGTTCGAGCAATTTCTTGTGTTCTGGTTTCGGCCCTACATCCAATGTTAGCGTCAGCTGCCTCCCCCTCACGAGCCCCTCGCGAGCCGGGCCGGGCCAAGCTCACGAACACTCCGGACCATAGTCGCCGCTCGCTCTCAGGAGGCTCCCAGCGCAAGACCAATGGATTCCCCCAGAGGGCGCTCAGAACACTGCGCCCCCCTGCAAACTTGCTCGAGACCAGTCCGAACCAAAGGTAAACCAGGTCAACTAACTCGTCACGAGGTCAGTGGCCGAGCATAAACACATGCATGGTATTACATCCGCAATCGTGCCGGAGACAATCCTTTTACACGAGGGGCTTCCCCTCCCAAAATGCTCTTACAACCTTCAGGGCCGCGCCCAGGCTTTTTCTGTGCAGGCTAAACAGCAGAGGGGGGAGTAGGATTAATCAGACATGTCGCTCACTGCGTCCTCTAGGACGCCTCCGGAGGCGTCGCTGGCGTCACCATCGACATCGCTATCGTCACCATCACCGTCATCAGCGCCATGCTCGCCGCCATCCACCACGTCACCTTCATCCGCAGCCACGACCACGCCATCATCATCAGAAGCGAAGGCCCTAACGAGGGCATCCACGTTGTCCTCTACCCACTGCGCCAGGTTTCCCCGGATGACTATGGGCATTGGAGCGATAACGACATCAAAGTCGAAGTGGGGATCTCTATCCTGAAGATGGCTAAAGACACGGGAGAATGCACGCCCGAGCAAGACTTGGCTCCTCTCCTCAACAAGCTGGCGGGCCCTGTTGGAGCGATTCTCCAGATGCGTCACCACATCTGTGAAGAACTGGAGATTGCCGGTGTAGTTGGTCGCATGAGGCTCCTCAGCAGCAGCCTCTCAGATGTGGCCCAGGTCCGCGTTGGCCCTTTCCCTGAGCATTCGGAGCATAGGACCATGCACATGCTCCAGAGTCTGCCGCTGGTGGATCTCATCCTCGTTTCGCCGCGCAACGACCTTGGCATCATCGACCCTCCATTGGAGAAGAAGCAGCTCGGCGCGGGAGGAGGCCAGTTCAGCCTGCGCCGTGCCTAAAGCGGCTGCATTGGCCTGAGCACGCTGCGCCGCTTCAGTCAGCTTGGCCCTGAGAGCAGCTGTCCTGCGGCCTTGACCAGCTCCAACCTCTCTTCATACTCGCGCTCAAAACCCAAGCGGGCTTCCGCCACGCGATGGTCGATCTCTTCTTGGACCCGGGCCTCCCGCGCGCCGACATCGTCCTCCGCCTGGGTCACCTGGCGCTCCCTCGTCTCCAACCGTTCAAGATCAAGGTTGCGCTCGGCAGCCTCCAGTGTTAGCGCTTCCTCACGCCTCAGGACCTCCTCCTCTTCAACGGGTGCTCCCATCAGCGATGCAAGGGCAGCCTGGCGCAGTTCCACTTGTTGCTCCAGGGAATTGCACCAGGCTTGGAGCTCCCACGCACGCCCCTCTACGACCTCGCGTCGTTGGTCTGCCTCCTGGGCCCGCTCGACGGCTTGGGAGCAGGCCTTCCGCAAGGCCGCCAGAGATGCTTCGGCCTTTGCATTGTTAAGATCACGCTGATGACGCGCAAGGCTGATGGCCACCTTCGGTCTGCGCCTCTCCTCAGGCAGTCGTAGGCCTTCGGCTTCAAGACGCGCATCCTCGCCCGCGAGCTCTACACCGAGCTGGCTCACCGCATGTGTTGCCTTCTGAAGAAACTCTCGACACACGATGCTGCGCTCCTGCGCGCACCTAAGCACGTCGTCAACACCATCCTCCACCATCGGCGTCGGCGAAGGGCCCTGAAGTGGTTCGCCCCCTCTTGGCAGGGGTTGGGGGCTGGCACCCCGACGATTGCCGGACAGGCCCCACGAGGGACCCAGCCCGGCGTCGATCCGTCCCCTGAAGAGGAGCCCAAGATCGACTTCAACCACTCACCGTCCACAATCAAGGGAGGAGCCCGGGATAAGCTGGATGTGCCCCGGGAAAGCTCGCAAAGAAAGAGCGACGGGCGCACAACATCAAGGCACACCACAGGACGACCCGCCCCTCCAGCCGGGCTCGCGTCAGAGGTGGCGCTCGGGCCCGGGGCGCTTGAGGTCGGTGCTGGTGTCGAAACCAGCGGATCTTAGGAAGGGGGTCCCGAACTGTGCGTCTAAGGCTAATGGTAATAGGAGACTGGGGACATGATGTTTTACCCAGGTTCGGACCCTCTCGATGGAGGTAATACCCTACTTCCTGCTTGATTGATCTTGATGATATGATTATTACAAGAGTTGATCTACCACGAGATCGAAGAGGCTAAACCCTAGAAGCTAGCCTATGGTATGATTGTTGTTGTCCTACGGGCTAAGCCCTCCGGTTTATATAGACACCAGAGGAGGCTAGGGTTACACAGAGTCGGTTACAGAGAAGGAGATCTTATCATCCGAATCTCCAAGCTTGCCTTCCATACAAAGGAGACTCCCATCCGGACACGGGATGAAGTCTTCAATCTTGTATCTTCATAGTCCAACAGTCCGGCCAAAGTATATAGTCCAGCTGTCCGGATACCCCCTTATCCAGGACTCCCTCAGTAGCCCCCGAACTAGGCTTCAATGATGATGAGTCCGACGCGCAGATTGTCTTCGACATTGCAAGGCTGGTTCTTGTCCAAATCCAGAGTACCTATTGTAGCGAACAGTGTCCGGCCTCCCATTAATGTCGTACTCCTTGGCTTCTGTGCTTCAATAATGACTATCTCCACGTGTCAAGTGAATACGAGAAGTCGGGGCATTTTTACATTTGCCACCCTGACCCTGTAAGCCAACCGTCTATTTGAAGAGACGGGTATCCTCAGATCCAAATCACACCATCTTCCTCCCAGCAAGCATTCAACAGAGCGTGCCTAGAAAAAGCCACCCCATCATGGCTGGCCACCGAAGCTCCTCCTCTCGCACCCTTAGCTCTAAGCCAGGTGATTGGGAAAAGTGTTCTGTCCCTCATAGCCGATTAGCAGAGTTGCAGACCCAGGGGTTCCTCCCACCTGCATACATGGTCCCCGTCCAAGCCGGACTAGCCACCTATAATGGCGGGGAGCTGGCGGAGAATTTTCTGAACCCACCTAGAGGGGAGCGGATATGCCTTGTCCCGTATTTGCTGAGAGGGCTTGGGTTTCCAATCCACCCATTCCTCCGCGGGCTCCTGGAGTTCTATGGTCTCCAGCTGCACAACTTCACTCCTGCCTCCATACTGCACATCCTAAGGTATGTTGCCTTCTGCGAGCTATTCCTAGGCTATGAAGCTCATTTCGAGTTATGGAAGAGGCTATTCTGCCTCGTCCCTCACAATCAGGAGGGATCTATATATCAAGTGGGCGGAGCCAAAATATGGCGCATCACTAAGGCCAGATACCTGTCCGGCACTCCAAAGAAGGCATCCGAAGACTGGCCTTCGGAGTGGTTTTATGTAGATGATGTTCCCCTTCCAGACCCAGTCCGGCCGGGCCTTCCCGAGTTTACCAATGCCCCGCTGAAGAAACGCCAAAACTGGAGCCCGCGGAGCCCCCAGGAGGAAGACGACAGAGAGGTCCTCTATCTGATGGTCAGGATAAAAATTCTGGCCAAATCAGGATTGACAATAATAGAGGTCGTGTCAATATGCATAATGCGGGAGGTGCAACCACTTCAATATCGGGGGAAACCCATGTGGCACTTCAACGGAGAAGACGACGCCACCTGCTGTGGTCGTAAAGGTCCGGACTCTGCCACCGCACTGGCAAAAATATTGTCCGATTTGTACAAAGGGGAAGAAGAGGAATTCCTCCGCATTAAGCCGCGGAATGGATTTTCCATGTACAACCCCCCAAGCTGGGTAAGTTGTCATTCCTTACTCGACTCTATTCATAACTGTGTCCTTTATCACCAATCACTTATCTTGCTATTTTCAAAGCAGGAACTGAGAAGGGCCGTGGAAGAGTTCAACAGCCCACCTCCGCAGCCAGAGGATCCTGGCCGGGCTCTCGACCCCGGACTTGAAGAAGGTTCGGATATATCCGTGGAGCTTGCTCACGGGACATTTTATCAAGCAAGCCGCGATGGCGCTTTAGTGGCCATCCTTGCTGATTATCCCGGGTTTCTCCCGGTGTTGAACGTAAGTAAAGCCGGAGCCCTAAATTCCGAATTATGCCATGCCTTAAGCGCACACATTGTATTTTTGTAGAAATGGCCATCAGGACGCCGTGCCGAGCCCATGGGGGCTGATCAGCAAAGGGCATCCGATCCGGGCAGGCGTAAGAGGAAGGCGGTTAGAACTGAGACGCCAAGGCAGAGGTACAAATTAAGCTTGCTCTGTGATTATCTTTGCCGAAATGTGACAATTTGCATTGTGTCCTGGCAGGAAAAACATCCGCCGGACTATATCCAGATCCCCTGCCGACCACGCCTCAAGCAGCTGGATTCTTGAATCGGACTCACGGGTGGAGGCTGATGTGGGGGCAACGCTGAATTGCCCTCCCACAGAGGATGCGGACAGGCTTTCCGCTTCAAACTCCAAAGTGAGGAGCGCCATGAATCACCAGCGCAGACGGGCCATACTCCGCAATGGTATTTTCTTCGAGGAGGCTTTCGATGCCTTCAACTCCGGAGACGCATATATTTGCGCCACTCAAGATGGACTTGCCAGAGCAACGGACAAGTATGCGAAGGATATACGGGTAGGAAAATTGATAAGTATGTGTAGTAGTAGCCCCTGAGACTTGAAACAGTTGGCACAACTGATTTAAGGATCATTGTATGCATAGGTTCTTACAGAGAAGAATACCCATTTATCTCAAGAACTGGAGGAATGTAAGATCCAGCTGAAGGCCGTCATTGCCGAACAAGAGGAATCAAAAAAGGCCTCTTCTGGTAAGACTAACCTTGATAACGAAATATGTAAGGGTGTATACCAGTTATTTATTCGGCCTGGTTTATAAATCTAACAAAAGATGCTGCAGACAACCCCTGGGATAATCCGAAAATTGTGAAAGATAATGAGCCACATCTGCGAAGTCAGCTGAAGGCGGGCGAGCGTGTGCTGAAGCAGGCTATTCAGAGAGAAATAATCTCCAAGATTCCAATATCCGACTGAGCGTCGAATTAAAAGATGTTCGGGCTCAGCTCACTGACTCTGTGAAGGAGAACAGGAGGCTTCGACGCGGCATTTATAATAAGTGCTTAAACGAACTGTTGTACAGTTTGGCACGGAAGCGTATTGACAGATTTATGTCTGCAGGTATGCTGACGGGCCGTCCTGAAGAGGAGATGCCCGGATCTACAGGCGATATGCTGCAAGATCTTTCACAACTGCAAGAACGAGCGCGGCAGGTGATGCAGGGTATTGCCCAGGCCTTGTGGCCATCCGCTTCCCTGCTAGGAGGAATGAGTGAGCTTGTGGAGATGCTCAAAGGAGCACGGCGACGCTTCCGCTTATGGAAGATATCAGCCTGCCGACAAGGTGCAAGGGGAGCCTGGGCCATGGTGAAGACGCGATACGCCAAGGCTGACCTGAACCATATGGCCGAAGTCGGACCGGTGGGGGCAGATGGGTAAGAGATACCTGTAAGTATGGTATATGACCAAGTAGCGTTAGTAGCAAAGTATTCCCAACAGGATTGTAAGCTAGACATCATGTTGGATGGTATAGAGGAAGAATATAGCTAGTCTAAGTGACTATGTAATTTAAATGGACCTATGTAGTCCCTAGCCAGATTGAAAATCATTTGTCATGGCGGACCTTTTCTCTTCAGCCCCCGGACCCGACAGTCCGGAGTGTATCCAAATACCCACACAGTTATGAAAAAACGGGGTGTGCAAGGAAACTAGGCGTAGGGGTCATAAGTGCTTGAACAGACAAGCACCCAACTAGTTATGTTATAGTACATGGATAGTAAGAAACATCTTCCAGAGAGAATAGTTCCGTTAGGGGTTCCTTTCTCTGTGTGCGCATGCACCGATGTGCATGTCCGAACTGCGAACAGAAGCGCAGGAAACAAAACATCTGGGGATTCACGTTGTAATAAACGAAAACATCTTTTGTTCACCGACCGAATATTCCCTTAACAACGCTAGCTTTTGGCTTCACCCAGTCTGAGGTACACATCCGGCTGAACCGGCAGTAACAATCGCAGAGGTGCTCCCCTTATGCCTTAGCCGAATTAACGGGAACGTAGGGCATAAACACAAGAGCCAGGCAACCCAGCATGGCCAAAACTTAAGTCATATCGATGCATATAATGGTGAAGAAAAGGCACATATGGAAAGGAAACGCATATGTGGCTGGCGGGGAGCCATTAAAGTGGTTATATTTAGCTTCCGTATAGGAAGCCCCCAGGTATAGTGTGCATGCATAGTGCGGCTGGAGCGATCAAAGCATTCGTACAGTTTTGTAAGGCTGTGTGTGGAAAGGAAAAGAAGGCGAGAAAGGAAGGAAGAGAACATAATTGAAGAGGCGGAGGTGAGGAGACGAACCCTGAGTTTGGCACTAGGCGTAGAATCTTCGGAGTCTGGCCATGTTCCATGGGTTCGGCTCGAGTCTGTTATCAGATGCATTACGCAGACGGTACGCTCCTCCGGTGAGAACTTTGTCAATGATGAAGGGACCCTCCAACTTGGGTTTGAGCTTGTCCTTCTTCTTCTCGGGGAGGCGTAGAACTAGTTCGCCAATGTTATAAGTTTTGGCCCGTACTTATCTGCTTTGATATCTTCGAGCCTGTTGCTGATGGAATGCGGAACGGGCTTTTGCTACATCACGCTCCTCCTCCAGAGCATCTAAGTTGTCCTGCCGATTTAGCTCGGCTTCCTTCTCTTCGTACACGCGCATGCCAGGTGAGTCATGGATTATGTCGCAGGATAGCAGTGCTTCTGCGCCGTACACCATAAAAAATGGTGTGTATCCGGTGGTATGATTCGGCGTGGTCCGCAGCCCCTAGAGTACGGAGTCGAGCTCCTCGACCCAATGCGTGTCTGATTCCTTCAAGGATCGCACTAGTCTAGGTTTGATGCCGCTCATGATGAGACCATTTGCACGTCGGTTTGTTTGGGGGTGATAGACAGAGGTGTAATCGAGCTTAATGCCCATGTTGCCGCACCAAGTTTTCACCTCGTCGGTTGTGAAATTTGAGCCATTGTCAGTGATGATGTTGTGGGGGACACCATAACAGTGTACAACCCCTGATATGAAGTCTATCACTGGTCCGGATTCGGTCGTTTTAACTGGTTTGGCTTCTATCCATTTGGTGAACTTGTCCACCATGACCATTTTTTCTTATGGCTTCCCCCTTTAAGAGGTCCGACCATATCCAGCCCCCAGACCGCGAAGGGCCAAGTTATGGGGATTGTTTGGAGAGCGGTAGGGGGCATATGGCTCTGATTGGCGAAGAGTTGGCAACCGATGCAATGTTGGACAAGGTCCTGTGCATCTGCTCGGGCTGTTGGCCAGTAAAAACTTGTACGGAAGGCCTTGCTTACAAGTGCCCGAGCTGCAGCGTGGTGTCCGCCGAGTCCGGAATGGATTTCGGACAAGAGCTGCCGCCCTTCCTCTTTGGAGATGCATCTTTGGAGCACTTCGGTAGTACTTTTCTTATAGAGCTCTCCTTCATGTACTTTGTAGGCCTTAGAGTGTCGCACAATACAACGTGCCTCATTTTGGTCCTCAGGGAGCTCTTGCCTATTTAGGTAGGCTAAGAAGGGCTCAGTGCACAGGGCGATGACAACCATGATTTCATGGGCCGAAGGTGTTATTTCGATGGCAGGGCCTCCGATTACGTCAGATGCTTCAGAATCTGGGGTTGTATTCGGAGTCGGACTAATATTGCCGGACTCCCCTTCCCATACCACGGATGGCTTGAACAGCCTTTCCAAGAAGATATTAGGTGGGACGGGGTCGCGTTTAGCGCCGATGCGGGCGAGGATATCCGCTGCTTGATTATTTTCTCTGACCACATGGTGGAATTCGAGCCCCTTGAACCGAGCTGACATTTTGAGGACGACATTACGATAAGCCGCCATTTTTGGATCCTTGGCATCAAAGTCTCCATTTATCTGCGAGATTGGAAGGTTCGAGTCCCCACGTACTTCGAGGCGTTGTATGCCCATGGAAATTGCCATCCGAAGACCATGCAACAGAGCCTCATATTCGGCTGCATTGTTGGAGTTTGTGTATAATATTTGGAGTACGTATTGGACCGTGTCTCCGGTGGGAGATGTCAGGACAACGCCCGCCCCCAATCCGGCTAGCATTTTAGAGCCGTCAAAGTGCATGATCCAATTGGAGTACGCGTCGTACTCTTTAGGGAGTTTGGCTTCTGTCCATTCGGCGACAAAGTCAGCCAGTACTTGTGAGTTAATGGCCCGTCGTGGTTTGTATGTTATGTCGAACGGAAGGAGGTTGATAGCCCATTTAGCAATTCGGCCCGTTGCGTCGTGGTTATTTATTATATCATTGAGTGGTACTTCGGAGGCCACCGTAATCAAACACTCTTGAAAGTAATGTCTTAGCTTCCGGGATGCCATGAAGACCGCGTACGCTATCTTTTGCATGGAGTGAGGACAGTGGACACGTAATATACCGGTTTTTGGAGCGGAAACTTGTGTCCGTCTGCTTCTCGTTCGACGACGAGCACTGCACTAACAACTTGGTGTGTTGCCGCTATGTATAATAGCATGCGTTCACCAGTATTTGGTGCGGTCAGGGCTGGGTTGGTGGCCAGGAGTGCCTTTATTTCTTCCAGTCCGGCCGTGGCCGCATCCGTCCACTCGAAGTGTTCGGTGCGTTGAAGAAGGCGGTAAAGAGGTAGTGCCTTTTCTCCTAATCGGGAGATAAAGCGGCTTAGGGCAGTCACACATCCAGTTAGTTTCTGGATCTGCTTGAGGTCTGTTGGGATGGCCAACTGTGACAAAGCTCGGATTTTTGCCGGATTTGCTTCAATTCCTCTATTGGAAACGATGAAGCCGAGCAATTTCCCGGAGGGTACACCGAAGACACATTTCTCCGGGTTGAGCTTGACGTCGTATGTTTGGAGGTTGTCGAACGTGAGCCTCAAGTCATCTATTAAAGTTTCGACGTGTCTTGTTTTAATGACTACATCGTCTACGTAAGCCTCTACTGTTTTGCTGATTTGTTTTTCCAGGCATGTCTGAATCATGCGTTGATAGGTTGCACTGGCATTTTTGAGCCCGAAAAGCATTGTGTTGAAACAGAAGGGGCCGTATGGCGTAAGGAAGGCCGTTGTGGCTTGGTTAGATTCCGCCATCTTGATCTGATGGTATCCGGAGTATGCGTCAAGGAAACACAATGAGTCGTGTCCTGCCATGGTGTCGATGATTTGATCAATGCGGGGGAGGGGGAAGGGATCCTTGGGGCAAGCCTTATTGAGATCCTTGAAATCGATACATAGGCGCCATGATTTGTCCTTCTTTGGTACCATTACCAGGTTTGCCAACCAATCCGGATGTTTTATGTCTCTGATGAATCCGGCCTTGAGTAGCTTGGCTAGCTCTTCTCCCATGGCTTGCCGCTTAGGCTCGAAGAAGCGCCTAAGAGTCTGCTTGATTGGCTTGTATCCTTTCAGAATATTAAGGCTGTGTTCGGCCAGCCTGCGTGGGATGCCCGACATGTCTGAAGGATGCCAGGCAAAAATATCCCAATTCTCATGCAGGAAATCTCACAGTGCGGCGTCTATTATGGGGTTCAGCTGTGTCCCAATGGAAGCTGTCTTTGTAGGGTCCGTTGGTTGGACCTGGAATTTGACTATCTCATCCGCGGGTTTGAAAGAGGTGGACTTGGGTCGCTTGTCGAGTATCAAGTCATCTCTGTCCACTGTGGCGTGCAGTGTTGTTAGTTCTTCGGCCGAGAGGGCTTCGGATAATGCCTCCAAGGCTAGTGCGGCAGTTTTATTTTCGACGCGGAGTGCGACGTCTGGATCACTAGTTAGAGTGATGATTCCATTGGGCCCGGGAATTTTGAGCTTCATGTACCCGTAATGGGGTATAGCTTGGAATCTTGTAAATGCGTCCCGCCCTAAGAGGGTGTGGTATCCGCTGCTGAACGGGTCCACTTGGAATGTAATTTTTTCGGACCTGTAATTTTCTGGCGTGCCGAATACCACATCCAGGGTGATTTTTCCCGCACATCGTGCCACCCGACTAGGGATGATTCCCCTAAAGGTCGTGCTACTTCGCTCAATGCGGCTTTTGTCGATTTCCATCTTGTTGAGGGTTTCTTCGTAGATGAGGTTTAGTCCGCTTCCGCCGTCCATGAGCACTTTAGTGAGCCAGAAGCCGTCCACGATTGGACTAAGGACCAAAGCGGCTGGTGCCCGGACTGTTCGGAATTGAGGTTCGTCACTGGCATTGTAAGTTATAGCCGTGTCATTCCATGGATTTATAGTTGCCACATGGCAAACTTCGGCGAGACTGCGCTGAGCTCGCTTCACGCCTATTATTTGAGGCGAAAGTCTCAAAGACTGTCAATACCGTATTGTTATTATCGGCAGGATGTTGTTCTGTTGTATGGTATATGAGGAGATCCTCGCCGCTCTTTGCTACCTGCCGGAGTATCCAACATGCTCTAAGGCTATGTGTTGGCGTGGTATTTGGTGTGCTGTGAATTTTGCATGGCCCATTGAGCCATTCCTCCAATACGGTTCTACGCCCTGCATCGGGCTTTGATTTTTTGGTAATTGAATCGGGTAACTTACGAGGGTTTGCCCTTTTAGTTCGGACAAGGGGTTTAATGAGAGCCGGATTGTCCCAGAAGTTTGTTTGGGTTTTCCAAGTGCTTTCCATTGCGCAGTATTTCTGCACTATGGCCGCTAAGCCAGCAAAGTGTACTATGTCTCGGCGACTTATAGCGTTGAGGATCCCTTTGTTCGTACAATTTTTGCAAAAGAGGGAGATTGCGTCTTCCTCGCAACAGTCCTTGACCTTGTTTATTACAAGGAGGAATCTGGCCCAGTAATGATGTACTGTCTCTTGGGGCTCTTGTCTGATATGTGAAAGATTGAATAAATCTGGGTGGGTGGGTGGTTCGAATCCGAATCCTGACCCAATCTGGGGCCCAGGGAAAAGAAGCTTCCGAGCTTAATGGCTCGGGCTCTGGGATGTTGCCCAATTTCTTTGGTCCGTTGCCCGACTCTGGATTCGAGGTTTGGGTCGTGTCCTCCCGCGAGCGGGTGTCCCGCTCAGAGAGCTTGGAAATCCGGACATAGTTCATCCTCAAAATAGAGGGAGAATTCGTGTGATGCTCTTCCACTACTGCTATCTCATAGGTGACCGGCGGAGAATAAATCTCCCTTTGGTCAAGTTTAAGCCCGATCCGATCATATTCCGTAGCGATGCCCAGGGTGGCGATGCGATCCAAGAGCTCATTAAGGGAGGAGAGCTCCCTTGGATCCATCTGCTCGGCGAGTTCTAAATTGACGTGGAGGCTGTTTTCGATGACCTAAGAAGTCATCATCGGCGCGACAGCCGATCAGGCGGTCATAACGAAGTCACCCAGCCGGAGAGTTTGGCCTAGGGCTAGGGCTCCCCCAGATGTGATGTTGTCCTTGAAAACAAGACGAGCCATCAAGCCTTATCGCGATGACACAGTGGAACTCTCAATGAAAGCACCAATGTCGGTGTCAAAACCGGCGGATCTCAGGTAGGGGGTCCCGAACTATGCGTCTAAGGCTAATGGTAACAGGAGACTGGGGACACGATGTTTTACCCAGGTTCGGGCCCTCTCGATGGAGGTAATACCCTACTTCCTGCTTGATTGATCTTGATGATATGAGTATTACAAGAGTTGATCTACCACGAGATCAAAGAGGCTAAACCCTAGAAGCTAGCCTATGGTATGATTGTTGTTGTCCTAGGGACTAAACCCTCCGGTTTATATAGACACCTGAGGGGGCTAGGGTTACACAGAGTCGGTTATAGAGAAGGAGATCTTATCATCCGAATAGCCAAGCTTGCCTTCCATGCAAAGGAGAGTCCCATCCAGACACAGGACGAAGTCTTCAATCTTGTATCTTCATAGTCCAACAGTCCGGCCAAAGTATACAGTCCGGCTGTCCGGATACCCCCTTATCCAGGACTCCCTCAGTCAGCGATGAAGACGAAGCCTGAGGAGACGACACCTTAGCCGGCTCCACGGGCTCGGCAGGAGGGATCCTGAAAGGCCACAATCAGCGAAAGAAACAGTGAAGCAAGGAATTATGAGAAAGAGAGGGCTCACTCGTTCATGGTGAAGTACTTCCTGCACTTCAATGGGTGGCAAGGGCGACCATTTCCACCCGAAGCCTCCTTCCTCTTGCGGAGGGCCTCGAAGTTTATGTGGAACCAGACCAAGCCCTCGATGTGAGGGCCGGTGCGCGGCATGGGAGCAGCGTCAAGGCGACTTGCGCCAAGGGCGCCAGGCCGGGAGGAGCAATCAGGTACCACATCTTGGACACCAGCCGAGGCCTCAGGAGTTCCAGCCTCGGGGGCTGCAGGTCCCGTTTCCTCGTCAGCCACCACTCCAGGATGAGCTTCGGAGGGTGATGCCTCGGGAGCCCAGCGCAGCGTCAATGCCTCGACATCAGACCCCCCAGCTCCCGACGGTTCTTGCCTCCCTGCGCCACCACCTGAGGCAGGATCGGCATGGACGACCGGGGGAGTAGCCACGACAACTGGATTCTTGCGGGGCCCCACGAGGTCAGTCTGGTGCAGCCCCCATTCGTCGAAACGGGGCATCTACCTCACGAACTCGGCCCTGCCCGAGCAAAGATATAGGAGGGCCCCACCGCACCGGACACTGCCTGGAGAGGGGTCGCCAGTCAAGACCCTCAGCATCTTCCTCAATATCTCGGGCGCCAGATCCCCTTCCTGGAGCCTCATGTGGTCTTGATGTCCAGCAAAAGTCCACATCAGATGGGAATGGTGCTGGAGAGGAGCAATGCAGCACTGGAGGAATTCCTTCACCACCTGGGGCGTCATCACGCCAAGCACCCTCAACCTCTCGAAGCGACACCAGATAAAAGCAAGCTGGGGGCTCATGACCTTCTCATGACCCCAGCTAGAGCTGGGGATAGCAGGCGATGTCGGATGCACAAGCAGGGGGCTGGGCACCCCAACATCCACATATATCCACCACTCACGGAGCCCACTCGCAGAAGATGGACGGCCAAAATCGATCCTCGAGGCGGTCTTCTTCGGCACGGACTGGAAGCTCACGCACCCCGAGCATTGGGACGGGTCAGTCAGGTGCAGGGAAAAGAAGTGGCACAGGAGGTCAACGGAGGGAGGAATGCCCACCATGGCCTCGCAGACAAAGGCAAAGACGGCAAGAAGAGTAATGGACTAAGGATTGAGATGCATCATGTGGATTTGGTAATGGTAAAGCACCGCATTGAAGAAAGCAGAAAAGGGGGGAACCAGGCCCGCCCACAGGGCGTCGGCAAAGAATCGAACCTCCGTGACGATCCTATCGAAGGAGGCACACAGGCCAGGCCGTCGTCCTCCCGCACTCGTTGAAGCTGGAAGCAAGGGCAGAGCGGACCTTGTCCAAGGCTTCCAGATTGAGTATGAGCGACTGGTCAACGGCGGGCGCAGCTGCCGGAGGCGAGCGGGACGAAGGCGTGGGCTTCTTACCATTTTCTTTTTTTGTTGGCGCCATGGCGATGGAAGGTGGGAGAACTTGAGTTGGATTGGAGGCAGAGGCATGAGCTCAAGGAAGAAGGAAGAACAGGGAGCCCGCGAGCAGCAAGGAGGGAATAACTGTGTACAATCTCGAGTCCGCCTAGCTAGGCGCGTAATGGGGAGCATGGGGAAGCAGAGACGCCCACGTCCAATCAACCGCCACGCGGAGCCCAAGGCCGCAGACTGTTGGGGCCCGCGGCGCTCCGCACTTGCCCCTTCGCTTCCCTGCTAAGCCAAGTCCGAGCGCGCCTTGGGCCCGGGGGCTACTGTCAGCGTTCTGGGAACGGGGGTCCCCAGACTTGCCTGCCTGCGGCCTGCGGCGTGGCTCAAGTGGTGGCCCAATGTGGCCCATCTTCGTCTACTCAAGCTCAAGACCCTTGCGAGGGGCCGAGCCTTGCGGGGCGGACGATGGAAGGCTTCCTCAGGGGAGGCCTCACGCTCACAAGGAGGCAGAGAAATCAAGGCAAGGGTACCTCGCGAGGTGCTCGTGATGCAAGCCATGACGATTGAGACCAGGCGGGCGCCAGCCTGTGCAGTGTCCTTGTTTCCTCTTTGGTGCAAAGGGGGCAAGCACAGGCGCGGAGTACCGAGGCGTCAAGTAAAGGTTACCATTTCAGTGCAACAAGACCAAGACCAGTAGAGCGGCAGGATGAAGGTCACCATGGAGCCCAAGGCGGCATCATCACCAGTACCTTTGGCAGTCGAAGACCAACTTTAGTCAGAATAAGTAGTACTAGATGTTCCCCTTCAAAATGGCCGTTGTTGGCGCCCTTCCCGCTCAATATTTGGGAAGAGGACCAGGGCCTCTATATATAGGGTTAGCCCCCACCAAGGCAAGGGGGGCGATTCAGCTCATACACACCACACCATCACAAGAACACCTCTCCTCGCGAGGCTGTTCTTCCTCTGTATTGTTCATCATCAGCCCCTGAGGCAATCCACCACACCAAAACTAGAGTAGGGTATTACACCACAACAGTGGCCCGAACTAGTATAAACCCTGGGTCGCTCGTGTGTTCATCGTGTAGCTTAGATTCCGAGCGAGGTGTTCGGACGTGGATCGGTAGGGGGAAGATCTTCACGCGCACCCTAGAGTTCGAACCTTAAGGGTTTTGCCAGAACCCCATATCTGACAGAAGCTAGGCCCCGACAAGTACTTCCCCTCCAAGCCTCCCGGGGCCGCTGGCAAAGATACTGCCGTGGATGCCAGCCTTGCCATGGGGCCGCCAACTCCGGCAGGGCCTGAGGCCATGACCGTAGAGACGGCTGCTCCCGCGGCAGAAGAGATGCCTTTAGTCCTTGCCGTCGAGCCGCAAGCTCCGGCATGGGCGCATCACACTGTCCGATTCCTCCAATTAGGAGAGCTTCCTGAGGAGCAGGAAGAGGCGGAAATAGTAGCCCGCCGGTCTGCTATGTATCTATTCGTTGACAACGTATTGTACAGAAGGAGACCAAATGGGGTGAAATTGAAGTGCATCTCCCGGGCGGAAGGACTAGAGTTGTTGGCGGAGATACATGGAGGCATATGTGGCTCCCACATAGGGTTGAGGGCCCTTGCCGGCAAGGCTTTCCGACAAGGTTTCTTGTGGCCCACTGCCCTCCAGGATGCGATGGTGTTAGTAACCAAGTGTGAAGCGTGCCAGTTCCATTCAAAGAAGCTTCATCAACCAGCTCAAGCCCTTAAAACCCTCCCTCTCTCCTGGCCCTTCTCGATATGGGGGCTCGACATATTGGGCCCCTTCCCCCGTGCCATCGGGGGCTTTGAGTACTTGTACGTTGCGATCAACAAGTTCACAAAGTGGCCGGAGGTGGAAGCAGTGAGGAAGGTGACAGCGCAGTCAGCCGTCAAGTTCTTCAAGGGACTAGTTTGCCATTTTGGGGTGCCCAACAGGATCATCACCGACAACGGCACACAGTTCACAAGCCATGCCTTCATGCAAAACATTGAGGATCTCGACAACAAGGTCTGTTTTGCTTCTGTGGCACACCCACAGAGCAACGGCCAAGCGGAGAGAGCAAATGCTTAAGTTCTGCGAGGCTTAAGAATGAATACTTTCGACAGGCTGTGCAAGAATGGAAGGCACAGGATTGACAACTTGCCGGCGGTTCTTTGGTCGATCAGGACGACGCCAAATCGAGCCACCGGCCAGACACCCTTTGCCCTGGTCTATGCGGCAGAAGCAGTTCTCCCCACGGAACTCATATACGGGTCACCTCGAGTGCTCGCTTATGATGAGCTTGAGAAAGAGCGGCTGTGGCAGGATGACGCGACGCTCCTTGAGGAAGATCGTCTCCGGGCGGCTGTGAGAGCAGCACGCTACCAGCAAGCCTTGCGCCGCTACCATAGCCGCAAGGTTCATGCCGGAGCTTTGAGGAAGGCGACCTTGTTCTTCGGCACATTCAGTCGACCAAGAATTCTAACAAGTTGACACCAAAGTGGGAAGGCCCTTATCGGGTAACACGAGTCACCAGGCCCGGTGCAGTCTGCCTGGAGACCGAAGATGTCGTTCAAGTGAGTAACTCCTGGAACATCGAGCATCTTCACAAGTTTTACCCATAAGGCGTGGCTGCCGGGCCTCCCGGCAAGCCATCCTTTTGTACAAGCCTTGCCGGCAAGGCATGTGACCCTTTGTACAAAGCCAGGCACAGACCCTGAGCACTAATAAATGAAGCGCTGGCGCCCTAAGTTGTAGCACATAGAGTATTAGAGCAAGATATAAGTGAAGCACATAGAGTATTCTAATAAATCACGATATATGTGTGTCTCTCCCAAAAGATGTGTACAACAAGGATGATTGTGGTAAACTAAAAAGCAAAGACTCAAATCATACAAGACGCTCCAAGCAAAACACATATCATGTGGTGAATAAAAATATAGCCTCAAGTAAAGTTACCGATAGACGAAGACGAAAGAGGGGATGCCTTCCAGGGTATCCCCGAGCTTAGGCTTTTGGTTGTCCTTGAATATTAGCTTGGGGTGCCTTGGGCATCCCCAAGCTTAGGCTCTTGCCACTCCTTATTCCATAGTCCATCAAATCCTTACCCAAAACATGAAAACTTCACAACACAAAACTCAACAGAAAATCTCATGAGCTCCGTTAGTATAAGAAAATAAATCACCACTTTAAGGTACTGTTGAAAACTCATTCTTTATTTATATTGGTGTAATATCTACTGTATTCCAACTTCTCCATGGTTCATACCCCCCGATACTACCCATAGATTCATCAAAATAAGCAAACAACACGCGAAAAACAGAATCTGTCAAAAAACAGAACAGTCTGTAGTAATCTGTAACTCTCGAATAGTTCTGTAACACCAAAAATCCATCCAAATTAGGAAACCCTGAGCAATTTATCTACCAATCCATAGCACAAAGAATCCGGTCAAAATCATGTTTCTATGAATTTTCAAAACTAAACTAAGCTCAAAAGTTTCTGATTTTCAGCAGGATCAACACAACTATCACCGTAAGCTATGCTAAAGGTTCTACTTGGCACAAACACTAATTAAAACATAAGACCACATCTAACCAGAGGCTAGATGAATTAATTATTACAAAATAGGAATAAAAAGCAAAGAACAAAAATAAATTTGGGTTTCCTCCCAACAAGCGCTATTGTTTAACGCCCTTAGCTAGGCATTGAGATTTCAATGATGCTCACATGAAAGAGAGGAATTGAAGTACAAAGAGAGAATCATAAAACACGTGAAAAACAAGTTTAAGTCTAACCTTCCTATGCATAGGATTTTATAAGCAAACAAATTATCAAGACAAGAAAAAAAAAACCATATGCAAGGAAGAAGAAAGAATCAATAGCAATCTCAACATGAAGAGAGGTAATTTAGTAGCATGAAAATTTCTACAACTATATTTTCCTCTTTCATAATAATTACATGTAGGACCATAAGCAAATTCAACAATATAGCTATCACAAAACATATTCTCAACATGATCCACATGCATGAAAAGTTGACACTCTTCCAAAATAGTGGGATTAAAATTAACTAAACTCATGACCTCTCCAAACCCAATTTTATCAAAAATTTCATAAGATTGAACATTCTCCAAATATGTGGGATCTAAAGTTGACACTCTTCCAAACCCACTTTCAGTAATATTGCAAACACTATTATCAATCTCATATTCATCATGGGGCTTAAAGAAATTTTCAAGATCATAAAAAGAATCACCCCAATAATGATCATTGCAACAAATAGTAGACATGGCAAAACTAGCATCCCCAAGCTTAGGGTTTTGCATATTGGTAGCACTAAATTAATAGAATTTATAATAACATCATTGCAATCATGCTTTTCATCGAAGGAACTATCAAGTATGGGTGTAATAGCAACAATCTCATGTTTAACATAAGGGACTATAGCAAATTCATCACCATAAATATTGGCATCGTGGCCACAAGAATAGCAAGCATCATGTTCATCAAGGGATATTTCAATCAAATCATCGGAATCATAATTATCTATAGATTCATGCATATCATTATTTTCTTCCAAAGCAACGATCATTCTCTCAATAAATTCTTTGACATAGACATTATGAGCATAGTTTTCATAGCAATATTTAAGCATGTCAAAATTTTCTGATTTGTAGAGAGTAATATCATACTTTTAAATCAAAGAAGCAACTTCATAAGCACCCTTGAAAGCAACAAATTCTCCAATCTGTTCGATATCATAGTAACCATAAACACCCTTTGCATAAGAAGATAAGATTTGATTATCATTAAACTCACATAGGTAGGGAAGGTGTTTTTTAGGGTTCTTAGAGCAAAAAGTAAAATCATAAATTTCACAAAGATTCCAAGCATAACACAACAAACTGTTTATTTGATTCCATAAGAGTCTCCCTTTTTCAGACAAACGGTGACGCACAAAATGAGAATGCTCATCTAATGATTTTCCCTCAACTAAACTAGTTGGGGTTTCATCATGAGCACATATAGATCAAAGATGATCCAAGTAGAACAATTTAAGTGGATCCATATCAATAGATTTTTAGCAAGAAAAGATGCAAGCAAGTAGAAGGCACATGGTAACACAAACAAAAAGACATACGGGAAGAAAGCGAAGAAAAGGCAAATCATTTCGAAAATCGTTTTAGAGGTGGGGGAGAGGAAAACGAGAGGCGAATGGCGAATAATGTAATGCAAGAGAGAAGAGTTTATGATGGGTACTTGGTATGGCTTGACTTGACATAGATCTCCCTGGCAACGGCGCCAGAAATACTTCTTCCTACCTCTTGAGCTTGCGTTGGTTTTCCCTTGAAGAGGAAAGGGTGATGCAGCAAAGTAGCGTAAGTATTTACCTCAGTTTTGAGAAACAAGGTATCAATCCAGTAGGAGATAACGCACATGTCATCGAATACCTGCACAAACAATCAACAACTTGCACCCAACATGATAAAGGGGTTGTCAATCCCTTAACAGTTACTTGCAAATGTGAGATCTAATAGAGATAGATAAACGGTAAAGTAAATATCGGTGTGCAAAAGTAGGGGCTCTACTTTTGACCCCTTTACTTGTGCACGGGCAGTCAGAGCCACCCGCCACAGCCATGCATAGTAGGGCAAGGGAGGGAAGCCGGAGAGAAGCTGAAAGCACAAGACAAACAAAGCAACGACAAGGACCAAGGCCACAGAGATCAGATGGACGAAGCAGGTTTCTCCGGCAAGGACCCTTGCCGGGGCAGCCTCGGCAGCCCCGGCAAGACCCTTGTCGGGGCAGCTCGCCCACACCAATGGAGCGAGCCACCTTCGAGCCCACCAACGCTAACAAATGCGTTGGGACATGGCTCGGGAGGCACCTCCATGGTGGCATGCAGATCTTTGTGAAGACAAAGAATATTCAAGATCAGATAAGGATTGGAAGGCAACGATCCTCGGCAGGGTTCCTATCAAGGAATCCCGCGAGACCCCCGGCAAGGTCCTTGCCGGGGGCAACAGCGCGCCACGACAAGACCCTTGCCGGGCCACCCAGCAAGGCCCTCGCCAAGGGTGCCAGCGGGGCCACTGCCAGGCCCACACCAGCCAAGTCTCCGCCGTCGTTCACATGCAGCTGCCGACCCAACCAGTTGGGCAGGCACCTGCGTGGCAGCATGCAGCCCTTCATGGAGGCTCCACCATCGCGCCACCTTAGCTGCTTTCCTACCTACATGGCACCGCATGCATCGCTGGCCAGGGCGCGTGTCAAAGCGAGGAGGAGCGGCGATGAACAGGACGGGCCTCGCCCCCGTCCCCGATAAAGTGAAGGGACACCTAAGCCTCGCATTAAATGTGTCTTGCCTTGTAATACCGGTGATAAGCTGGCAGCAATATAGAACTTTCCACCTCATGTATGCCACTGTGGCAGCCCCTTTCGCCTATAAAAGGAGGCCCATGGCGCACTGGAAAAGGATTCGGCTCTTTCGAACCAGACATCACCCATAGCTAGTTCAAGAGCTCAAGAACACTGAATACAACCACCAAAGCAGGACTGTAGGGTTTTACGCATCCTTGCGGCCCGAACCTGGGTAATCACTCTTGTGCTGATTGCTGGTCCCGTGCTGCTCACGATCCCGCGCCCCACAACCGTAGTAGGGATTCTTGTGATCCCATAGGTGTCGTTTCCCACCGACAGTAAATATTTTTGGTATTTTTGGTTTATAGATCGGAAAGTAAAATATTGCAAAATAGTAGATCGGAAACTAGCAAGATGTAAAAGAGATTCATATAATGGAAAAGAGACCCCGGGGCCACAGGTTTCACAAGTGGTTTCTCTCCAGATAGCAAATATTATGGTTGGTGAACAAATTACTGTCGAGCAATTGATAGAAAAGCGCAAAGTTATGAGGATATCCAAGGCAATGATCATGAACATAGGCATCACGTCTGTGTCAAGTAGACCAAAACGATTCTTCATCTACTACTATTACTCCACACATCGACCGCTATCCAGCATGCATCTAGAGTATTAAGTTCATAAAGAACGGAGTAATGCATTAAGTAAGATGACATGATGTAGAGGAATTAACTCAAGCAATATGATAAAAACCCCATCTTTTTATCCTCGATGGCAACAATACAATACGTGCCTTGCTGCCCCTACTGTCACTGGGAAAGGACACCGCAAGATTGAACCCAAAGCTAAGCGCTTGTCCTATTGCAAGAAAGATTAATCTAGTAGGCGAAACTAAACCGATAATTCGAAGAGACTTGCAAAGATATCAAATCATGCATATAATAATTCAGAGAGGAACCAAATAATATTCGTAGATAGTCTGATCATAACTCCACAATTCATCAGATCTCGGCAAACACACCGCAAAAGAATATATCTCCAAGAACATCGAGGAGAACATGGTATTGAGAATCAAAGAGAGAGAAGAAGCCATCTAGCTAATAGCTATGAACCCGTAGGTCTGTGGTAAACTACTCACGCATCATCGGAGAGGCAACAATGTTGATGAAGAAGCCCTCGGTTATCAAATCCCCCTCTGGCAGGATTCCAAAAAAGGCCCTTAGATGGGATCTCATGGGTACAGAAGGTTGCGGCGGTGGAAAAGTGGTTTTGTGGCTCTACTGAATGTTTTCACGGTATAAGAGTATATATAGGCGAATGAGCTAGGTCAGGAGACCCCCGAGGGGCCCACGAGGTAGGGGGTGCGCCCTCCTGCCTCGTGGCTGCCTCGCTGCGTTTCTGACTTCATCTCCAAGTCTTCTGCTTTCCTTTTGGTCCAAGAAAGATCATCATGAAGGTTTCATTTTGTTTTGACTTCATTTGGTATTCCTTTTCTGCGAAACTCTAAAATAGGCACAAAAACATAAACTGGCACTGGGCCCTCGGTTAATAGGTTAGTCCCAAAAATAATATAAAATAGCATACAAGTGCCTATTAAACATCCAAAACAGATAATATAATAGCAAGGAACAATAAAAGTTATAGATACATTGGAGACGTATCGGGCTACTGACCGATTACCAAGTTTGGCCAAAAGCCTAAACTTGGGGGAGTACGTATTTCCACCGATTACATTCATGTTCACACATTTCATTCTAGTTGTCGGTGTTCACACTTTTTCATTGTAATATCCATGTTAAATTTATTTTCTCTCTTCTTGTGTGTTTGAAAAACTTTGAGAAAATCCAAAAACATATTTCTTGCTTCTTTTTTACTTTTCTTCCTAGTTTAAATTGTTGTAGATCTAAAAAGAAAACCCAAAAAGATTTCCTAGTTCTTCTTTTGCTTTTTGGGAGCTTTCCCATGTAAATAGTTTTTCTCGTTTTTGCTTTTCCATTTTTATTTGCTTGTTTACGAAAAACCAAAAACTCCAAAAATATTTCAGTGTGTTTCTCTGAATTTCTTTTCCTTTTATTGAGCCATACCGAGGAGAAGGCCACGATGAAAATGTTGAGTGGCTCTCATTTGCATTATTGTTGATTTAACAAAGAGCCCATATTACCTTGTCTTCTTCTCTTGAATGAAATATTTGCAGATCCCAGCTTAGTCCATGACACTCTTGCACTATTATTATTTTCAAATCGTTCGTTCGTGCAAGTGAAAGGCAATAATGACAATATTCGATGAACTGGTCGTGGCAGAGAGAAACGAGTATGAACTCCACTTGTTCTGTTTTTGTAAATATGGTTAACCTAGTATCCATGATTCAACCTATTATGATCAAACATGTTTGTAATGACATTTAGAGATTATAGTTTCTCATGCCATGCATAAGTAGCTAGGAGTGGATAATGATTTATCTTGGATGTTAACATTGCGATAAAATGATTGTGATGTAGTATGATGATAGGTATCCTCCTCTAAATGTTCGAGTGGCTTGACTTGGCACATGTTCATGCATGTAATTGAATCAAAACCAACATAGCCTCTATGATATTTATGTTCATGATGCTCATATCCTACTCATGCTAGTATCCAATGTTATGCATAATTCATGTTCATGACCGTTGTTGCTCTCTAGCTGGCCGCTTAACCTATTTGCTAGCCTTCGCCTATGCTAAGTGGGAATTCTGCTTGTACATCAAAAACCTGAAACCCAAGTCATTCCAGATGAGTCCAACATACCTACCTATAAGCGGTATTACCATGTCGTCCTAAGTAAATTTGCATGTGCCACCTCTAAAAAATTCAAATAAATGTCCCTTTTGTCTGCCTGGATTGTTCATAGAGCGATAGGAGGTAGTTGGTATCTTCCATGCTAAGCGGGTTATTCTCAGGATGGGTGTTTATTCACTCACCATTGCATGAGAAAAGGGCGGTACTAGGGATTTCCAGTCCCAAATTGCAAAAAGAACTTATCAACAATCAAAGAAAAACTCCTATGGAGCAATAACCTTTACTTTATCGCTTGGGAACCACTACTAATGTGTTTAGCATGGAATATACTGATAACTGGTGGTCGCGAAGTAAACAAGAAGGGTGCATGTCTCAAAATTTCATTTGCCTCTGTTTTAAAAACACGAGCTCTCGCACCTCTGCAAATCATAATTCCCTCTACGATGGGACTATCTATTTACTTTTATGTTGTGTCATCACCTTCTCAAATAAGCACTACAACCTGAAAGCACTGCTGTCATGCCGATGCATTGTGTGTAGCTAATGATGGGAGCATCATGAGTGGATATTTTCTACCATGAATTACAATGTTTAGTCGCTGCTTGAACTTTGGGGGTGCTCTGCATTTATGTTTTGCGGTCTCTGAAAGGGCTAGCGAGATACCACTATTGTCATATTGTATCATGGTTGTTGTGACAACGTGTTGCTGTTTGAGATATCGTATTATTGCTCGCTAGTTGATTATGTCATTGATATGAGTTAATATAATTTATAAGAGTTATTGTCGACATGGTTAGTTATAATCTTTGCGAAAAACCTAGGTGCTATTTAAGCTTATTTAAGGAAACAAGAGAAAAAGAGTTCGTAAAAGTTTTTATTTTTCACTTTCAGTTTATCAATTGAATTGCTTGAGGACAAGCAAAGGTTTAAGCTTGGGGGAATTGATACGTCTCCCTTGTATCTACTTTTGTTAATGCTTTTCCTCTTGTGTTGGACTCTAACTTGCATAATTTGAATGAAACTAACCCGGACTGACGTTGTTTTCAGCAGAACTACCATGGTGTTGTTTTTGTGCAGAAATAAAAGTTCTCAGAATGGAATGAAACTTTGTGAGAATTTTTTTATTCAATAAAAGAGAATTTCTGGAGCCAAGAACCAGCGAAAGGGGGCACCTAGGTGGGCACAACCCACCAGGGCGCGCCACCCCTCCAAGCGTGCCCAGGTGGGCTGTCCCCACTTGGTGGCCCCGCAGACCTTGAAACCGACGCTATAAAATCCTATTTTCTAGAAAAAAATCAGGGAGAAAGAATTATCGCGTTTCGCGAGCCAGAGTTGCTGCCGTCTCCTGTTCTTCATCAGGAGGCCAGATATGGAGTCCGTTTGGGGCTCCGGAGAGGGGGGTCTTCGATCTTCATCATCACCAACCCTTCTCCATCGCCAATTCCATGATGCTCCCCACCGGGAGTGAGTAATTCCTTCGTAGGCTCGCTGGTCGGTGAGGAGTTGGATGAGATTCATCATGTAATCCAGTTAGTTTTGTTAGGGCCTTGATGTCTACTATGCAACTTTATTCTTGTAGACAAGTGTTGGGCCTCTAAGCGTAGAGTTTTCTAGGACAGTAGCAATTTTCCCTCAAGTGGATGACCTAAGGTTTATCAATCCGTGAGAGGTGTAGGATGAACATGGTGTGTCCCCAACACACCGAATACAATGGCAAATTGTATAGGTGCACTAGTTCGGCGAAGAGATGGTGATAAAAGTGTAATATTGATGGTAGATATGTGGTTTTCTAGTGCGAACGATAAAAAACAGCAAGGTAGTAAATAGTAAAACGGAGCACAAATGGTATTGCAATGATGGAAAATGAGGCCTAGGGTCCGTACTTTAGCTAGTGCAATCTCTCAACAATGATAATATAATTGGATCATATAAGCATCCCTCAAAGTGCGATGAAGCATCACTCCAAAGTTCCTATCTACCGGATAACATAAGAATAAATTGTTTGTAGGGTACGAAACCACCTCAAATATATTCTTTCCGTTCGATCTATTCAAGAGTTAGTACTAAAATAACACAAAGCTATTCTTTCCGTTCAATCTATCCTAGAGTTCGTAATAAAATAACACCAAAGCAAATTCATATTCATAATACCCAATCCAACACAAAGAACTTCAAAGAGTTCCCCAAGATTTCTACCGGAGAAACAAAGACAAGAACGTGCATCAACCCCTATGCATAGATTACCCCAATGTCACCTTGGGAATCCGCAAGTTGAGTACCAAAACATATATCAAGTGAATCAATATGATACCCCATTGTCACCACGAGTATTCAATTGCAAGACATAAATCAAGTGTTCTCAAATCCATAAAAGTATTCAATCCGATAACAATGAAATCTTAAAGGGAAAAAGTCAATTCATCACAACAAGATAAAGAGGGGAGAACACCATATGATCCAACTATATTAACAGATCCCGCGATACATCAAGATCGTGACATCTCAAGAACACAAGAGAGATGGAGATTAAACACATAGCTACTGGTACAAACCCTCAGCCCCGAGGGTGAACTACTCCCTCCTCATCGTGGTGGCCGTCGGGATGATGAAGATGGCCGCCGGAGATGATTCCCCCCTCCGGAAGGGTGCCAGAACGGGTTCTAGATTGGATCTCATGGATAAAGAGGCCTTGCAGCAGCGGGACTTATGATCTAGGGTTACCCCAAAGGGTTTTGGAATATTTGGGAATTTATAGGGCGAAGAGGCGGCTTAGGGGGCGCCCGAGGTGGGCAGCACCCACCAGGGCGCGCGTAGGCCTCCTGGCGCGCCCTGGTGGGTGCTGCTCCCCTCGAGTAGCCCCCAGGTGCTTCCTTGGCCCACTGGCTTTCTTCGGGTCCAAAAAAATCTCCAAAAAGTTATGCGGAGTTTGGACTCCGTTTGATATTGATTTCCTATGATGTAAAAAACAAGCAAAAACAACAACTAGCACTGGGCACTAGGTCAATAGGTTAGCCCCAAAAAACGATATAAAGTTGCTATAAAATGATTGTAAAACATCCAAGAATGATGATATATTAGCATGAATACTTCATAACTTATAGATACGTTGGAGACATATCAGCATCCCCAAGCTTAATTCCTACTCATCCACGAGTAGGTAAATGATAAAATAAAAAATTTATGAAGTGTGAATGCTAGCAAACTGCATAAGTTTGATCAATGATAATTTCAATCACTTTTCCTAGCATCATAACAACAATTTTTTTCCTTATAAAACTTCTCATGTTATAGTAGCAACCAATTCACATGTTAAGGTTCAAATAATGAATTCTCTTGAAACTCAATAACCTATGTTCTCTATCACCAAGAAGTTGCAATTCAACTTATTCAACAGAGTCTAAGTAAGATCTCCACATACTCAACCATCATATAGTCTTCTATGATTGCTAACACTCACCGCATACACATGAGTAAAACTTTTAAACTGGACACATAGAAAGATAGGGGCATATAATTTCACCTCCCAACGTATTCACCTTTGGGTGATGTCAACAATACTAACTCATTCTAACCATATCCAACTGGATATATGTGCCTAGATCTTTTCTCACCACATGATGCTTGCCAAAAGATAAAACTAAAAACGAATAGAGAGAAAGACTTTCACACTTTGCATAAAAGTAAATACTGAAAAGTAAAAGATAGGCCCTTCGCAGAGGGAAGCAGAGGTTGCGATGCACTTATTTGTTTGTATGCTCAACCCCTAAGTGCAAAAGAACGTCACATTATATTGCCCCTTGTAATAGCAACCTTTATTATGCAGTCTGTCGCTTTTATTCTTCGCCATCACAAGTTCGTACAACGCTCAATTTTATCTTACACTAAATGATCTAACACTTTTAGAAGCAATTTTTATTGCCTTATTGCACCGATGACAACTTACTTGAAGGATCTTACTCAATCCATAGATAGGTATGTTGGAATCTCAAAACAAGTTTTGGGTTTAAGGGTTTTTGGATGCACAAGTAGTATCTCTACTCGATGCCGAATTTTTGGCTAGCAAAGATAGGGGTCAAGCACCACATGTTGAAGGATATATGACAATATAACTTCTATGTGAATATGAAAAAACATAAATCATTACATTGTCTTCCTTGTCCAACGTCAACAATTTTGGCATATTATATTCTGATGGGGGCTTAGAATCACAAAATATTTCCAAGATAGTGTATTTGCATGTGAAAGTTCTCTTCCTTATACAAATTATTCGTGAATTGCTTGTATGACTAATATTGTGGTTGTCAAGCCTCAAAATATTTCACTTTCTAAACCCAATGTTAAGCTACCACTTGGCTTGATATGGTTTCAACTTCATGATACTCAATTCATCAACAATTTACCCATAGGATATAAGTGAAGCACACGAGTAAATGACAAGCTACTCCCAAAAAGATGCAAGTGAAGATCAAGCGAGTAGTTATGCGAATGGGTAGCTATTTGAGGACTCTTTTATTTAAAAAAAAATCATATCTAAGTATTTTATTAAAATAGCAAGCAAAATGAAAATAAAATGACATTCTAAGAATAGCACAACTCATGTGAAGAAGAAAAAACTTAGGCTCAACCTATACTAACCGATAATTGTTGAAGAAGAAAGGCGGGATGCCTACCGGGGCATCCCCAAGCTTAGATGCTTGATACTTCTTGGAATATTAACATGGGATGCCTTGGTCATACCCAAGCTTGAGCTTTTGTTTCTCCTTAATTCCTCTCATATCACGGTTTCCCTAAATCTCAAAAACTTCATCCACACAAAACTCAACAAGAACTCGTGAGATAAGTAAGTATAAAACAATGCAATAACCTTATCATTATCTACTATATAAAATTACTAAAATTATTATTCAACATTGCATACTAAATGCCTCTGCATATTTAATACTCCTATCCTCAAATAGAATCATTAACAAGCAAACATATGCAAACAATGCAAACATAACAACAATCTGCCAAAATAGTACAGTCTGTAAATAATGCAATATTCATCATACTTCCCTAACCCCAAAAATTATGAAATAAACTACACACTTTATAAAACTTATTAGAGCTTATTTTGCAAAAACGTTTCAACATTTTATCATATTCTGACTTTTCTAGGGAATTTTTTCAACAGTCATAAACTTTCTGTTTTGAAACAGCAACATGTATACTTGCAAAATAAGCATGGCAAAGGCTATCATTGCCACTTTTATTGAAATAAAAGATGCAAAACATTATTATAAATAACAGAAAGCAAATCTTAACAAAATAAACTGATGCTCCAAGCAAAACACATATCATGTGACGAACGAAAACATAGCTCGGAGTGAGGTTATCAATACTGTTGGAGACAAAAGAGGGGACGCCTTCTGGGGCATCCCCAAGCTTAGTTGCTTGGATATTCCTTGAATATTACCTTGGGGGCCTTGGGCATCCCCAATATTAGGGTCTTGTTGCTCCTTATTCTCCTCATATCGATGTCCCACCCAAAACTTGAAAACTTCAATCACACAAAACTTAACGGAACTTTGTGATATAGGTTAGTATGATAAAGAGCAAACCATTTCACTTTTGGTACTGTCAAAGACAAGACTCATAATTGTTTCTAAACAATGCCTACTTTATCATATCATTTCTACAATTTATATTGATCAATATAAGCCATAGAAACAAGGAAAAAAGCGAACTATGAATTGAAAACAGAATCTGTCAAAAACACAACAATCTGTAGTTATCTGTACTCAAACCATACTTCTGCTACCCCAAAAATTATGAAAAAAACATTAACACGTGTGAAATTTGCATATGAATCTTCTGCAAAAAGAATCAACTCAAAAGCACTCTTCTGGTAAATATGAGATTTGTTTTCATGAGCGCAAAAGTTTCTGTTTTTCAGCAAGATCAAATCAACTATCACCCAACATGATCCAAAAGGCTTTACTTGGCACTTTATTGAAACAAAAACAATAAAACATGACTACTACAGTAGCATATGTTGGGGAACATGGTAATTTCAAAAAAAATCCTACGATCACGCAAGATCTATCTAGGTGATGGATAGGAACGAGAGGGGAGAGTGTGTCCATGTACCCTCGTAGACTGAAAGCGGAAGCGTTATGACAACGCGGTTGACGTAGTCGCACGTCTTCACGATCCGACCGATCAAGTACCGAATGCACGGCACCTCCATGATCTGCACATATTCAGCTCGGTGACGTCCCTCGAACTCTAGATCCAGCTGAGGCTGAGGGAGAGTATCGTCAGCATGACGGCGTGGTGACGGTGATGATGAACTTACCGGCGCAGGGCTTTGCCTAAGCACTACAATGATATGGCCAAGGTGTAAAACTGTGGAGGGGGGCACCGCACACGGCTAAGAGATTGTCTGTTGTGCCTTTGGGGTGCCTCCTACCCCCATATATAAAGGAGGGGAGGAGGAGGCCGGCCAACAAGGGGCGCGCCAGGGAGAGGGGAGTCCTACTAGGACTCCAGTCCTAGTAGGATTCGGCCCCACCCTTTTTCCTTCTACCGGAGAGGGGAAAGGGGAAGAAGAGGAGGTGGAGAAGGAAATGGGGGTGGCGCCCCCTTCCCAAGTCCAATTCGGCCTCCTACCCAAAGAGGGGCGCACCAACCCCTTTGTGGGCTGGTGTGCTTCCCTCTTATGGCCCATAAGGCCCATAACTTCTCCTGGGGGGTTCCGGTAACCTCCCGGTACCCCGGAAAAATGCCCGAACTAGTCAGAACCATTCTGATGTCTGAATGCAACCTTCCAATATATGAATCTTTACCTCTCATCCATTTTGAGACTCCTCGTCATGTCCGTGATCTCATCCGAGACTCCAAACAAACTTCGGTACATCATATCACATAAACTCATAATACCAATCGTCATGGAACGTTAAGCATGCGGACCCTACGGGTTCGAGAACTATGTAGACATGACCGAGACACGTCTTTGGTAAATAACCAATAGCGGAACCTGGATGATCATATTGGTTCCTACATATTATACAAAGATCTTTATCGGTCAAACCGCATAACAACATATGTTGTTCCCTTTGTCATCGGTATGTTACTTGCCCGAGATTCGATCGTTGGTATCATTATACCTAGTTCAATCTCGTTACCGACAAGTCTATTTACTCGTTCTGTAATACTTCATCCTGCAACTAACTCATTAGTTACAATACTTGCAAGGCTTATAGTGATGAGTATTACCGAGAGGGCCCAAAGATACCTCTCCGAAACACGGAGTGACAAATCCCAATCTCGGTATATGCCAACCCAACAAACACCTTCGGAGACACCTGTAGAGCACCTTTATAATCACCCTTTTACGTTGTGATGTTTCATAGCACACAAAGTGTTCCTCCGGTATTTGGGAGTTGCATAATCTCATACTATGAGGAACTTGTATAAGTCATGAAGAAAGCAGTAGCAATGAAACTGACATGGTCATAATGCTAAGCTAACGGATGGGTCATGTCCATCACATCATTCTCCTAATGATGTGATCCCATTCATCAATTGACAACACATGTCTATGGTTAGGAAACATAACCATCTTTGATTAACGAGCTAGTCAAGTAGAGGCATACTAGGGACTATAAGTTTTGTCCATGTATTACACATGTACTAAGTTTCCGGTTAATACAATTCTAGCATGAATAATAAACATTTATCATGAATTAAGGAAATAAATAATAACTTTATTATTGCCTCTAGAGCATATTTCCTTCAGCATCATCATGTGAACACACAAAAACAGTAGATAAAAGTGTTGGGTTATCTCCCAAGAAGCGCTTTTCTTTAATGCCTTCTAGCTAGGCATGATGATTTCAATGATGCTCACATAAAAGATAAGAATTGGAACATAACAAGAGCATCATAAATCATAAGTTACTCTCTCATAATAATTTTCAGTAGTATCATGAATAGATTCATCCATATAACCATCACATAAAGCATTCTTTTCATGATCCAAAAGCATAGAAGATTTATCACTCTTTATGGCATACATGTCATCATAATAATCATCATAAGTAGCAACTTTGTTCTAATCATAGTCAATTGAAACCTCTTCCAAAATAGTGGATGTATCACTAAATAAAGTCATGACCTCTCCAAATCCACTTTCATCAATATTGTAATAAGATTCAACACCCTTCAAAATAGTGGGATCACTACTACGTAGAGTTGACACTCTTCCAAACCCACTTTCATCATTGTAATAGTCATAAATAGAAGGCATGTTATCATCATAATAAATTTTCTTATCGGAAGTATAAGGAATAAAATGATCATATTCATTATGCAAAGCATCCCTAAGCTTGGGATAAGCATTATTTTCAGCAAATAAATCTTCAAAAATTTCATACTCATCAAACATAGCATCCCCAAGCTTGTGGTTTTGCATATCATCATAATCATTCTTATCAATAGTCTGAATGGCACCAATAGTATAGCAAACATTATTATCATATTCTTCCAAGAAAGTGCCAAAAAGATCTTCAAGGTCATAAGAGACATCATTGTCTTCCCAATCATAATCATCACAACAAGTAGTAGGCATCAGAAAATCATACTCAACATCATCATCCTCCATCAACATATTTGATTCACTTTCATGAGGCACAATGGTGATAGGAGCAATATTACTTGGGAGAGTTACCTTTTTACCTCTACTTTTTCTTCTTTTCTTTTTCTTCTTCACCACCTCACGTGTGGGTTTAATCATTTTTTTCGAGCATCTTGTTGAAGAGATTGATTGGATACGAAGCTCCTCATCGTTACCTGATTCATCATAATAAACACTAGGAGGGTATTGGGAAATATTTTCCCTTTCATTAGTACTCTCTTCATGCTCTATTTGTTTTCTTGTCTTTAGATAGTTGGCAATATAAGGATTCTCAATGCAATTTACCGCACAAAACATATAAATTTTCTCTAGATCAAAATCAAGAATTATATTGAGATTATATTTTGGAATATCCTTAGTTATACGTTTCACTTCTTCATACCCCAAAAGAAGACTGAGCTCTTTATGATGCTCAAGGTAATCAAGTTGTCACAATTTTTGGACACAATTTGATCATGAAACAAGTAGCATTGGAGATTTAAATGACCATGTTCATTGCAAAGTTCACAAGGATGGCAAAAAATATTAAATCTTTCAGCACAATCATCTAGCCTCTCTTGCAACTTTTTTGTTTCTAAATATTTATGCTTCTTACAAAATCTATCTTCCCTTTTTGGTGTGTGTGTGTGCATTCCCAATTTACTCCGCAAAAATTGACATCCTTGTAGGACACATCACTATCATGGCTAGTGCAATCATCATTAACCTCATGGATATTCAAAGAATTCATACTAACAACATTGCAATCATGCTCATCATTCATGCCAATCATTTTATTGACTTCTTCTTCTAACAATTGAGCACAATTTTTTGAACCATCATTTTCAAGAAAGACATTATAAAGATGATCAATAATATTATGCAACCTCAATTCCATTTTTTATTAGTTTTGTTTTATAACCAAACTAGTGATCAAACAAGAAACTAAAAGATTCGATTGCAAGATCTAAAGATATACCTTCAAGCACTCACCTCCTGGCAACAGCGCCAAAAAAGAGCTTTGTTGACGGGATGTGTGTGCCGCTTACCTAACCTCCCCGGCAATGGTGCCAGAAAAGAGCTTGATGTCTACTATGCAACTTTATTCTTGTAGACATCTGTTGGGCCTCCAAGCACAGAGTTTTGTAGGACAGTAGCAATTTTCCCTCAAGTGGATGACCTAAGGTTTATCAATCCGTGAGAGGTGTAGGATGAAGATGGTCTCTCTCAAACGACCCTACAACCAAATACAAGAAATCTCTTGTGTCCCCAACACACCTAATACAATGGCAAATTGTATAGGTGCGGGTGATAAAAGTGTAATATGGATTGTAGATATGAGTTTTTGTAGTGCGAACAATAAAAACAACAAGGTACTAAGTAGTAAAACGAAGCACAAATGATATTTCAAGGATGGAAAATGAGGCCTAGGGTCCGTACTTTCGCTAGTGCAATCTCTCAACAATGCTAACATAATTGGATCATATAACCATCCCTCAAAGTGCGATGAAGAATCACTCCAAAGTTCCTATCTAGCGGAGAACATAAGAATAAATTGTTTGTAGGGTACGAAACCACCTCAAAGCTATTCTTTCTGTTCGATCTATTCAAGAGTTCGTACTAAAATAACACAAAGCTATTCTTTCCATTCGATCTACCCTAGAGCTCATACTAAAATAACACTAAAGCAAATTCATATACATAATATTCAATCCAACCCAAAGAACTTCAAAGAGTGCCCCAAGATTTCTACCAGAGAAACAAAGACAAGAACGTGCATCAATCCCTATGCATAGATTACCCCAATGTCACCTCGGGAACCGCGAGTTGAGTGCCAAAACATATATCAAGTGAATCAATACGACACCCCATTGTCACCCCGAGTATTCAATTGCAAGACATATATCAATTGTTCTCAAATCCATAAAAGTATTCAATCCGATAACAATGAAATCTCAAAGGGAAAACTCAATTCATCACAACAAGATAGAGAGGGGAAAACACCATATGATCCGACTATATTAACAAAGCCCGCGATACATCAAGATCATGACATCTGAAGAACACTAGAGAGAGAGAGAGAGAGAGGGAGAGAGAGATTAAACACATAGCAACTGGTACAAACCCTCAGCCCCGAGGGTGGACTACTCCCTCCTCATCGTGGTGGCCGCCGGGATGATGAAGATGGCTACCGGGGATGATTCACCCCTCCGGCAGGGTGCCGAAACGGGGTCTAGATTGGATCTCGTGGATACAGAGGCCTTGCGGCGGCGGAACTTCTGATCTAGGGCTACACCGAAGGGTTTTGGAATATTTGGGAATATATAGGGCGAAGAGGCGGTTCAGGGGGCACCCGAGGTGGACAACACCCACCAGGGCGTGCCTAGGCCTCCTGGCGCGCCCTCGTGGGTGCTTCTCCCCTAGAGGAGCCCCCCCAGGCGCTTCCTTGGCCCACTGGCTTTCTTCTGACCCAAAAAAAACTCCAAAAAGTTACGCGGTGTTTGGACTCCATTTGATATTGATTTCCTGCAGTGTAAAAATCAAGCAAAAATTGCAAGTGGCACTGGGCACTGGGTCAATAGGTTAGTCCCAAAAAATGATATAAAGTTGCTATAAAATGATTGTAAAACATCCAAGAATGATAATATATTAGCATGAATACTTCATAAATTATAGATACGTTGGAGACGTATCAGGCATGATCCCTAGTATCCATTATGTTCTGAGATTGATATTGCTATGACTTTGCCGTGCTTAATGCTTGTCACTTTGGGCCCGGGTGCTATGATTTCAGATCTGAACCATTTATGGTACCACCATTATATTCATGTTCTAGATCTAATCTTGCAAGTTATAGCCACCTACTACGTGTTATGATCCGGCAACCCCGGAGTGATAATAGTCGGGACCACTCCCGGTGATGACCATAGTTTGAGGAGTTCATGTATTCACAGTGTGCTAATGCTTTGTTCCGCTTCTATCACTACAAAAAAAAATACACTTCCGTGATGATACGTGTTTGTCACAGTAGGTCGCGTTTTTTGTCATGCATGTACATCCATGAAAAATTTATGACAGAATCAAGATAGTCATACCTGTGCTATCGTAGAAGTGTTCCATGACATTACCAAAATTATCATCACGGAAGTGTCCACTTCCATGACGATAAATCGCGCGTCACAGAAGTGCTTTCGTCAAGGGTGACCGACACGTGGCATCTACCGTAACGCAATGCCGTTAAGCTATCGGGTCAGGTTTTGGATCCGATAACCCGTTAATAGCCCCGACCAATGGGTAATTTCCACGTGTAAAATTCTGATTGGCCGAAGGGAACACCTATCAGCTCGTCAGTGGGCCAGATGTCGCCCGTCCATTGGAGGAGACATGCCTATGGTACGTTGACACGTGGATGGGCCCAACAGAGGCCCATATAGGTTAAAAAGGCCGGCCCAGTCAAAGGCCCGTAGAACTTAATCAGGTACTAGTGGGCCAGCCCAATAACGGCCTGCTTAATAAAGGCCCATTTACAGCCCGAAACCAGATCTGGCCTGTTAATTGTTCGCCCAATATTTGGGCCCATTTACGACCCGAAGCCAGATCTGGCCCGTTAATTGTTCGCCCAATATTTGGGCCCATTTGCAGCCCGAAGCCAGATCTGGCCCGTTAATTGTTCGCCGAATATTCGGGCCCAACTATAGCCCAGTGACTTTCGGCCTGTTAGAGGCCTGATGTAGACATGGGCCCATTTCAGCCCGGTGTGACTTTTGGCGTGGGAATGGCCCATGCTGCCCATGGGCCATATATGGTCCGACGGGACATCGGGCCCACTAAAGGCCCGTGCTAAAGGTGGCAACAGTTAAGCCCAACGTGACTTTGGGCCTGTTAAAGGCCTGTCGCGTAATTCGGCCCGTTGATGCCTGTACTAAGCTTTCGTCCTCTTAAAGGCCCATGATATCAGTGGGCCAACTAAGGCCCGAGATATGTTTCGGCCTGGTAATGGCCCATGAGCTAACTGGGCCCATAACGGCCCGGTCTATATTTCGGCCTGCTGAAGGCCCGTCGACGACTAGTGAAAATTGAGGCCCAACATGCATTTTGTCCTGCTAAAGGCCCGTGGTTTCATATCGGCCATAATAGGCGAGTACAATATTCAGCCTGTTAATGGCCAAACGCTACCTGGGTCGAACTAAGCGCTGGGTCGACAAAAGGCCCAACTAAAATATAGGCCGGTGTAAGTTTGGGCCTGACGCAATGTGTGACGGCCCCAATCATTCGGGCCCAAGAAAGGCGCAGGCCGGCCCAATTGTGGCCCGCTAAAAACCTGGCCCGTTATCGAATGTTTCGGCCCGGTCGACTACATCTGATTTTTTTCAAATAGCGAATGATGGCAGTAACTAGTAGGAATTAAGAACAAACCTACTCTACACAATAAAGAAATTATGGCATAGTAACTAAGAATAAACCTACACTATACAATAAAGGTTTTAAGGTATATTACATCCACTAGGCATCGAAGTTCGCCACCAGTGATCATAAAGCGCAACGAAGAAGCAGATTACAAAAACTGGGCACCATTGCAGCGTAACAAAATAATACTGAACTGAGACCACTTCCAAGATAGTTCAAGAAAGGTTAGCCTTGCGGGGGAACTGCTGCGCAAGTTGCTGAGCAAGGCTGTGAGACCGGCCTAGCATGTCGGTCATAGCTTCCAGGTGTAGCTGTTTAGCAATGAGGTTCTCATTGGTGTTCTCCGCAATCTTTCTTAGAGATAGGACTTCAAGTCGAAGTTGAGTTGCAAAATGCCTTTCTGCTAGAACTTGGGACTGAAGAAGTCGAACTGATTCAGACAACGAATTCTGTGAGCTTGTCTGACTATTAGTCTCAAGTAACTTGAACACTTCATCAAGACAAGACTTTGGGATTGTCTCGCTATCTTCAAGATGTTTTGCCTTCTTTGCTGCAATATATGTTGGGTTTATCTCACAGCCTTCAGCAGACTTGTGCATGCCATCAGGCATATCACCCTGAAACAAAGTAGAGAGATGACAGGTTTTGCACATGTATAAACAAAGATGATAAATGTTCTGTCAATTCTATCCAATTTCAAATTAGAAAATAAAGAGTAAGTTCAAAATATCAATAGCATAATTTGGCATTGTTCATAATGCGGGGAGCTTCACCACACTACTGGATTACCATGTCAACATAACAAGCATAGATGAAGGGCAAAGAAAATCATTATATCTATTTTGGATAATGTGCATGCCATGTTGTTCATATCATCAGCCACATCAGTAAGATAAAACAGGAGATGACAAGGTGCAAATGTGGGCTGCTTCACCACACACTGGATTATAGATCCACAAAACCAAGCATACATATAGGGAGCATTAAGTAATGTGCATGGTATGAATAGGAAATTTGGTTTTACAGGTAAAACTTAGAACTTACGGTTCTTACGAACATGCATTTTGGTATAAACAGCAAACTAAACAGCAGTAAACAATAGGGAGTATGAGAAAATTAAACAGCACTTGAGGATAAAGGCTTTAGAAGGACTGACTTACATTAACAGTTAACACCGGCTTTATAATTCCCTTCTCCATGTCAAGGGAAGGATAACTCAAGAATTTCAGCACAGAATCTTCTTCATAAGCATTGCATGTACTCTACATTTTATAGAGAGTAATTATAGATATGATAATACTTGAAGGGATAGAGGATAATGAAGATAAGATGTAGATTGATGCTACATAATCAACTACCAATCCCTGGAAGTACAAGCGTTACAGGACAAAATGTACTGACAAGAGCAATGGGCTACACTTCTGCACTGGCATTGTCTGTGTATTCTACTTGTTGGTAAGATTAAATATAGATCTGATCTTTTTTAGTAAATGGTGGGCGAGGAAGATAAGATGCAGAATGCTACAAAATGAACCAATCCCTCTTCCCATAATACAAGAGTGTTTTGAACACTGGTGTACTGTACAAAACGTTCTTATATTATGAGATGGAGGGAGTAGCTGTTAATGTAAGTACAATGATAGACCACGTTCAGTCCTTACAAGAGGACTGCAGAGCTAAACCTCTTCAAAAGCATTGGGTTGATTCTAAATTTGTGTAAGAGTCCATACGGATCTTATAATGTCCACCAAATGGGCGATTACGAGGCTAACATGTGCAGTGATGCTACATAATCAAACAGCTATGAAAGTAAGTATGGTCATACAGGGCAAGAGGTACTCACGAGAGCAATGCAGTGTGCAGTATAGTTGCGAGATTCTGTGGTCCCTTGAGAACGAATGTTCTTCTGCTAACAGTTTTCGTACAAGTGAGACATTAAGGCAAATGTAGAAATGTAGTTCAAATTGTGATGTGATATCATAGACAGTACCTTACGCTGCAGCCGAGACCAATGTGTAACAAGATTATTCCAGTCACCATCGGATAAATGTAGCACCGGAGACTTTACAGAAATTTTGTTCAGAGGTTTGCCATCAAAGTGCGCTTGCCTCAGGTAGGAACGATACTTCATCAACGAGTTTTCTCCTCGCCTATTTAAAAGAATGAAATCTTGTGTCTTCTGTCAGCAGAAACATATGCAGTAATGACCATGAATAACATTAGTACATTACTTACGCATAAGTTGCGGAGGAAGACTGGAAATTGTTCTGTGTCTGCGGTATAATCTTTCCATGAAGGAAAGATGCGCACAAAGTTCCTGACAACAACATAAGCTTCGTCTTCTAAACTGGGAAGAAATGGAACAGGGGTCCTATTTGCTGCAATTGGGGCTCTCTCTGGTTTGAAAAGGGATTTGGCAACTGGATTTGGTGTACTCTTTGTTGGAATGGGGGTTTTGCATCGTACAACTGGTGCTATGTCAACTGGCATAATCATACTATTTCCTGCAGTTGGGGTCTGCTGAGTTGGGGCATCAGAAATGACCAGTGTAGTAGGGCTAGAGTCCGCTAGAGTTGGGTTATTTTGTGGGTCAGGTGATATTGCAACTACACCTAATGGGCTATTTGATTTGTCAGGTGCCACTACCTTTTCCAAATACTTTGCTTGTGCTCCTCCACGATCAGCAATCGCCCTCTTCCTTTTGAACGTCTGATACACAAGAACAACATTTGAATGTATAAATATGGTATGATGATAGATGGAATATGTACTGAAAATGGATAGGCAGGGCGTATTCACATAGATGATGTGTAAACTAAGCTAATGGCAGTTCAACAAAATAGAAGCAATGCAAAGCATCAGTTGCAAGATATGTGCGAGCAATGTAACCATGGAAAGTTAGAGCAAGTACCTTGATGGGTGAATAAGATAGGGCATCTTCCTCTGACTCCTCCACTAGGGAGCTACATTGACTTAGGTCTCCCTCTAGCTCAGAATCACTGTTAGGATCATATTCTGAGCATGAATCTGTAGGTGGAGAGCGTTTGCATTGCATTGCATCCAGACTTGATTTCAGTCCCTTAATGCCAAGTTTGACAGCCATGGCATTGTTCTGCTTTATTCTTTTCATGCGTGCATGCTCATAATCATTATGATGCTGTTCAGAATTTGAGATTCATGAAAACATAAAAAGTAGTCAGAGTATCTATGGAATGCATTGCGTATTCAACTCGGAGAGTGTCTCCCTATAAACCCCTGCATATGCAAAGTTCACCTCCCCAACCGTGCTGACCAGACCACACACAGAATAACAAACCCCTTATGTCTCTATAACAGGCAGGCACACATTTCAAAACTGAAGTAGGAACATTAGAATCATATGAAATCCGTATTTGAACAAATAAACTAAGCAATTATGAGTGGAGTAATGTTTAGCTTCAAGGGTGGAGTGTTGGTAGTGCGACACAAAGCAAGTAGGCAGATTGTATTCCATGTTTAAGATCGAAACCTATGTAAAAGCTGGAAATGAAACTTTCTTTCTACACAATGCAGTGTTCGTTACCCAGACATGATGGAAGAGATCACATAGAGAAATAGTATTCACTCAGGTCTACGGTTCCAGTATTTAGAAACAGGGTGGTCCACCCTAAAAGAATATTGACAAGAAATATGACAAGGCAAGCATAGATGTAGTGAATCAATCATTTACTTGTGAGCTTATTAGGACAAGTATACATAATTGTAACTGCAGTAAGAGACCGTCCAAAATCTGAATGAAGAAGTTTGTCTAGCACTTATTGTTTGCAACTAATCGACATGAATAATTGGATATTATATCGAATGAGTAAGAAAGACAAGTAAAATTGTCAACAAACCTGGCTTGCAGTAGTAATCTGGGTCAATGTCACTATGACCAACAATCCAAAATGACTAGTTTCTGTTCCGAAGGCCGGAATTTTAAAATCCCTGTGAACTTTAGAGGTAGTAAAGATGAGGAGTGGCTGGTAGACGGGTGCATCGGGGGATAAGTCCCGTTGCGGTGGAAGAGAAGGTCGTGTGAGCGGCCCCGGCAAAGAGGACGCCGCCGCCGATGAAGCGAGAGGACGCGATGCAACGCTATTGGTCCGTCGCCGTGGATGAGAAACGTCCATCTCTAGCAGTGGACGATGCGGTCTTGGTAGGCGCTCCGGCATGGTGGAGGACGGTGGCGATGGATGTGGTGGAGGACGGCGGTGATGGATGGGGTGGCGGACGGAGGCTGGTGTGGGAATGGGGTGTTCTAGCGCGGACGATGTATGAATGGGAAAATGGAGGGAGAGGTACGGGGAACCATGTTTTTGGGACGCGCCTGTCTGAAATATGGGAAAGTTACGAACTTAGCCCCCGTTTAAAATTTGGACGTCTCATCGGTTGGGGATAGGACGATAATCTCGCATCTCGCCAATATTTGCCCAGAGCGATTTTGGGTGAGGAGAGGGTGCTTGGCACCCATGGTTGGCGCCCACGGTGTATGAACGGGGCTGACAGGTAGGGCGGTTGTGTCACGTCTGAGTGAAGTTACAAACCTGCCCCTATTGAAAATATTTGCCTACATCGATTTCGGCCGAGTCGAGTTTGTTTTCCCGCCCATCATGTATGAATGGGGAATGGAGGGAGAAACAGAGGTCTTTCGGACAAGCTTGAATCAAATGTGTTTTGCCGCCCATGTTTGACGCCCACCGTATCGGAGTGGGCTCAGAGCGGTCGTGTCACGTCTAATTGAAGTTACTAACCTACCCCTATTTAGAGCAGTGGAAATCGGGCCAATGGATTGTCCGTGTAATGGGTAGACATTAATTTCCATCTCCCAAACACTTGGCTTCGGGCAGCCGACGTGGGAGTGGACATTTTGCAGCTTCTTTCGAATTTTGGGACAATAAGCATCCACGTTTACCCTGGCAACTAAATTCGAATCCATTTTGTATTCCTATATGAATCTTTATAAATCGTTCTATGTGTTTTTATATATCTTCAAAAGGACGACAAAGATGTATTCCACTGTCATATATGAATATGGTTTACAAATGCCGATACTCAAATTCAGAAACTAGTGTCCAGTTTAAGGTGAATTCGAATATTTGGAACACTTCATGTCCAACTCAAATGTCACACGCAGCTTAATGTGTACTCCCATTTAGATATGTACACAAGCGATGTATCAAGATTCAAATACCGAGTCAATCAACCAAGAATGTACAAAACTAACAGACATATAAACACTTATAGAGTATATGGATCAATAATATCAACTAACATACATAAGCCAGGCCGTTGTACTTTTTTTTTGGCTACAACGACATCTTTTTTTTATCCAGCATCTCGGCCCTTTCTGATGCGTGCCACTTATGGTCCATCTATACTACTACTATTGCTGAATGCACATTCAGCCCGATTGGCATATTTGTAGGTCTGGCACAACAATTCAAATGAAATATCTCCGAGTCTTATCAATTAATACAGACTTGTGCTCAAATAAAATTACAAACCAAAAAACAAAACAAAAAATTATTACATGATCTCTAAAACAAATGGTTTGATTGATTACATGAACAGACAACACAAAGGTTATTCAACTATGGAAAGAACATTTCACCTATGATTTACCAAGTAGGAATTTAATTTCCTTTTTTCCTTCAGGACCTTAACAATTTGGTCAGTCTCAGCTTGCTTCGTTTTGAAATCCACCAAATATTTAATGGTTGTCTTGAGTACTGCTTGTGATTGTGTTGTTTGCTTCCTCAACATGACAACTTCATCTCTAAGTGCAGAAGTAGAATCTCTTTCTACCACTAGTTTAGCCTCTAGAGCATCAGCAGTTGGCAATTCATAATGCACGATCGGGCCGGTGCCACTGTTGTGGGATGATGCAACGTCCATGGGGACCTCGCTCTTTGATCTTGGGCTAACCTGTTTTGCCATTAAAGTTCCGATTGGATTCAGAAAAGTTGAAGTTAGCAAAACATCTCAACTGGGAGTTATAACAGCAACCTAGTTAAACAAACAAGGAATTAAAGAGTTTCAATTGGATGCTGAAAACTACTCCCTCCATCCCATAATGTAAGACTTTTTTAACACTATGCTAGTGTCAAAAAACGTCCTATATTATGGGACGGAGGGAGTAGTTATTAACATCATTGTAACTCGCTGTTGTAGCAGCAAAGCACTTAAACAAACAAGTAGATATTTAAGTTAAGGCAAACAGGTAATTCTTAACAGTAAGTATCAAACACATAGATAGGCGCAGTCTACAATATGATTAACAGGATGTGCCATTATGTAATCAGTAGCAAACTAAAATTAAGTCAAGCAATGTAATTGAACAATTTTGCAATAAGTGGCTAACTAAAATTCCGAGAAGAAGGTAACTGAACTTACGCTAGTTCTTTGTACAGGCACACTGCAACTTCTTTTTTGCTTAGAAGGTTGTACAAAGGAGTCCATGGCATCAATTGCTTGGATACGCAGTCCCAATACTTCTTTCTTCCCACACTGCATGGGTAAGTCGAATGGTTAATCTGGTAAGATGGTGCATCCTTGATATGTTATATGAGGATGTGTAGTCAGACTAGTTGTAGCCAAACACATCACACTGGCTTTTACTGTATATGTCATGCGATTACTTTTGGCATATCGAGATCTAAGCAATCTATAATAGGATGAAAAGACTGGCATCCTTCACATTATTGGCAAACTCAGTTCATAGAAACAAGCAATTCAAACATTCTGTGGGTAAATCAAAAGCGCCACTGGAATACTTTTCACTATCCAATCATACACGCAAAAAGGGGCGACGCCACCATAGGGGCTGGTATGGGCGGCCGCCTCAGGTGGCTGGAAAGTGTGCACCTAGTTTGAGTCGTCCAGGTTGGCCCACGCTAATTTTGTTCGTCCCAACGCACGAGCAGGCAATGTAAAAAATGAAGAAAAATGTTTCAATTTGGATGGGCCAATAACATGAGTGCAAGGCAGGCCCTATAGCAGGCTCGCGGCCCAAACGAGTGCCTCCCATATTGATCGACAGCAGGAAAAATCCCAATTCATTCGCTCCAGCCTCCAGTCTGGTTCGCTCCTAACCTAGCTGTCGTTGGACAGACCGACACAACACTTCCTCGCGCCCTCGTTGGAGGGCGGTCGCCGGGCTTCAAGCGAACGGAAGGACAAGACGATGAAGATCCAACCCTGGGTGTAGCCTGCGTGGGAGGCAGCGGCGGCAGCACGGGCATGGCATCGAGCTTGCGCAAACGGACAGTCGCAGCTTGCAAGAGTAGCATGCGCAACGAGCAGGTACATCACATCCCTGATTATATCTAATTCAACTCTTCAATTTCTGGCCAATAGTTAAACCTGACGGTGTTGTAAAACTGCTTGTATGTAGGGAATCTATGAGAAAATGAAACCAATTTCTACTTATTTTATAACTCCCCCAATCAATACTGAACTGACTGAATCTAATGTATCTAATCAAGTTTCCGGTGCAAACATACAAGCTCATGTTGTTCTTGAGCCTGAAGTGTCTAATGAACAGACTGCTAATGAAGGATTTGATGCAAACATTTTACATGCTCCTGGTGATGAACATATAGTGTCTAATGAGGGATCTAATGCAAGCATTTTGCAAGCTCATTGAAGGATTTAGTGTCTAATGATGATCTACTATGTTGAGAGAGACAGAGATTTGCAGGCATTGATGACAAGCAAATTATAGTGCATTTTCATAGCTTGAGGTAACGTCGAGGCCATCTACCAGATGTCCCCGTATCATGACAACATAGCATAAATACTTTTCTAATCTCTTGTTTGAAACTATTGGCATACTTGTGCATGATAGATATATTGATATGCAGTTTGCGCACAGGTTATACGTGCAATTACACTTCGATATTTTCAGCCAGAGAACGAATAATTCAGGCAGGTACAGACCATGTTTGTAGTCCTTGTACACCATGTTGCATTTTGTGTTTTTTGGTGCTTGCATCATTTAGTGTTTATAATATGAACTACTTTGGATCATTAGCTGGTTTTCAAAGTGCATGTAGCTTCACATTTCTCAAGTTATGTTGATTTCCGGAGTGCAAGTACCTTCGTATTTTTTAAGTTAAATGTTCACCCCTGGTAACTTGAATTCGTGGATCAGCCACGGCACACAAATCATACACGAATGCCAGTACGAATTAAATGAAATGCATGGACTTACGCTAGTTCGTTGTACAGGCTCGCTGCAGCTCTGCTTGCGCTTGGGACGTTCCATGTACAAGTCCATGTTACCACTTGCTTGGATGTGCAGGCCTTGTGCTCCTTGCATCCCCCTCTGCATTTTTGACACGGCGAATGGTTGATCAAATAAGAGGAATCGACCTTGATGTTGTACCGGAGGACAGATACTTACAAGGTTATACGGGTGTGCAGGATGTGTACCAGATCCTGTAGCCCCGTCATGCTTCCCTAAAAAATGGATTTGCTTGTTTCAGATGATATCTCCAGAAGAAATAAGAGTTAAAGTCAGAGTTGCATAGGCGTGTAAGCTAAGAGAGCAGTGAAAGGATATCAAAACATCGTCGGAACAGTGCACAAGGGAGTGATGTGTGGATACCTAGTTCGGGCCGGCGTTTGGGCATGCTCGCCTAGCTAGAGTGCGGGTCACTTCAGAGCCGTTGAGGGTGAGGCGCTGGCGTTGGCTGGCCGCGCACGGATGCAGATCTTGAGTGGCAGCGGAGCACTACGATGCGGTGGACGAGACCATTAGTGAAGCCCCAACGACCTCGGGGGGCGGAGGTGCGACGATGTGCTCGGTGAAGTAGCCCTAGTGAGCTGGGAGACATCGTCGGTGAAGCGCACCTGATGTGGTGGAACTCGGTGTTTGTGAGACACGTCGGTTGTGGCGGCCGACATTGTCGGTGGACCACCCGGTGCGGCGGACGAGGGCGTAGATGAGGTAGCTCCGGTGCGGTGGTGAAGTGCGACCGTCGTCTTCGTCGTCGTTGTCCAGCACAGAGGTGGGGAACGGTGGGGAAAGAGACGAGACGAGGGGCGATTCGAGAGATGGCGGCGAATTAGGGATTTGAGCAATCTGGGCGTGGAAGCGGACGGTGGAGAAGAGAGATTTTGCAGGGCTGGAATTGGGGCCGCAAAATATTTCAATCCGAAACGTGGAAGCACGAACTTATATTGTCGTCGTCCTTTTTTGGGAGGGAGGGGGGTCGGTGGCTGGGTGCTACGCGTCCGTCCGACACACGCGACCACCCCGACAGTACTATGCTTCGGTGCCTTAAGGCACCTGCCTTTGTGTCCATGACATGTGGGCCCAACAGGTGGCTGGCCCACATGTCAGTCACCCAAGGGTTGTTGCCTTTAAGGCACCGAAGCAGCTTCCACCCTGACATGACCCTGGTCTGCCTGGTGCGCCTACATTTGAGAATGCAAACGAATCTTCTTTCATTTGCAAATGAATCTGTATGTATTACCATGCCCGTGTTTTCCTTGCAATAATTAGTCATTCAAAACGAGATACTCCATCCGTTCACTTTTGTAAGTCGTTTCAGACAACTTAAAATGAACTGTTTTGCACATTGTCTGAAATGTCTTCAAGGTCTTATAAAAGTGAACATAGGGAGTACTATAAATTAATTAATGAGGAGTTATTTGAAAAAAAATCAAAACAGTACCCACGCTAACGTGGATTAGAGTGTGTCACATAATTAGTTATTTGAATTAGAGTGTGTGTCACATAGTTAGTTATTTGAATTAGAGTGTGTGTCACATAGCGATCTCCAATTCTAACGTGGATTTCGCATTTCACTGTATCAACGCTACTTTTTTAATACAAATTCATATGTATATGATGCACACCATGGTAGTGAGAAAACTTTTGGATGGATTCAAACATATGACCTACAAAATAGCACAACAAATTGAGCCAATGTCAACTTTTCGAAACTTAGTATGACATGAATTCGAAATAATTACCCGTATGCCTAGTCCTCGGTTCAAATCTTACAATGTACACCGAATTGAAACATCGATATTAAGTCTCGTACTATGTACATTCAAATGTTGTTTTTAGTCCCCACCCCACCCCGCGCACAAACGCTACATACTTCCTGTATCGGTCAATCTTCCTCTCCTAACCACCTTAGCAAGCTATCGGTTTCCAACACACGTTCATTCTTTCTCTCCATGTTTCGATCTCTAAGTCTCTCAACTACACAACCCCTTTTTCCACTCCTGTTACCAAATGTATTTACCTCACACACCCTCCATTGCACCCCATGCCGAGCTCTCTCTCTCCCCCTCTCCCTCTCACACTCTCGCGCTAAATACATGCATTGCCTATCTAGCCCCCCCAACCTCTCATGCGCACAAACGCACATTGTATATCTAGGTCACTCCCTCGAGACTGTCTCACTCTTTGTTCCGCACGGCGGGCCACACTCTCTCAATCTCGCTCTCTTTATCTGAGTCTCGTTTAACCTCGTTTTCTTTCACACACAAATGATATATCTCCCTGATCGGGCCTCGATCGACATACTGTATACTCTCTCACGCAGATTGTCTATCTAGGTCAGTCCATCCAAGCCGCCGCCACTCTTTCAACCTCATGGTGGGCCACGCTCACTCAATCTCTCTCTCTCTCTCTGTGTGTGTGTGTATGTCTCAATTTACCTTGCTCTTTCTCGCACAAAAACGATATATCACCATGTTTGAGCCCAATTCGACCTATTCACATTGTATACTCTCTCACACACATCGTCTATCTAGGTCACTCTCTCCAACCTGTCTCACTCTTTCGATCGCACGGCGACCCTATGTGATCGGTTGACCTTGCTTCCTCCCATGCACAAAATATATCTACACGTCTGTGACTGGATCATCTCTCAAGCTCTATCTTACAGCCCTCACCCTTACCAAAAGCTTAATCGGACAATATCTCTCCGGAGCACATATATTTGTTCAATGAATGTCGGACCACACTCACTTTGTCTCTCTATCTATATGTATCTCGATTGACCTCACTTTCTCATACCATATCTTCCACGCGTTGAAGCTACTACCCCTCCATCCCTCGCAAAGCCAAAGCTATTTACATTGCGAGGGGCACTCCAACCTTGGATTAATTTGTGTAGGCATTTATTCTGGTCAGTTTAGATTATATTTTTGTAGCATTCGGCCCACAACTACTCCAAACACCGTTGCAACCCACGGAACTCCCCTAGTTGATTTCCCTCTGGCTCGGTCATCGCTCTCGCATGTCCTTTCTCACCTTCAAAGTTGCACCATGGTATTATTGTAAAAACTATGTTGTTCTCTTTAATTATTATAAATAAGCTACAAAACTACACACCGATAGTCCACTTGGAATGGAACAAATTTCGACCCACAAATTAAAGTGCTACAAACTACACACCAAGGGGCCCACATGTCATGAAACGAATTTGGACCCATATACAAATTAAAAAATAAAGGACGAGGATCGAACATGCGACCGGGCCTTCAAGCCGCACGTCAGTAGGCAACATACATAGAATAGCAATGTTTGTTGTACCCTGTCAGTGTCAAAACCGGCGGATCTCGGGTAGGGGGTCCCAAACTGTGCCTCTAGGCGGATGGTAACAGGAGACGAGGGACACGATGTTTTACCCAGGTTTGGGCCCTCTTGATGGAGGTAAAACCCTACGTCCTGCTTGATTAATATTGATGATGTGGGTTACAAGAGTAGATCTACCACGAGATCAAGGAGGCTAAACCCTAGAAGCTAGCCTATGGTATGATTGTTGTTCATCCTATGGACTAAAGCCATCCGGTTTATATAGACACCGGAGAGGGCTAGGGTTACACAGAGTCGGTTACAATGGTAGGAGATCTACATATCCGTATCACCAAGCTTGCCTTCCACGCCAAGGAAAGTCCCATTCGGACATGGGACGAAGTCTTCAATCTTGTATCTTCATAGTCTTGGAGTCCGGCCGATGATGATAGTTCGGCTATTCGGACACCCCCTAGTCCGGAACTCCCTCAGTAGCCCCTGAACCAGGCTTCAATGACGACAAGTCCGGCGCGCATATTGTCTTCGGCATTGCAAGGCGGGTTCCTCCTCCGAATAATTTATAGAAGATTGTGAACACCAGGATAGTGTCCGGCTCTGCAAAAATAAATTCCACATACCACCGTAGAGAGAATAATATTACACAAGATCAATCTGCTAACGTATTCTGTGGCGTGACGTCACACCACTTCCAAGCCTTTACTCGAATTGTTTTTATTGTTCCACCTCAGCGCGTTTAGCGAGGCGGTTTCCTTGGCACGTCTTGTCGAAGTAGAGATCGTGTTCCCCTTATTCCGGGATTCCCATCAATACGGGCGTGGGTAACCCAACCGCGCCATTGATTGTGACGCTTGGGAGATAAGGGAGTTTTACCAGGCCGGTGGGGACGCGTGTTTCTGTCCGCCCATATAAGGGGATAAAGATCCAACCCTTTTACCTGCGCCTTCTTCCTCCTTGGCTTATCCATCTCTGCGAACTTGAGCTCCACCGCCCAAGTCCGCACTTCTCACCTCAACCTTCTCCAACTATGTCCGGAGCGGGAGGCAAGTGGATGGCCTCCTCCGTCACGGAGGGGCAGATCCAGAAGCTGCGCGACGCCGGATACTTGTCCAGCGACATTGCACATCGGCTCCCCGACGAGGGAGAGCTCATCCCCACCCCCAGGCCCCATGAGAGGGTAGTGTTTCTTCCCCATTTACTCCGCGGACTGGGCTTCCCACTTCATCCCTTCGTCCGGGGGCTCATGTTCTACTACGGCCTGGATTTCCATGATCTGGCCCCGAATTTCATCCTCAACATCTCGGCATTTATCATCGTGTGCGAGGCCTTCCTCTACATCCAGCCCCACTTCGGCTTGTGGCTCAAGACCTTCGGTGTCAAGCCGAAGGTTGTGAAGGGCAGCCAAGCGGAGTGCGGAGGCGCTATGGTGGGCAGGATGTCCCACATTACGTGGCTAGAAGGCACTTTCGTGGAAACCATCAAGGGGTGGCAATCGGGGTGGTTCTACATCACCGAGCCGCGTGACGCTGATTGGGCAGCGGCCCCCGAATTCAGATCCGGCATCCCTACATGGCTCACCTCCTGGAAAGAGAGTGGCCTAATCTGGGGGAATTCGGATGAGCTGACCGGACTCCAAGCCTGTATCCAGAAGCTGGTGGACAAGAAGCTCAAGCTTGTCAACGTAGTCCAGGTCATGCTCATCCGCCGGATTCTCCCGTGCCAACGACGGGGTTTCAACATGTGGGAGTTCAATCCGGCGCAGCACCAGACCCTGAGCAGGCTCTTCGACACTACGTACGAAGATGTCTAGAAGGTGCTGTTCACGGGCGCCGAAGCTCCCGCATCCGCTACCGAAGATCGTGGATTCCGCTCGCAGTGCCCGGCTGACGAGGTAAATGATTTCATCCTTTAAGGGACGTGTGTTTTCCATAGTTTGACTCTATGCGGGATCTAAACTCCCTTTCCTTTGACAGGACTGGCTGAAGAAGGACGCACAGGCTATCTGTTCGGCCCCAATGCCAGAGGACCCAGCGGACGCCCATTTGACGGGGCTGCTGGCTCCGGCACCCCACGTGGTGCCGGAGAAGAAGGCCACGGGGATTCGGAAGAGTTCCCGTTTTCAGGTGCTATCGGATGATGAATCCGAGGCCGACTCCTCCCACCAAGGCGAGGAGGAGAAGAAAGCCTCTCCCCAAAAAGGAAGAAAAGGAAGGCCTCCCCAAAAAGGGAGGCCGAAGGGTCCAAGAAGGGAAAAACTCTTCCCTGGGACCACTCCGCCAACGCCAGTGTCAACGACGAGGACTGGCCTCCAAGGGCCAAGCCCCTGGCGAGATCGTAAGTATCCGGACTCCCGAATAACTTCAAGGTTTTTTCTTTTCGCCACATAATGTCTTTCTAATGCCGCGTACAACCCTGCAGTCCGCCCAAGGATGATCTTCCCGTTTCGTCGAGCGGGTCCTTAGGTGCGTCGGATATGGATTCTCTTCCGACCGCCTCCACCCCTCGTGCCACGGACGACGCCGAGGTGGGATCCCAGGAAGGGACCCGCCAAGAGGAGGAGGCCCCGGAGGTGTCACAGGACAACCTTCCGGACTTTGCACCGGACTCGGCTCCGGAACCCACAGTGGCTCCGGAGTCCGGCGGGCGACACCTTCGCAAGAAGGGCAAGACCGTGACGCCGGCTGCCTCCGTCCAACCGGAGGGGCCAGATAATTTGCTGGAGGCGCTCAACGGCGCCTCTATTGAAGAGGGACACCACACTGTTATGAGTGCGGTGATTCAGAAGGTGCAGCTCGCCAAGAGCGGGCTGACCGAAGCCTGCAGCAGCCTTCTAACAGGCTTTGAGGTAAGAATTTCAATATGTATAAAATGGTACCGCATAGACAGTAGCCCCTGATGCTCGGGTCGGTGTTCGGGAAGAAAAGCCGGACTGAGGATCTAATAAGATATACACAGGAGTCATGAAAAATATGTCAATATGGGATTGCAGGCTGCGCTGCTGACCTCTGCCGCACTTACTGCGGAGGTCAATACTTCGAAGAAGAACCTCGAGCGGTCCGAGAATGAGCTCGGCCGTGCCAAGAAGTAGCTCGAGGACAAGGTGAGTAAAACCTTATTAAAATTGCACCTTACAGAAAAGGATTTTGGTTGCAAAAAGAATGACGAGGATAACATGGGTATTGCAGGGGCCACTAACGAGGTGGCGACCCTGAAAGAGGCGGTGGCCGCGACCGAACGCAATGCGGCTGCGGAGCGCACCGAGCGACAGAAACAAGAGGCCCGGGTGGCGGAGGTACAGCAAGAGCTCCAGGATCTCGTGAAGAAACATGAGAGCCTGGAGCGTGACTCGAAGACTCGAGAGTTTGAGCTTGCAACGGCTCTTGAGAGTGCCAAAGCCGCTAAGGCCAAAGCCTACAAGGCCCTCCAGGAGATCGAGGCGGTAAAGAAAATAGCAGCGGGTAAGGCATTTTTCATGCAAAGTAAGCATGTGAGTGTTAATTACCTGTCGCTTACCCGAATTCGGAGCTCTCCAGGAGCGTTCGCAGATCTTCCTCGCAGCGTGTCCGATGCTGCCGCATTCTACCGGGCCGAGGAGGGGAGCTCGACGGAGAAGGTCTTCTGGTATCAGTATGCTGAGGCCGGACATCCGGTGCCCCTTAGCGACCAGCTGAAGCAGCTGGTTGAGCTCCACAAGGCGGCCGAACAGGCCATGAAGGGCCTCATAGTTCGGCTGTGGCCTAAGGAGGCTATGCCTGGGAGCTACTTCGGCCTAGTGCGGCGGCTGGTGGATGCGTGCCCGTGGGTGAAGTTATCAAGCACTCCGCCTGTATTGAGGGTGCCCGTCGGGCCCTTGCCCGCGCAAAGGTGCACTGGGGCAAGATGGATGCCCAGAAGTTTGTGACGGACCCCCCACCAGAGGGTAAGGAGCATCGCATGCCCGAGATGTATTATAAGAGTGTGCTGAAGGGCGCCCGCACTATTGCGGGTGAGTGCTCCAAAGAGGTAATATTTGAGTAGACTCGCATTTTGTTATCCTGTGCACTGAAAACTTGGTTCATGTGCGCTAAGCAACGCTTGTTAATTTAAAATATTACCTTCTGTGCGGCTGTTTATCAAATATGAGAGATGGCAAGTCGTCGGCTTCAGCCCCCATGCCACGAGTGCTGGGGTGTTCGGGATAAACTCGAGCGCTCTTGTTCCCATTTTTGGGTCCATCTAGGGAGGCGCTCGACACAACAAACAAGGCAACCGGACTTATAATGCTTGAACACTCTCACTTAGCCATAGAATTCTATAATTTTAAATTTCGACGAAGCCCCTAGTCTTCAGAAGGCCGAATTTGGGGCGCTATCCACGCCTTGGCTGGACAGTATCCGGCTCCTCGCTCTAAGCGGCATAAGTCTTTAAGGACTCGCAAAAAACCTCTCGAACAGCGACCGGCCCTCGCCTCATCATGACGGTCAGTTTTAGCTTTCTCCACTGAGGCGTTAACCCAGCTCAACTGGGGTGCAATCGCAGTGGTTCTCCCAGTGCTACCTTAGCCGATATAACGGAACGTAAGGTACCAAAACATGGGAGCCGGGCAAACCCAACTATTGACCCAAGACATGATTCGGAGCCGATGCATATAGTGCTATAAGTTCGGGGTGCCACACTTGTGAAAGTGTTCGGACTCATCACACCATGATTCGGGGAACATAAGCCCCTGATGTGTATTAGCCGTACCAAAGTGTACGAATGCAATATGCTGTGAATAAACATATGTATGAAAAGGAAATGCAATTATAAGCAAAAAGGTGCTGCATTGTTTTATTCAATAAGTGCTGCTACGGATGCAGAACGATACAAATAGTGCGATAAGCAAGCCATGGGACTGGTAAACATGTCCCCCTCCAGGGGTAGGCTGCAGATTGGTGTATAAAAATGCTCGTAACAGAGACCACCTGTATATTCGTTGTAGCCTTTATCCTTCCCTGGCTGTTGCGTCGTGAGTTCGGCAGATCTGCTGTCGGACAGGGCCTTTGACAAACGGAGTCCTGTGTGTAAAAAATAAAAGGTAAAAAGAAAAGAAAAAAGAACGACACACTTGAGAGCCCCTGGTGCGGTTGAGCCGCAGTCTTGGTTTATCGTGGTCGTGCCCCTCTCCCCATGCCCATGGTATCTTGAGAGCGTAATGGTGTATGCGAAGGATCTGCTTTAACGTTTCGCAGGAGCTGGCGTTGGGGCCGCACTACTACGCGTGCTCGGAACATGCCAGGTGGTCTTGTTGTAAGTTACTCCGGAAGCGCTTAGCTGTGTCCGGCTGCTTAAAGGCCGGACTCGAGAATTGCCTTAAGAGGCTGCATTGCACTTCTGCCGCAAGAGCCGCTCTATGTTCCTCCGTGCGGAGAGAACGTTCAGTGTTTCCGTTGACCGTGATGCCTCCTCGAGGGCCTGGCATCTTGAGCTTGAGGTATGCGTAGTGCGGCACCGCGTTGAACTTTGCAAACGCAGTATGTCCGAGCAAGGCATGATAGCCGCTGCAGAATGGGACTATGTCGAAGATTAACTCCTCGCTTCGGAAGTTATCCGGGCATCCGAAGACCACTTCTAGTGTAATAGAGCCTATACAATTGGCTTCTACACCTGGTATGACGCCTTTAAAGGTCGTTTTGGTAGGTTTAATCCTTGAGGGGTCTATGCCCATTTTGCGCACTGTATCCTGGTAAAGCAGGTTCAGGTTGCTGCCGCCGTCCATCAGGACTCTGGTTAGGTGAAATCCATCGATGATTGGGTCTAAGACCAGTGCGGCGAATTCGCCGTGGCGGATGCTGGTGGGGTGGTCCCTTCGGTCAAAAGTGATCGGGCAGGAGGACCATGGATTGAACTTCGGGGCAACTGGCTCCATCGCGTAGACATCCCTGAGTGCACGCTTCCGCTCCCTTTTGGGTATGTGTGTTGCGTATATCATGTTCACCGTCCGCACCTGTGGGGGGAAACCCTTCTGTCCTCTATTGTTCGGCGGTTCGGTCTCGTCCTCATCATCGCTATGTAGCCCCTTGTCATTGTTTTCGGCAATTAACTTGCCTGCCTGCTTGAATACCCAACAGTCCCTGTTGGTGTGGTTAGCTGGCTTTTCGGGGGTGCCGTGTATCTGGCACAAGCGGTCGAGTATTCGGTCCAAATTGGATGGACCCAGAGTAGTTCTTTTGAATGGCTTTTTCCGCTGACCGGGTTTAGAGCCTCTGAATCCGGCATTGACTGCCGTATCCTCAATATGATCGCCGTTAATGCGGCGTTTGTTTTTGTTGCGACGCGGCCTGCCATTTCGGTCCTTGAAGTCCGGACTGCCAGAATTCTTGCTGAGGTTCTTGCTGCGTGCTAGCCAGCTGTCCTCACCCGCGCAGAAGCGGGTCATGAGTGATGTGAGGGCTGCCATGGATTTCGGCTTTTCCTGTCCCAGGTGCCGGGCAAGCCACTCGTCGCAGATGTTATGCTTGAAGGCCGCGAGGGCCTCCGCATCCGGACAGTTGACGATTTGTTTTTTCTTGGTTAAGAACCGTGTCCAGAATTGCCTGGCCGATTCGTCTGGCTGCTGAATTATGTGGCTTAGGTCATCAGCGTCTGGTGGTCGCACATAAGTGCCCTGGAAGTTATCGAGGAATCCGGCTTCCAGGTCCACCCAACTCCCAATTGACTCTGCTGGCAAGCTGTTGAGCCAATGCCGGGCTGGTCCTTTAAGCTTGAGGGGGAGGTATTTGATGGCGTGAAGATCGTCACCGCGGGCCATGTGGATGTGAAGGAGATAGTTTTCAATCCAAACCGCGGGGTCTGTTGTGCCATCTTAGCATTCAATATTGATGGGTTTAAACCCTTCGGCGATTTGATGATCCATTACTTCATCTGTGAAGCATAGTGGGTGTGCGGCGCCTCTGTACTGGGCGATATCACGACGGAGCTCAAGGGAGCTTGGTCTATTTTGTTCGGCCCGGGCGGACTTACTGTGTCCGGCGCGACGATTGTCATCACGTATCGTGGGACGCCCACGCGATCCGTAGATCAATCTTGATTGTCTTGCCTTATCCTCCAATATATCTCGCAAGTCCGGAGTGTTCCCCTATGGCCGTGTGCTTTTCGAGCGATGCCAGGGTACGGGTCTGGTGAAGGGCCTAGAGGCCACTCTGTCGCGACCACGGGGTGGTCGGTCAGCCGTATTGTCTCCTGGTGATGCGGGTTCGTAAGCCTCCTCCTCTAATTGGGGGAGCAGCTTGCGTTTAGGGTAGCTTTTGGAGGGGCGTTCGAGCTCATGCTCTTCGGCCGCGAGGACTTCAGTCCATCTGTCGGCTAGCAGATCCTAATCAGCTCTAAGCTGTTGCTGCTTCTTGACGCTGTTCGCCGTGGCCATAAGCCTGCGTTTAAAACTCTCTTGTTCGACGGGATCATCAGGCATGACGAATTCGTCATCGTCGAGGCTTGCTTCGTCTCCGGAGGGAGGCGTATAATCCTCTGCCTCTTCCTCTGCCGCTCCTTCATAAGGGCTGGCGTCTCCGTCCTCCTGCGCTGCATCTTGCTGGAGCGGGTTGTCTTCGGCATTGTCCGGTGTATTATTGTCTCTGGTGCCGGAGTCTTCATTCTTGCTGTGGCGGGATTTAGAGCGGCGCCGCTGACGCCGGCGCTTGGGCTGCTTTTTGGAGGGGTCATCCTCCTCTGTTCCTTCGCCATTCCCATCTTTTGGGATATCCACCATGTATATGTCATACGATGAGGTGGCTGTCCAGTGCCCAGTGGGCGCTGGTTCTTGGTCTTCTCCGGCATCGTCATCCATACCGTCGATATCCTCGGAGTCGTAGTCTAGCATGTCGGTTAAATCATCGACAGCGGCTACCAAGTGGGTGGTGGGTGGGCTTTGAATTTCTTCATCGTCCGCATCCCAACAGTCCTGACCGCAGCCCGGCCAGGGCTCTCCTGATAATGAGAGATATTATAGCAAACTCAAGATGTCACAGAAAGGTGAGTGTTGAAAGACGTCCACTGCAGTGAACTCCATGATCGGCGCCCAATCGGATTCGATCAGGGCGGGCGCGGGAGGTTCGGAGTTCGGCCAGGAGTCCGGCACCTTGGAGTCACGAGCTTTATGAGGGACAAAGTCAGTGTTCGGCTCTATCGCCGTAGAGGTTGCAGCACCCAAGGCGATGTCTAGCCATCCGTCCTCGATCTGCGCGGCCGGCTCCGAATTAAGGATCTGAGCGGGCTCGAGTGCGGCCTCCAGGGTACTGTCCGGCGGCAGAGCTAAATCATGCCCGACGTGACAGTGCGGCACGCTCGGCTGTGGCTCGAATCCGTCGAAGATCAAGTCCCCGCGGATGTCATCCGTGAAGTTCAAACTTCCAAATCTGACCTGACGGCCAGGGGCGTAGCTTTCGATCTGCTCCAGTTGGCCAAGCGAATTGGCCCGCAGTGCTAAGCCGCCGAATACGAAGATCTGTCCGGGGAGGAAGGTCTCACCCTGGACTGCGTCGTTGATGATGATCGAAGAAGCCATTGAGCCTATCGGTGACGACACAGAGGAACTCTCAATGAAAGCACCAATGTCGGTGTCAAAACCGGCGGATCTCGGGTAGGGGGTCCCGAACTGTGCGTCTAGGCGGATGGTAACAGGAGATGAGGGACACGATGTTTTACCCAGGTTCGGGCCCTCTTGATGAAGGTAAAACCCTACGTCCTGCTTGATTAATATTGATGATGTGGGTTACAAGAGTAGATCTACCACGAGATCAAGGAGGCTAAACCCTAGAAGCTAGCCTATGGTATGATTGTTGTTCGTCCTATGGACTAAAGCCATCCGGTTTATATAGACACCAGAGAGGGCTAGGGTTACACAGAGTCGGTTACAATGGTAGGAGATCTACATATCCGTATCACCAAGCTTGTCTTCCAGGCCAAGGAAAGTCCCATCCGGACATGGGACGAAGTATTCAATCTTGTATCTTCATAGTCTTGGAGTCCGGCCGATGATGATAGTTTGGCTATCCGGACACCCCCTAGTCTGGAACTCCCTCATACCCCCTTTGTTCACATAATGTTTTTATATTACCACAGCCTAATTAATGGATAACATGTAATATTATTTTTAGTACTATTCGCCTTCACTTATTGGTGGGTTCCATGTGTGCTCTCTCTCTCTCCTCCCCTTTTGTGTTTGGACGCACGGGCAAACATGAAGAACTCGCGGGTGATGTTGCCGTTGACCATATCTGGACGCGTTCACAACTCACAAGTCACGACACCAGCTTCACGTACTAGCAGCACTAGTCAGTGTGTACGTGGAATGCACGTTAATTTGGAAGTATATTAAGTGCATGCGGATATTAACTACTAGGATATTATTTGCGTGTTGTCATGTGATTAGCACTATTTTTGGCATGAAATTAACTGCACGCTAAACGTGTTGAGCGCTCGACATTGAAGCAGTCTAGGTCGTTGGATGACAAGGAATACATGTGGCTTGATGACGTTTTATATTTAATTTGATACGGCTCTAGCAGAACATTCAATCGATCAAACCATACATTTCGTTCAGTCTGACTCCGACTTTAAATTATACGACGATCAATATAAAATGAACAGAAATGATAAATGTTTGGATTTTAAGCATGGCAATCCGAACGTTTGTCATGGAAAATTTAGATTACGCGGCGGCGGCGGGGGCGTCTCGCGGTGGGAAGCGGCTCCTCTGCCATGCTCTGTGTGTCGTTGGGCCACTGACCGACGGTGACGGCGGCGTCTTGCGCCGTTGTTGGCGTACTCCTGGACGTTGGCCTAGCTTCAAGGAAGGCCAAAATGTTCTGGACTTCGAAGCGAGTCAACTGGCGGGAGGAGGCGACTGGCGTTGGTGCAAGGAAGCGGTCGACGGCGGTCATCCATGCCGCTGAGGGGGCACTAGCACCCGCGCGGGGATAGGCGCTGTCAACGGCGCGACAGAGACGTTCGTGTGCATGGGCACCGGCATGGGCGCGCACGTCAGTGCACGCGCAGGCGCATGCGCTGGCAGGTGCACAGGCACCGGCATGGGCGTGCGTGTCAGTGCACGCGCAGGCGCATGCGCTGGCAGGTGCACGGGCGCGTGAAAGTCGGCGGGGACCTTGTGGAACCCCGTGGCATCAAGCTCAGCGACAATGTGCGGCTCCTAGCCCATCAATGCCACGGGGATGGGTGCTGACGCAGTCGGGGTGACGGGAGCCGGAACGGGAGCGGGGACAGGCGCGGCGTCTTCCCGCAAGGCCAGATCAAGCTCGTCCCAAAGCGCCTTATGTTCTTGAGACTCCGGCTAGGTGTCTTCCTCATGAAACTGGAACACTAAGGGCAGACCATTGTGATGCGGCATGGCGTACGTTTAGGTCAGGCTAGTTGGAGGTAGACGACAGGAGAATCAGAGAGGAAGAGACAGGATTGTAGCGATACCGGGTAGTGCGGGGTTGATTTTAAACTGCGGCGCCGGCGACATTAAAAGTGGGAGCAGTTGGGACGACGGTGGGCGGCGGAGCCTGGTCAAAGGGCTCGCCTCCCGGTGAGTCTGCACAGCGGTCTGCTCGCACGCCTCCTTGACAGCCGGTACAGCAGTCTGCTCGCATGCCTCCCGTCGACTCACACGCTTGCTGGGATGACACCTGCCGATGAGAAGCGGGGACTCGTGGCGGCACGTAAACGCCCACGGTTTCAATAGTGAAAGCGTTTGCCTTAACGTGACAGGTCTTTTCCCTCAAAAAAAATGTGACAGGTCTTTATTCCAAAATACCTTGGCTCTTCATTTGTGCAACTTGTCATAAGCAGCTTGTCTCGAATTGAAGAAAAAACTTACGAAGTAATATTTGTGCCATATCACGTGACCATGCTCAGTTTCAAGAATTTATGCTCCCTTTTGGATTTTTTGAAATTTAAGACCCAGGATTTGAAACAATATCATAAACTACATCATGCAATAAATTTTCAAGTCGTACATCTGTCCTGTTGTATTTCTTAAGAAATGATTTGGTCAAACATTTTGCTTAGTTAAACCTCCTTTCCGGTTTATAGGGATCAATTCAAAAATCTCACCAACCAAGGTAGATGGTGAGTGGTGGAACAATTGTTGTAGTTTGCAAAACCACTCAATTAATGCGCTTGTTTTCCTCAAAAATTGTGTTTACGAATGCATTAATTGCAATGCATGCATGCATAAAGTACATGCATTGGTCAATTTTCTCTTAATAATTGCATGTAATGATTTATTACACCTTCAAATCTGAACATGTGATGGGGAACAACCAAATTGAGACTTATAAAATGGGAAAACTAAAATTTTGAGATAAGCCCTATATACCGGAAAGGAGGGAGTAAAAGGATAATCCCTCTGTATCAGTGCACTGCCTGATATATTAACTCAAGTACTAGGCACGAACAAAAAAAGTACTAGGCACGAACAAACGGGCTCAATTCTGTGCTCATCCTGGTGTAGTAGTAGTAGTACTAGGCAATGCAGTTGACGGGTGACATTGACGAGCAAGGACCGAGGGAATTGAACCGTGCTCGGCACGGTAGGTAACGTTGTCTAGTTACTAAAGCATCCCTCCGTTGTTCATCGGTAGTCATTATGGACCGGGGACATGAGGGGAATTTCCTAGGATTGGAATTATGGCCGCCAGATATTTCGACTTGAAACGCTGAGGCTCGACTGGTTGGGGTTGCCTAATGTGCGTACCACGCACGCCACCGAAGGACACAAGCCCGTTTTTTTAGGATCAACACGAGCCAAGGTCTGGCTAGTACGCCGTTGGGTCCTACCATTTGAGAATACGAAAGGAACCTTTTAAATTGCCGAACGAATCTATGTGTATTACAATACCCGTATTTTCCTTGCAAATACTAATCTCAACGTGGTAATTGATTTATGATGAGTCGTTGAATTAGAGTGAATTTGTGATATAGTGATCTCAACTTGGATTTCACATTTCATGGTATCCCTAGTAAGTTTTCCAATACAAATTCAAATTTAAAAGATGAACAATATGGAGGTGAGAAAACTTTGTATGTATCAAGCATATGACCACACACACACACACACACACACACACACACACACACACACACACGAACACAACAACAATCCAATAAGTATAGTGCATCTATTTTTCCAACCCATGCATGTATGACACGAGTTCAAAAATACTCCTTCTATTCCTAAATATTAGTCTTTTAGAGAGTTCAACAAGTGACTACATATGGAGCAAAATGAGTGAATCTACACTCTAAAATATGTCTATATACATCCGTATGTGCCAGTCCATTTGAAGCCTCTAAAAAGACTAATATTTAGGAACGAAGGGAGTAAAATGTAAGACATCCATGGTCCTCAGTTCAATATTTAAAATGAACATGAAAGTGAAACATGAATATTAAGTCTAGTACTATAGTACATGCAAATGTTGTGTTTAGGCGGAGCTATGATTGTCGGGTGTCAACCCCTCGACCTTAGATAAAACTATGGAGCTCTGTTTAGGGTTCTTTAGATTATATTTGTTCCCACCCTCCCAACCACCGATTGGTTGTGCACCCCCCACCCCTCCTCCCCGGGAGAATATCAAGTGCCCCCATACCTTACATGCTATATGCCGATACGAGTTGCTTGGAGCTTGTAGATCTGAGATATAGCAGCTCACATGATGTGTCTTAATTTTTTTTGCAGGAAACCTTGATGAGTTTGAGAATTGCACACAATTTGTACAAAAACTACTTAGATGCCCTTTGATCCCCTATCCAACGACCTCGAAGCTCGTATCACCGTAGCATCTAAGATGAAGGAGGACATCATATTCTCCTGTATGTAAGAATATCATGTGCCACCACACCTTAGATGGTTTGGTGATACAAGCTCTTCAGGGGCGTTGGATTTGTGACCCAACACCTCCTCGGTGGTTTGAATGGTTTTTTGCAAAAAAAGCCCCAAAAGTGTTCGGCCACTTCTTACAAGCACAAAGACTGCTCAGATGCCATTGGATCTCAGATCAAACGACCTCCAAGCTCGTATCACCGTAGCATCCAAGCTGCGATAGCACCTTATGTTTTCTCACATGGGAGAGTATGAGGTGCTCCCGCACCGTAGATTCTATGGTGATATGAGTTCACTGAGATCTAACGGCCCACAATACGAGGTTTGAATGTTTTTGCAATATACGGCTGATGGAGTTTGGGAAATGCGCAGAAAGTACAAGTACTATGCATGTGCCATCTGATCACTGATCATACGACCTAGATGCTCATATCACCGTCGCGGGTAATTAAGCTACGGCGAGCACCTAATATTAGCACCGGGGAGCCGTTGGATCGAAGATGCAGCGCCACACACGAGGTGGATGTGACATAAAAAAAGACTTTGGAGAGTTTGGAAATTGCGGATAATTACAAAGACTACTCCCAAGCCATTGGATCTCACTTCCAACGGTGTAAAAACTCGTATCACCATAGTATCTAAGCTGCGGGGTGGATGTGATATTCTATGCCGCTGTCATTTTTCTTTGTAAACTTGCAAAATACGTGTAACTCGTGTCGTTACTTGTCTAACCGCACAAACTATTTGTTCAAAAAAAACATCCTACACTGACATATCGGAACAACACACGGGGGTCCCACTTGTCATTAATCAAATTTGGACCTAAAACTAACAAATCTGAAAGACGAGATTCGAACTGGCAACCTCAAACTACAAAGCGTAAGTCGATAGCCTGAAAAAATGAACGGTTGTTGGCTTTGTCCCATAACATGATTTTATACAGTACTTGCGTTGAGTAGAGTAGAGGGAGTGCCTCGTCAGCACGTGCATGACCGTTGTCTCACTTACCGATGGTCCCAGGTCTGCGATCTCAATCTCTCTTCTCTCCATCGTCTAACCTTTGCACGGGCACACACAAAGAGCGGCACTAGCTTGCCGTGGTGTTATTACAACTAAAAAAAATCTTGGAAAATAGAAGAATCGCCTAGAACAAGAGACGTTGCAGCTGGTCGAGACGGAACTAACCATGCCACGTTTGCATCATGAAGCTGTGTGGCTAGTGGGGTGTTTTTGACCGACTGGCTGGGTCCCGAGGTCGAACCATAGGTACTACGTCTGATACAGTATATTTTTACACGCACATTTTTCCTCCGTGCCGAGACGTGGCACACCCTACCGCGCGGTTTCGGGGTCCTTCCGGGTGGTGCACGCATATATTCTTCCTGACGTGGGACGCCCTACCGCGCGTTTTCTGGGTCCTCCTCGGTCGTAGCGCCGAAGCAAGTAAATGACTCGTCAAATCACGAAAGACCACCTTTCCCATCGAGTACATCAGTGAAGCACGGAGGCTCGCTAGTTGGGCTAGTTCGACCGATTAGCTAGGCCACTGCCACATTTGTTTTTTCACCCCTTTTTTATCTACTTGACGGCAGGTAAATTTAAATATCCACCGCGGCGTTGCTCTGGTGTTTAGGTGCGGCAGGATTTTAAATTTTTTGATTGACGGGAGCAGGCGCGGCAGGATTTTTCATTTTTTGATTGACGGGAGCAGGCGCGGTAGCAATTAGTCATGATGACTCCGCCTGTAAAAACCCACTGCTCCCTGATGTGAGAAGTCGTCGACTGGTGTTTTACCGTGGTGAAAACCAAAAGATTCCCCGCTCCTCGGCTGGCTCCCTCTGCCTTCTCGTAGATTGCATTGCCTTTCAGCCATTTCGCCCCCTTTGCTTCCTCTCCCCATTGCTTCTACCTGGTGCCATGGCGGCGCAGCAGATCACGGAGTCCGAGGTGAGGCGCCTGACATAGGAGCTCCATGCCAAGGATGCGGAGCTCAGGGCCAAGGACGTGGAGCTCCGTGAGCTCAAGGAGGAGAGGAGTGCCATGCTGCTCCGTTATATGCGGGAGTTCACGGAGCTTCAAAAGCAGCAGGCATCCACCACAAAGATGCTCGAGGCGTCGGCGGCGTTGCTGCATAAAGCGGGAGATACGATAGGCCGTCAGGGGAGCCGGCTGGAGAGCGAGCGGGCCGATCGTGACGAGGTCCAGGATCGCCTCAGCCACTTGGTGAACCAAGTTTCCACGCACGTGTTGCGGCTGTGCGATGCCTACCGTCGTGCCAGCGCGACGATGCCGGCCGTCGGGCTAAACCCGTTCGACCACCCGGTCGACTTCAACAAGCTGCGGCTTCCTGACCTGGTCTCCTTCTTCACCTATATCTCCAAGGAGCTGAGCCGTCTCCGCGTGATGGTGGGGGCTGAGCTTGACAAGGAGGGGTTGCGCGCTGCCGTCACCGTTGCCGGGCGAATCCTTTCAGGGCTCCGTCACCGGAATCCATTCGTGCCATTGGATGCCGTCTTTGACGAGCTGGCTCCCGTCGACCGGGAGTGGGCTCTGCGGGCGGTTGCACCCTGCATCACCAACGTCGTGTGCCTCAAGAAGCAGAGGGGCTTCGGTGGTGTTTAGGCGCCCTCTGCATGGGCATGTCCATGTCTCAATGCAACATGACCGTTGGATCAAACTTAGACGGTGCCGATTCGTCACTGTAGCACAAAGCGTGTGGGTGTGTTTGGTTGCATTCTCATCTCAATATAGTTGTTTCCTATTCGTGTATTTTTTTCAGCCTACTAGTGTGGACTCATGCACCCTTCATGCACTCTGCCAAACACCCAAAAGTGGGTCGAGAAGGGAACTTTTGCTCCCATCCCGTGCACCCTTCATACACCTTGTCTAACACTATAGGATGTGCTTCATATGGTTCATGTTTCGTGGAGTACTGTAGCACCGTACTCTCCGTGCACTGTGGACCTAGTTCTGTTAACATTGATCTCAACCGTTCATTCTCGACCGGACAGTCGAAAAAGCGGTACTATGTTACATATAGGAGTAGTTGACATGCACACAACACAACAACAAGATTGTGTAGTACTGACGTATGAACCACTGCACATGCCTAGTAGTAGGAGCACTGTGTATGTTCAAGTGGCTGCCGTGTTTCGCACTCCTCCGTCGTAAGAGTGGAAACGCTTGTTGTAATCATTTTTTTCTTCAGAATGAAAAACAGTGGACACGCTCTACCGTGCGGATCCTCCTCCAGCCATGCACCAAATTACTCACTTTCGCCGACGTGTGGGACAGCCAGCACCTGGGTCCACCAGCCATGCACTAAATTACTCCGTAGTAGAGTGACGGTAGACTACCCCGATCAAACCGCCACAGTAATGCCCAATGAGCCGTCAAATCACAAAGCCCCCTCCTTTCCAGCAGTAAGTTGGATGGACGAAGCAACCATCATTTCACTCTCCTCTCTCAACTTCCTCTCTTGAAGAAAACCCCCACTCGCGCTTCTCCCTCCTCTCATTCCTCCTTTCACTCTTCTCTCTCAACTTCCTCTCTTGGATGGACGCCGGAGCACCGGCCGACGTGATGTCTATGGCTCTGGCGAAAACCGTCGAGGCTCATGGTATGAAGAAGCGCAAGCACCGCGTCGAGACTACCGCAGACAAGCTCAAAGCCATCGCCCTGTCCAAGCTCCCCTCTCCGGGATCCCTCATTAAGGAAGTCCAGGTAATGTCTCTTGTTGACGATCTTTTTCTCCATCTGGATCGTGTTTTTTCATCTAACACGCAGTACTAGTACTGGTAGTACAACTTTTTGGGTGATCTTGCATGTGATTTTAGTGTGCCAAATGACGGTTCTAAATTCCTCTTTTGACCAAAACATGCGAGAGGTTGACACTGATTTCTTATAGATTACTTTCAACTACTCCCTCTGTACCAAATTTCTTGTCTTAGATTTGTCTAGATACGGATGTATCTAATAATAAATGTGACTTGATACATCCGTATCTAGACAAATCTAAGACAAGAATTTAGATACATCCGTATCTAGACAAATCTAAGACAAGAATTTTGGGACGGAGGGAGTACTTTATGAACATCAATGCTACCTTTTAAGAGGGTATATTTGCCTCAGTAACTTGTGTTATGGATATTGTATGTAATCCCTCTGCTCTCATGCCTTTGAAGACATGTTCTAGTGTCTTTGTTCACTCATTTCTGTGCGTATATGTAGTCATATATGGAGTATAATATCGAAAATCATCTTATATTTCTGAACGGAGGTAGTAATGAAATATGGTTTCTGTTTGAATTAGAACCAGGTCCGCGGTGGAGATGAAGTTCTCAAAGTCATGCCGTGTGAACTCGAAGACATGATGATGAGTTCTACTGCTGAACTATCCAGCTGATGTGTCCTTGTCGCCACGTGTCCTGAACTAGTGTTTTCCTGTAGCATTGTTGTCAGGCGTGTTCTCGAGGCTGTACTTGACCACAACAATTTCCTGGTTGTGCCTTCGATTACGAAGGGTGTGGTTCTTGTAAAGCTTCCCAACAAATCTGATGCGGCCTGTCTTCATCATCATGTTTATGAGTGGAAAGACCACTCTGTTAGGTTCTCCAAGGTTGACAAGATGGTGATGGTGCATGTAGACATCTCACACGAAGTCCATGGCCTAGTCAGTTATGCGGGGTTCATCCCGTAGGTCAGTGGCAAGAAATAGTCTGCAGAGTTTAGTTAGTGCAACTTTGCTTGTCTGTAGTAAGTACTATTGTTCAGTACTTGATTTGTGTTTGTGAACCCTGTATTGTTTATTAGTACTGCCGCTTTTGGTGTGTGGTCAGTCCTGAGAACGGTCTATGTTAATGTCTGTCCACTCAATTCAGTCTGTACATTTTGAAGTATCTAGATCATATTTTTTGTGAGGACGGTTTATCAATTATGGTTACACTCCAATATCTGTATGCATTGCAGGGTTTATCGCACCCACCAGGATTTCCAGTCCCATGGATGTTCGGTCCATACGATTTGTCACGACCTTTGGACTGTCCTGCTTGTGGGAGTAGGTAGGGCCCCTGTTAGGGAACGTTGCATAAAATAAAAAAATTCTATGTTCACCAAGATCAATATATGAGTTCATCTAGCAACGAGAGAGAGGAGTGCATCTACATACCCTTGTATATCGCGTGCGGAAGCGTTCAAGAGAACGGGGTTGAGGGAGTCGTTCTCGTTGTGATCCAAATCACCGGAGATCCTAGCGCCGAACGTACGGTCAGTGTGACGTCTCCTCCTTCTTGATCCAGCAAGGGGGAAGGAGAGGTTGATGAAGATCCAGTAGCACGACAGCGTGGTGGTGGATGCAGCAGGGTTCCGGCAGGGCTTCGCTAAGCGACTACGGGAGGAGGAGGTGTAGCAGGGGAGAGGGAGGCGCCAAGACTTCAGGGTGCGGCTGCCCTCCCTCCCCCCCCCTTTTATATAGGCCCCCTGGGGGGGGTGCCGGCCCTGGAGATGGGATCTCCCAATGGGGGCGGCGGCCAGGGGGGTGGAGTGCCCCCGAAGGCAAGTGGAGGCGCCCCCCTACCCTAGGGTTTCCAACCCTAGTTGCAGGGGGGCCCAAGTGGGGCGCACCATCCCACTAGGGGCTGGTTCCCGTCCCACTTCAGCCCACGGGGCCCTCCGGGATAGGTGGCCCCACCCGATGGACCCCCGGGACCCTTCCGGTGGTCCCGGTACAATACCAGTGACCCCCGAAACTCTCCCGATAGCCGAAACTGTACTTCCTATATATAATTCTTTACCTCCGGACCATTCCGGAATTCCTCGTGACGTCCGGGATATCATCTGGGACTCCGAACAACTTTCGGTTTGCTGCATACTCATATTCATACAACCCTGGCGTTACCGAACCTTAAGTGTGTAGACCCTACGGGTTCGGGAGACATGCAGAGATGACCGAGAAGGCTCTCCGGTCAATAACCAACAGCGGGATCTAGATACCCATGTTGGCTCCCACATACTCCTTGATGATATCATCGGATGAACCACGATGTCGAGGATTTAAGCAACCCCGTATACAATTCCCTTTGTCAATTGGTACGTTACTTGCCCAAGATTCGATCGTCGGTATCCCAATACCTCGTTCAATCTCATTACCGGCAAGTCACTTTACTCGTACCGTAATGCATGCTCCCGTGACCAGACACTTGGTCACTTTGAGCTCATTATGATGATGCATTACCGAGTGGGCCCATAGATACCTCTCCGTCATACAGAGTGACAAATCCCAGTCTCGATCCGTGTCAACCCAACAGACACTTTTGGAGAAACCTGTAGTGCACCTTTATAGTCACCCAGTTACATTGTGACGTTTGGTACACCCAAAGCACTCCTACGGTATCCAGGAGTTACACGATCTCATGGTCTAAGGAAAAGATACATGACATTGGAAAAGCTCTAGCAAACGAACTACATGATCTTTGTGCAATGCTTAGGATTGGGTCTTGTCCATCACATCATTCTCCTAATGAAGTGCTCTCGTTATCAATGACATCCAGTGTCCATAGTCAGGAAACCATGACTATCTGTTGATCAACAAGCTAGTCAACTAGAGGCTCACTAGGGACATGTTGTGGTCTAAGTATTCACACGTGTATTACGATTTCCGGATAATACAATTATAGCATGAATAAAAGACAATTATCATGAACAAGGAAATATAATAATAATCCTTTTATTATTGCCTCTAGGGCATATTTCCAACAGTCTCCCACTTGCACTAGAGTCAATAATCTAGTTACATTGTGATGAATCGAACACCCATAGAGTTCTGGTGTTGATCATGTTTTGCTCGCGGAAGAGGTTTAGTCAATGGATCTGCGACATTCAGATCCGTATGTACTTTGCAAATATCTATGTCTGCATCTTGAACATTTTCACAGATGGAGTTGAAACGACGCTTGATGTGCCTGGTCTTCTTGTGAAACCTGGGCTCCTTGGCAAGGGCAATAGCTCCAGTGTTGTCACAGAAGAGAGTGATTGGCCCCGACACATTGGTTATGACTCCTAGGTCGGTGATGAACTCCTTCATCCATATTGCTTCATGTGCTGCCTCCGAGGCTGCCATGTACTCCGCTTCACATGTAGATCCCGCCATGACGCTCTGCTTGCAACTGCACCAGCTTACTGCTCCACGATTCAACATATACACGTATCCGGTTTGTGACTTAGAGTCATCCAGATCTGTGTCAAAGCTAGTGTCGACGTAACCCTTTACAACGAGCTCTTCGTCACCTCCATAAACGAGAAACATGTCCTTTGTCCTTTTCAGGTACTTTAGGATATTCTTGACCGCTGTCCAGTGTTCCTTGCCGGGATTACTTTGGTACCTTCATACCAAACTTATGGCAAGGTTTACATCAGGTCTGGTACACAGCATGGCATACATAATAGATCCTATGGCCGAGGCATAGGGGATGAGACTCATCTCTTCTTTATCTTTTGTCGTGGTTGGGCATTGAGCGGGCTCAATCTCACACCTTGCAATACAGGCAATAACCCTTTCTTGGACTGATCCATTTTGAACTTCTTCAAAATCTTATCAAGGTATGTGCTTTGTGAAAGACCTATGAGGCGTCTCGATCTATCCCTATAGATCTTGATGCCTAATATGTAAGCAGCTTCTCCAAGGTCCTTCATTGAAAAACACTTATTCAAGTAGGCCTTAATGCTATCCACAAGTTCTATATCATTTCCCATCAAAAGTATGTCATCTACATATAATATGAGAAATGCTACAGAGCTCCCACTCACTTTCTTGTAAACGCAGGCTTCTCCATAAGTCTGCATAAACCCAAACGCTTTGATCATCTCATCAAAGCGAATGTTTCAACTCCGAGATGCTTGCACCAGCCCATAAATGGATCGCTGGAGCTTGCATACCTTGTTAGCATTCCTAGGATCGACAAAACCCTCCGGCTGCATCATATACTGTTCTTCCTTAAGATAGCCGTTAAGGAATGCCGTTTTGACGTCCATCTGCCATATCTCATAATCATAGTATGCGGCAATTGCTAACATGATTCTGACGGACTTCAGCTTCGCTACGGGAGAGAAAGTCTCATCCTAGTCAACACCTTGAACTTGCCGATAACCATTAGCGACAAGTCGAGCTTTATAGATGGTAATATTACCATCTGCGTCCGTCTTCTTCTTAAAGATCCATTTGTTTTCTATCGCTCGCCGATCATCGGGCAAGTCTGTCAAAGTCCATACTTTGTTTTCATACATGGATTCTATCTCAGATTGCATGGCTTCAAGCCATTTGTTGGAATCTGGGCCTGCCATCACTTCTTCATAGTTCGAAGGTTCACCATTGTCTAACAACATGATTTCCATGACAGGGTTGCCATACCACTCTGGTGTGGAACGTGTCCTTGTGGACCTACGAAGTTCAGTAGCAACTTGATCCGAAGTACCTTGATCATCATCATTAATTTCCTCTCCAGTCGGTGTAGGCACCACAGGAACATTTTCCTGAGCTGTACTACTTTCCGGTTCAAGAGGTAGTACTTCATCGAGTTCTACTTTCCTCCCACTTACTCCTTTCGAGAGAAACTCTTTTTCCAGAAAGGATATGTTCTTGGCAACAAAGATCTTGCCTTCGGATCTAAGGTAGAAGGTATACCCAATGGTTTCCTTAGGGTATCCTATGAAGACGCATTTTTCCGACTTAGGTTCGAGCTTTTCAGGTTGAAGTTTCTTGACATAAGCATCGCATCCCCAAACTTTTAGAAATGACAACTTAGGTTTCTTCCCAAACCATAATTCATACGGTGTCGTCTCAAAGGATTTAGATGGAGCCCTATTTAAAGTGAATGTAGATGTCTCTAGAGCGTATCCCCAAAATGAAAGTGGTAAATCGGTAAGAGACATCATAGATCGCACCATATCCAATAGAGTGCGATTACGACATTCGGACACACCATTACGCTGAGGTGTTCCAGGCGGCGTGAGTTGTGAAACAATTCCACATTTTCTTAAGTGCGTACCAAATTCGTGACTTAAATATTCTCCTCCATAATCTGATCATAAGAACTTTATTTTTCGATCACGTTGATTCTCTACTTCATTCTGAAATTCCTTGAACTTTTCAAAGGTCTCAGACTTGTGTTTCATCAAGTAGACATACCCATATCTACTTAAGTCATCAGTGAGAGTGAGAACATAACGATATCCTCCGCGAGCCTCAACGCTCATTGGACCACACACATCAGCATGTATGATTTCCAATAAGTTGGTTGCTCGCTCCATTGTTCCGGAGAACGGAGTCTTGGTCATTTTGCCCATGAGGCATGGTTCGCATGTGTCAAATGATTCATAATCGAGAGACTCTAAAAGCCCATCATCACGGAGCTTCTTCATGCGCTTGACACCAATGTGACCAAGGCGGCAGTGCCACAAGTATGTGGGACTATCGTCATCAACTTTACATCTTTTGGTATTCACACTATTAATATGTGTAACATTACGTTCGAGATTCATTAAGAATAAACCATTGACCATCGGGGCATGACCATAAAACATATCTCTCATATAAATAGAACAACCATTATTCTCATATTTAAATGAGTAGCCATCTCGCATTAAACGAGATCCAGATACAATGCTCATGCTCAAACTTGGCACTAAATAACAATTATTGAGGTTTAAAACTAACCCCGTAGGTAAATGTAGAGGTAGCATGCCGACGGCGATCACATCGACCTTGGAACCATTCCCGACGTGCATCGTCACCTCGTCCTTCGCCAATCTCCGCTTATTCCGCAGCTCCTGCTGTGAGTTACAAATGTGAGCAATGACACCGGTATCAAATACCCAGGAGTTACTATGAGTACTGGTAAGGTACACATCAATTACATGTATATCAAATATACCTTTAGTGTTGCCGGCCTTCTTGTCCGCTAAGTATTTGAGGCAATTCCGCTTCCAGTGACCCTTCCCTTTGCAATAAAAGCACTCAGTCTCAGGCTTCGGTACATTCCTTGACTTCTTCCCGGTAACTGGCTTACCGGGCGCGGCAACATCTTTGCCGTCCTTCTTGAAGTTCTTCTTACCCTTGCCCTTTTTGAACTTTGTGGTTTTATTGACCATCAACACTTGATGTTCTTTCTTGATTTCTACCTCTGCCGACTTCAGCATTGAAAATACTTCAGGAATAGTTTTCACCATCCCCTGCATATTGTAGTTCATCACAAAGCTCTTGTAGCTCGGTGGGAGCGACTGAAGGATTCTGTCAATGACCGCCTTGTCCAGGATGTTAATGTCCAGCTGGGACAGTTGGTTGTGCAACCCAGACATTTTGAGTATGTGCTCACTGACAGAACTGTTTTCCTCCATCTGACAACTATAGAACTTGTCGGAGACCTCATATCTCTCGACCCGGGCATGAGCTTGGAAAACCATTTTCAGCTCCTCGAACATCTCATATGCTCCGTGTTGCTCAAAACGCTTTTGGAGCCCCGGTTGTAAGCTGTAAAGCATGCCGCACTAAACGAGGGAGTAATCATCAGCACGTGACTGCCAAGCGTTCATAACGTCTTGGTTCTCTGGGATGGTTGCTTCACCTAGCGGTCCTTCTAGGACATATGCTTTCTTGGCAGCTATGAGGATGATCCTCAGGTTCCGGACCCAGTCCGTATAGTTGCTGCCATCATCTTTCAGCTTGGTTTTCTCTAGGAACGCGTTGAAGTTCATGTTGACATGAGCGTTGGCCATTTGATCTACAAGACATATTTTGCAAAGATTTTAGACTAAGTTCATGATAATTAAGTTCATCTAATCAAATTATTTAATGAACTCCCACTCAGATTTGACATCCCTCTAGTCATCTAAGTGTTACATGATCCGAGTCGACTAGGTCGTGTTCGATCATCACGTGAGACGGACTAGTCATCATCGGTGAACATCTCCATGTTGATCGTATCTTCCATACGACTCATGTTCGACCTTTCGGTCTCTGTGTTCCGAGGCCATGTCTGTACATGCTAGGCTCGTCAAGTTAACCCTAAGTGTTTTTGCATGTGTAAAACTGTCTTACACCCGTTGTATGTGAACGTAAGAATATATCACACCCGATCATCACGTGGTGCTTCAAAACGACGAACTTCAGCAATGGCGCATAGTTAGGGGGAATACTTTCTTGAAATTGTTATAAGGGATCATCTTATTTACTACCGTCGTTCTAAGTAAACAAGATGCATAAACATAATAAACATCACATGCAATTATATAGTAGTGACATGATATGGCCAATATCATATAGCTCCTTTGATCTCCATCTTCGGGGCTCCATGATCATTTTCGTCACCGGCATGACACTATGATCTCCATCATCATGATCTCCATCATCGTGTCTCCATGAAGTTGCTCGCCAACTATTACTTCTACTACTATGGCTAACGGTTTAGCAATAAAGTAAAGTAATTACATGGCGTTAAATCATTGACACGTAGGTCATACAATAATTAAGACAACTCCTATGGCTCCTACCGGTTGTCATACTCATCGACATGCAAGTCGTGATTCCTATTACAAGAAAATGATCTCATACATCACAATATATCATTCATCATTCATCACAACTTTTGGCCATATCACATCACAAAGCAATTGCTGCAAAAATAAGTTCGACGTCCTCTAATTGTTGTTGCATCTTTTACGTGGCTGCAATAGGGTTCTAGCAAGAACGTTTTCTTACCTACGAATAACCACAACGTGATTTTTCAACTTCTATTTACCCTTCATAAGGACCCTTTTCATCGAATCCGCTCCAACTAAAGTGGGAGAGACAGACACCCGCTAGCCACCTTATGCAACTAGTGCATGTCAGTCGGTGGAACCTGTCTCACGTAAGCGTACGTGTAAGGTCGGTCCGTGCCGCTTCATCCCACAATACCGCTGAAGCAAGATAAGACTAGTAGTGGCAAGAAAGTTGACAACATCTACGCCCACAACAGATTTGTGTTCTACTCGTGCAATAGAGAACTACGCATAAACCTGGCTCATGATGCCACTGTTGGGGAACATTGCATAAAATAAAAAATTTCTACGTTCACCAAGATCAATCTATGAGTTCATCTAGCAACGAGAGAGAGGAGAGCATCTACATACCCTTGTAGATCGCGTGCGGAAGCGTTCAAGAGAACGGGGTTGAGGGAGTCGTTCTCGTCATGATCCAAATCACCGGAGATCCTAGCGCCGAACGGACGGCACCTCCGCGTTCAACACACGTACGATCAGCATGACGTCTCCTCCTTCTTGATCCAGCAAGGGGGAAGGAGAGGTTGATGAAGATCCAGCAGCACGACGGCGTGGTGGTGGATGCAGCAGGGTTCCGGTAGGGCTTCGCCAAGCGACTACGGGAGGAGGAGGTGTAGTAGGGGAGAGGGAGGCGCCAAGACTTCAGGGTGCGGCTGCCCTCCCCCCCCCCCTTTATATAGTCCCCCTTGGGGGCGCCGGCCCTGGAGATGGGATCTCCCAAGGGGGGCGGCGGCCAGGGGGGTGGAGTGCCCCCCAAGGAAAGTGGAGGCGCCCCCCCACCCTAGGGTTTCCAACCCTAGGTGCAGGGGGGGCAAGGGGGGCGCACCAGCCCACTAGGGGCTGGTTCCCCTCCCACTTCAGGCCACGGGGCCCTCCAGGATAGGTGGCCCCACCCGGTGGACCCCCGGGACCCGTCCGGTGGTCCCGGTACAATACCGGTGACACCCAAAACTCTCTCGATGGCCGAAACTGCACTTCCTATATATAATTCTTTACCTCCGGACCATTCCGGAACTCCTCGTGACGTCCGGGATCTCATCCAGGACTCCGAACAACTTTCGGTTTGCTGCATACTCATATTCATACAACCCTAGCGTCACTGAACCTTAAGTGTGTAGACCCTACGGGTTCGGGAGACATGCAGACATGACCGAGAAGGCTCTCCGGTCAATAACCAACAGCGGGATTTGGATACCCATGTTGGCTCCCACATACTCCTCGATGATCTCATCCGATGAACCACGATGTCGAGGATTTAAGCAACCCCGTATACAATTCCCTTTGTCAATCGGTACGTTACTTGCCCGAGATTCAATCGTCGGTATCCCAATACCTCGTTCAATCTCGTTACCGGAAAGTCACTTTACTTGTACCGTAATGTATGATCCCGTGACCAGAAACTTGGTCACTTTGAGCTCATTATGATGATGCATTACCGAGTGGGCCCAGAGATACCTCTCCGTCATACAGAGTGACAAATCCCAGTCTCGATCTGTGTCAACCCAACAGACACTTTCGGAGATACCTGTAGTGCACCTTTATAGTCACCTAGTTACGTTGTGACGTTTGGTACACCGAAAGCACTCCTACGGTATTCGGGAGTTACACGATCTCATGGTCTAAGGAAAAGATACTTGACATTGGAAAAGCTCTAGCAAACGAACTACACGATCTTTGTGCTATGCTTAGGATTGGGTCTTGTCCATCACATCATTCTACTAATGATGTGATCTCGTTATCAATGACATCCAATGTCCATAGTCAGGAAACCATGACTATCTGTTGATCAACAAGCTAGTCAACTGGAGGCTCACAAGGGACATGTTGTGCTCTAAGTATTCACACGTGTATTACGATTCCCGGATAATACAATTATAGCATGAATAAAAGACAATTATCATGAACAAGGAAATATAATAATAATCCTTTTATTGTTGCCTCTAGGGCATATTTCCAACAGCCCCTGCATGCCACGCGTAGTTGGACGATCAATCTTCTGTTTAGTACTTCAACATAGTGATTTCCTGGTAAGGATTCCTTGTGTCACATAAGGGAAATCTTATTGATTTATTGTCTAAATCTTATTGATTTAATGTCATGTTTTCTTTCTTTTCCTGCAATTTTACGATGCAGGTTTTGCCATGTGACATTCATCACAGAATAAACCGTTTGGTTTGCTCTACGATGGCTATTTTTGCAGATTTCACTTCTTATGTCGTGTCAGTAATGAAGGCACTGTCCATCACTTATATTACTGGAAAAAATTGGATCAGTCTGTTGTTTGAGTACAAGCTGAATCCCTATGATGAACTGCAGTTTGGTTTAACAAAAACGCCACAATTAGTCCTTCTCGCGTTTAAAAGAAATGAAGAAAAAAACTGGATCACGGTCACGGATCCTAGTGAAGTTAGAAAGCTGACCATAGCAGACCAGACACGATCGCCATTGTCTCGCACAGATCGAGCACCGACAGTTGCTCTAGCACTGATAGCGGCAGCAACTCAGTCTGATCCAGCTAAGGATTGGGCACCGACTGCGTCAGCGGATCAATCTGATCTACCGGAGGATCGGGCATCGACACCGGCACCAGCTCTACAAGCAGCACCATCTCCGGCAGCAGCAGCGGCTTCGGCACCTGCACCAACACTTGCACTTGCATTTGGTCCGGCCCGTGCTGTTGCACCGGCAACAGATTGGGCTGCAGTTCGCACTTCATATACCAAAGTCCTTACAAAAACTGACATGTCCACCTTCTTGATAAGCATTGGCCGCCCAAGTGCTTCATTATTTTTTCTTTCCATGTTGTTTCACATGATTCACTGTGTTGATCTAACTGTTTGGGTATGTCTTCTTGTTTTCAAACAGAGAATTCCTAGAGCAACGAGGGAGTCGTTCAACAATCTGGGCGACCGCGGCCAAGTTTCTCTTACCATGCGCAGCCTTGGTGTGAATGAACCTGCTCAATATACCATAAGTACAAAGCATGGTCGCATGATGATTGATGCTAAAGGATGGTCAAGGTTCAAATATAAATCATATCTTGCGGTAGGGGATGATGTCAAAATCGAACTTTCTCGGCAAGGAGAGCTGGTCCAAATCAACTTTGAAATTCTTCAGTAGCAGCACGCAACTGCCGAACTGATCTATCCTCAGAGAGATTTTGATGTAATAATCTGGCATGGTGAAACAAGTGTCCTGTGTGTATAAGTAGTACGACAGTATTATTTATCACATGGTATATCGTTGATAGAATATCAACTCGGATTGCTGGTTAGGAACTGTCGTTCGATTTCATTCCAACAGCTGTCGTGCTTTATTCAATTTTGTGTATTCGCCTTGCGACAGCATCTAAAACCAGCGCAGTACCGATCGCTTGCAATATGAAAAGCGCTGAGGTAGAACACATGGGCCCCCAAACATGCAGGGTCAGCCTGCAGCCCAAAGTCCAGAACCGTGAGCATGTCTGAGTATTATATTCTCAGCTGAACCCCCATAATGCCCGTGCGTTGCAGAGGGAGTATATTTCTCAGCAAGGTGAGCCTATGATATAAAAGATTTGTATATTTCTTTACAGAGGGAGTATCTCTCTGTCAAAAAATATATTTATGTGTTACTAGTTACTCCTGTCTTTCTACTTCCTTTTGATGATATGTGGGGCAACCGGCAACGGGGTCCACGTGCCATATGCACAAATTAGAGTGCACAACTTCACGGTAGACACACCCCGGTCGTAGTGCCAAAGTAATGCCCAATGAGCCGTCAAATCACAACCCCCCCTGCTTTCCAGCTTTAGCAGTAAGCTGGACGGACGAAGAGGCAATATTTCACTGGGCCTGAATCCCCTTCTCCCTCGCCTGCTTGTTCAGAGAAAACCCCCGCTCGACGATTGCATAGGGTTTTCGCATGGAGAACCAGGTACGAATTCTTCATCCATCCCCGATAAATCCAAGTCCCTTGGTCGCAGGTAATCCTAGGATGGCAGCCGCTGCCGTTGATGCATTTTTCTTCGTACTGAATCTAGTGTGTTTCAGTTGCAGTGCCCAAAGTGCGAGTACCCTACAGATTTCTGCGCCCACGGCGAGACGCCACACTTGTTCCTTCTCATCCTACCACAACATTTTGAAACACGCACAGTATGTTCCTAGAATCCTCTTGTCTATCCGGGAGGGTGGTTTTTTTTAACATGTTGTGTTCTCATATTATTTTTCCTGCAGTGTATTATTTGCTCTGCCAGAACACATGTACTCAAGATGCACGGCCTTGCCATAACTGAATACACTAGTTTAATGGTCATAGTGAAGAAAATCCATGGATATTGCTTCTGAATTGGGTTCATGAACCAAGAAGATCGCTGCTTTTTTTATGGCCGAACTTGGATAAACTTTCTCAAGTGTTACGGACTGAAAGTTGGCGCACGAATGTTGATGGAAATAGCAGAACCTGGTCTCATCTTCACTGCAATCTTCCACCCCAACGTCGTTCCAATTGTTCATCCATGTTAGTTTTGTATCTGGTTCTTGCTTGTTTCCTCAATTACTTCTTAATCGACCTATTCTGTCTAACTAATCACAATTTAACTTTAGAAGTAGCAACGAATCTCTCACGAAGATGCTACTTCTAACTAATATTGTCTTATAATTGGTGGCACGTGTAGGTTTTTTCAGAGCTAAGCAGTCTGCTCGTTTGTTACTCTGTAATAACTCGGCTGTTACTAATGGCACTGAAGTTGACTGGATCGACATCCACATGTTCCTACACTTTATTGATCGTCTTGAGGTCCTTGTGGGGCGTTTCAATGGTGGAAGGCCACGTGGGATATGTGTGCCACTCTGCACTCGTTGAACAGGTCCAACTGTGTCGAGAAACTTATGGTACGAGTTGTTTTCTGTTATATATGTTGTTCATAAACTATTGCTTATACACAGTTTTACAGCTGTGATCTTCTTGAAACAGGAACTCCCGAGTTCTATTGTTCCTATACAGATGCCTGACCATGGTCGGGTCAGACTTGTTCTTGGTCACAACATGATGTTTATGTCGACCTACTCAATTCCCCGTGGAGGCAAAAAGATACTTATTCGTGGGTGGTCTCAGATAATGAAGGCCCGTCCATCTTGGAGAATAGGACAGAAGATTATGTTCATGCTTTTCCATGGCTCTAAAGCGAATATCCTGTTTATTGACCATGTTGCAAGATGAAGCCGCTTTCAGAAGGTTTCGGATGCGCGGGGTGGCGCCTGGGCCTTGTCCTGGGGCTTGGCAGCCTCACCCTTGGTTAACTATAGCCTGTAGGCAAAGTAGCACTGTTCGAGGCGTGCTTTGTACGGTTGAACCTGTATAAGTACTCATACTGCTTTCAGCTTTGGTTGTTAAGTGCCCCTGCTGGTTTTAGTTAAGGTTGTTAAGTACTCCTGCTTCTTTTATAGTCTGTCGTGTTTCTTCAGTCCTGTCTTCCTCCAGCCGCCAAAACCAAACCAGCGCCGGCGGGGCCGCCTGCTTCCGCCTCCCACGGCTGGCTGCGCCTCAACGCACGCATCACCGCCCCACCGTCTCCTAAATCGTTAACGCCGATGTCCTCCACGCGCTTTGGTGCGCTCGCCGTGGTGCCGCCCTCTCGCATTGTCAACATGGTCAACAAACAACAGGAATCGGCACAAGTACATGGAGAGGATGACAGTAGGGGCCCACCACATCAGCGTATGGAAAAATAAAATGCCTACTCCTAGTGTTTTCCTGACATCTGGGACCCACGACATTGTGAGCGTATATAGTCAATAGACAAGAGAACAACACAAGATCGGCTCACACCTAGGATGTAGCTACTCGAGCAGTATTTTTTTTGTTTGGTATTGTTGAGACGGAGCAGGGTTTGAACTGGGTTGTGGCCCGTCTAGCCTAGGCTTATATTTTATGTTCACCATGTGACCAGCCCAGCTATTTTTTCTTTGTGCAAATGAGCCTAGTTTATTTTTTCTGAAGAATACCCAATCCAGGCCTACTTATTTTTCTACGCCTTGAAAGTAATATGAAATGGGTTGTAAATATAAAAAAAGATGACAAATAGGCAATTACTTTATAATTTCTGATTTTTTCACATTTTCAGATTCCTATTTCACTGGGCATTAACCTAATTCAAATATATCTTCAAAGTACTTTAAATCTGGCTCGACATTTTGGTATTAAAAATAGTTTGGAACCCACAGAAATATGCGAAATTGGCCCTGGCCAACCAAAAAAACGATTGCAATAAATTGCATTAGAAGTTGCCATTAGCTATATATAAATTATTAAAAAAAGAGGGAGTGGTCTGACTTGTGGGCCTGTTTAGTTGACGTGTATGCAAGATTTTTTTAGTTATTATATACTACGTCAACAAACAATTCTAGCAGAGGTAACCGTTGGATGTCAATCCAACGGCCGTCGTGTTTCTTTAATCTCTGATCTTCTTGCTCCAGCCGCCAAAGCAGCGCCGGCGTGACCGCCTGCTCCCACCTCCCGTGCTCGGTTGTGCTATCGCGCAGGCCTCAGCACCCCCTACTACTCCCACCGCTGGCCAGGGCATCCCTCTACTCACCCATACCCCATGTTATTCTGCGGCGACGGCAGCCTCACACCGCAACCGAACCAGTGAACCCTCGTACTCCTCTCCGCGCGGGCTTCCACTGCCGCATCTTCCCCGGCTCCGCGTCGTCCCCTTACTAGGCCTCGCCGTTGTCCACCGCCGTGGTGCTCTCGGCACGGCGTGGTCAATGTGGTCAACGACCGACTTCCATCGGAAGAGTACTGTACGTGGAGAGGCTGACAGCTGGGTCCACGGCAGCCGCAAGGAACTGCCTCCTTATTACGCGGAAAATAATTATTCCTCCACCTGACATCTGGGACCCACTGGACGGCCCACCAGTATTTTGCAAAAAAAGGTTTCCCCCTGACTGCTGGGACCAACAGGTCGGGCCACCGTATTTCGTGAAAAAAATGTTCCCCCCGCTGTCAGCTCGGACCCACCGGAAGTGCCTCCTTATTACGCACAAAAAGATGAATACCCCCCTGCTAGCTGGGACCAACCTTGGTGGGAGGCTGACTTGTGGGCCTACTAAGTTGACTGGGACAGAGGCCTTTGTCAACTTTAGTCAATATATGAACGATTCTAGCTCCAGTGACCGTACGATGTCCATCCAACGGCCGTGGTGCTTCTTCAACCTATGGTCTTCTTGCTCCAGCCGCCCAAATCAGCGCCGGTCGTGCCGCCTGCTCCTGCCGCCCGTGGCCGGCTGTGATGCCGCGGAGGCCTCACCGCCCCCTACTACTCCCACCGCTACCAGGCCATCCCTCTACGCACCCACACCCCCTGTTATTCTGCGGCGACGGCAGCCTCACACTGCAGCCGAACGAGTGAACCCTCATACTCCTCTACGCATGGGCATCCACTGCCGCGTCTTTCCCGGCTCCGCGTCGTCCCCTTCCTAGGCCTCGCCGTCGTCCACACCCCTGGTGCTCTCGGCGCGGCGTGATCAACATGGTCAAGGAATGGCTTCCATCGGACGTGGACTGTACGTGGAGAGGCTGACAGCTGGGTCCACGGCCGCAGCAAGGAAGTGCCTCCTTATTATGCGCAAAATAATTATTCCTCCACCTAACAGCGGGGACCCACCGGACGGGCCACCGTATTTCGTGAAAAAAACGTTTCCCCCTGTCTGCTGGGACCCACCAGCTACATCTTCGCACGCAAGGAAGTGCGTCCGAAAAAAAACGATTCGCCCCTCTGACTGCTGGGACCCACCAGCTACATCTTCGCAGGCAAGGAAGTGCCTGATAGTCGGGACCCACCTGGTCGAAGCGTACGTACCATTGTCATACTGGTCGCGAACGTGTATGTACATACTGGTCGATGTAGAGACGCACATGTGTCGTAGTAGAGGCGCGCACGTGTCGTAGTAGAGGCGCGCACACAGCATGGACACGTACGTACAGTGGCGAGGGTGCAAGAAAGAAAACACGGCCACGTACGTACATACGGGCAGGGTCTCGAACGCCTACTCGCGCATACGTACATGGCTGGGTCGGAACGGAGAAACAACATTGTCGTCGTGTTCATGGGGAGGCAACGGAATGTGTCGTGTTCATCGGGAGGTAACGGAACGCATGGGAGACAACCGGCTGGGTCGGAACGGAATGCATGCTCGTGTTCATCGGGAGGGATTGGACGGAACAGGCGATGGGAACGAGGCCTGGCGTACCGCACAACGGAGGAAACGGCCTTGTGTTCGACCGGCCACGTTCGAAACGGGGTCCTGTTGATCGGGAGGGGCCTGGCATACCGCAAAACGTAGGAAACGGACCTCCTACGGTCGAAACGGAGGTCCTGTTGATCAGGAGGGGTGTGGCGTACCGCAAAATGGAGGAAACGGACCTCCTATGATCGAAACGGGGGTCATGTTGATCGGGAGGGGTGTGGCGTACCGCAAAACGGACGAAACGGACCTCCTACGGTCAAAACGGAGGTCCTGTTCATCGGGAGGGGTGTGGCGTACCGCAAAACGGGACTCCACGGGATACTGTTCATCTCCACCGTCGACCTCCTCCAGCCTCCACGGGCTACCGTCGACCTCCTCGAGCCTCCACGGGCTCCTATTCATCCAGCCTCTACCGTGCGCTACTCCACCGGCTACTGTTCAACCACCCCTCCACAGGCAACCCTCCACCGTCTACTGTTCATCCAGCCCTCCACACCACGGGGTCCTGTTGAACCACCTCTCCACGGCCACCCCTCCATCGTCTACTGTTCATCTAGCCCTCCACACCACGGGTTCCTGTTCATCCAGAGGCAACGCCACCGCTCACTGTTCATCCAATCCCCCCCTGCAACACTCACTGTTCATCCCAGAGGCAGCATCGATCGGCTTCAGTTAGCAGCAGTAGCGAAGGAATCGCTCCATCGGGTTCAGTTAACAGCCATCGATCGATTGCTCGGGTTCAGTAATGTGTAGCCTGCAGTGCAATCGCTCGGGTTCAGTTAGAGCCCAACGCCTCGCTCGGCTTCAGTTAGAGCCAACGCCTCGCACACACGCGCGTATGTATGAGAGAAACGCATCTCGCTTTGCCCCCGACCTCCCACCGTAACCGGCAACTCCCTGAAATTTTCCTCCCGCTCGCTTCTACCACGGTTTTTTCCGTCATGGACGGCCAAAAGAATGTCATGCAGTTGCGTCTCCAGCCCGCCCAGGACGAAAAGCCCATTTTCTGTCATGATTTTTTGTCATAGAAGTAGGAGCCCACCACATCTATTATGATACCGGGTTTTGTCACAATTATCGTCATAGAAGTGTCATATGTATGACAGAAAAAAATTCGTTCAGCCCAAAATGTCATGGTTGTGTCTTTTTTTTGTAGTGTGTATTAAAAGGAGGCCTTAATATCCCTTAGTTTCCAATAGGACCCCGCTGCCATGGGAGGGTAGGACAAAAGATGTCATGCAAGTTCTTTCCATGAGCACGTATGACTATTTATGGAATACATGCCTACATTATATCTATGAACTGGAGCTAGTGCCGTATCGCCCTAGGTTATGACTATCTCATGATGAATATCATCTAACGAGTCACCAATCCAATGCCTACGATTTTCCTACATTTGTTCTTGCTAAGTTACAACTGCTATTGTTACTATTGCACTTGCTACAAAATCATTGCTATCACTGTTACCATTACTGTTGCTGCTACCATTGCTATCAAAACTATCATACTACTGTGCTACTGGTCGCTTTGCTGCAGATAATTAATCTCCAGGTGTGGTTGAATTGACAACTGATATCTACTACACAACTTTATTCTTGTAGACACGTGTTGGGCCTCCAAGCACAGAGTTCTGTAGGACAGCAGCATTTTTCTCGCAACTGGATGACCTAAGGTTTATCAATTCGTGGGAGGCATAGGATGAAGATAGTCTCTCTCAAGCAACCCTGCAATCAAATACAAGAAATCTCTTGTGTCCCCAACACACCCAATACAACGGCAAATTGTATAGGTGCACTAGTTCGGTGAAGAGATGGTGATAAAAGTGTAGTATGGATAGTAGATATGAGTTTTTGTAATGCAAACAATAAAAAAACAGCAAGGTAGTAAATAGTAAACGGAGCACAAACGGTATTGTAATGATGGAAAATGAGGCCTAGGGTGCATACTTTCACTAGTGCAATCTCTCAACAATGCTAACATAGTTGGATCATATGATTATCCCTCAAAGTGCAATAAAGAATCACTCTCGAGTTCCTATTAGCGGAGAACAAAAGATAGAAATTGTTTATAGGGTACGAAACCACCTCAAAGCTATTATATTTGATCAATCTATCCTAGAGTTCGTACTAAAATAACAGTAAGATATTCTTTTCGATCGATCTAATCAAGAGTTCGTACTAGAATAACACCATATGATGCATATCAACAAACTATAATGTCACCTAGACACCCCAATGTCACCGCGAGTACCCGCGAGTTAATTATACGGTATGTATCAAACAATTTCAGATTCATAATACTCAATCCACATAAAGAACTACAAGGAGACCCCAAAGTTTCTATCGGAGAAAAGATAATAAAAACGTGCATCAACCCCTATGCATAGATTACCCCAAAGTCACCTCCGGAATCCGCAAGTTGTGTGCCATGACATATATCAAGTGAATCAAAATAATACCCCATTGTCAGCACGGGTATCCATGTGCAAGGCATATATCATGTGTTCTATGATCTGAACATTCAATCCGACAAGACAAAACTTCAAAGGGTAAAGACTCAATTCATCACAACAAGTGTAGAGCGGGGAGAAACATCATATGATCCATCTATGTTTAAAAAGCCCATGATACATCAAGATTGTGACATCTCAAGATCACGTAAGATAGAGATTAAAAACATAATAACTGATACATACCCTCAGCCATGAAGGTGGACTACTCCCTCGTCATCGTGGTGGCCGCTGGGATGATGTAGATGGCCACCGGAGATGATTCCCCCTTCGGCAGGGTGCCGGAATAGGGTCCCGATTGGATTTCGATGGCTATAGAGGCTTGCGGCGGCGGATCTTCCGATCTAGGGTTATTTCTGATGGTTTCTCTATTTATAGGAATTTTTAGCATCGATCTAACGTCCAGATGGGCCTCGAGGTGAGCACGATACACCGGGGCACGGGAAAGGGCCCAGGAGTGCCCAGGTGGGTTGTGCCCTCCTCATGGCTCTTCTGTCCCTCCCACAAAGCTTCACGGGTCTCTTTTGTTCCAAAACAATCATCAAAAAGTGTCAGCTCATTTGGAGAACTTTCATTTCTGCACAAAAAACAACACCACGATAGTTCTGCTGAAAACATCGTCAGTCCGGGTTAGTTCCATGCAAATCGTACCAAAAGCATATAAAATTATTGTAAACATGGCATGAATACATCATAAATCATAGATACGTTGGAGACGTATCAACATCCCCAAGCTTAATTCCTACTCGTCCTCGAGTAGGTAAATGATAAAACAAATAATTTCTGAAGTGTGAATGCTAGCAAAGTGCACAAGTTTAATCAATGACAATTTCAATCACTTTTCCTAGCATCATAACAGCAATTCTTTCTTGTAAAACTTCTCATGTTAAAGTAGCAACCAATTCACGTGTTAGGTACAAACGATGAATTCTCTTGAAACTCAACAACCTATGTTCAAAGTCACCAAGCAATTGCAATTCAACTTATTCAACAGAGTCTAAGTAAGAGCTCCACATACTCAACCAACATATAGTCTTGTATGATTGCTAACACTCACCGCATACACATGAGCAAAACGTTTCAACCGGACACATAGAAAGATAGGGGCTTATAATTTCGCCTCCCAACGTATTCACCTCAAGGGTGTTGTCAACAATAATAACTCATGCTACCCATATCCAACTGGATATATGTGACTAGATCTTTCCTCGCCACATGATGCTTGCCAAAAGAGAAAAATAAAAAGGAATAGAGAGAAAAACTTTGACTCTTTGCATAAAAGTAAATACATAAAATTAAAGATAGGCCCTTCGTAGAGGTTGTCATGCGCTTATTTGTTTGTATGCTCACCCCCTTAGTGCACAATAATGTCATGTTATATTGCCCCTTATGATAGCAACCTTTATTATGCAGTCTATCGCTTTTATTCTTTGCCATCACAAGTTCGTACAATGCTCAATTTTCCCTTACACTAAATGATCTAACACTTTTAGAAGCAATTTTTATTGCCTTATTGCACCAATGACAACTTACTTGAAGGATCTTACTCAATCCTTAGGTAGGTATGGTGGAATCTTGAGAATAAAATTTGGGTTTAAGGGTTTTTGGATGCACAAGTAGTATCTCTACTTGGTGCGGAATTTTTGGCTAGCAAAGATGGGGGGCAAGCACCACATGTTGAAGGATCTATGACAATATAATTCTATGTGAATATGAACAAACATAAATCATTACATTGTCTTCCTTGTCCTATGTCAACAATTTTGGCATATAATATTTTGATGGGGGCTCACGATCACAAAAGATTTCCAAGATAGTGTATTTGCATGTAAAAGTACTCTTCCTTTTACCAATCATTCCTGAATTGCTTGTATGACCAATATTGTGATTGTCAAGCTTCAAAATATTTCACTTTCTAAACCCAATGTGAAGCTACCGCTAGGCATGATATGAACATATAACTTCAACTTCATGATATTCAATTCATTCAACAATTTACTCATACGATATAAGTGAAGCACGAGAGTAAATGACAAACTACTCCAAAAACATATAAGTGAAGATCAAGTGAGTAGTTATGTAAATCGATAGCTATTTGAGGACTCTCTTTTATTTAAAAACTTTAAGATATAAGTATTTTATTAAAACAGCAAGCAAAACAAAACAAAATTACATTCCAAGAATAGCACACATCATGTGAAGAAGCAAAAACTTAGGCTCAACCGATACTAACAGATAATTGTTGAAGAAAAAAGGTGCGATGCCTACCGGGGCATCCCCAAGCTTAGATGCTTGAAACTTCTTGGAATATTAGCTTAGGATTCCTTGGGCATCCCCAAGCTTGAGATTTTGTGTCTAATTAATTCCTCTCATATCACGGTTTCCCTAAATCTCAAAAACTTCATCCACACAAAACTCAACAAGAACTCGTGAGATTAGTTAGTATAAATCAATGCAAAACCTTATCATTCTCTACTGTAGAAAATCACAAAAATTATTATTCAACATTTCATACTAAATTCCTCTGCATATTCAATACTCCTATCCTCAAAGAGAATCATAAAACAAGCAAACATATGCAAACAATGCAAACATAACAGCAATCTGCCAAAACAGTACAGTCTGTAAAGAATGCAATATTCATCATAGTTCCCTAACTCCAGAAATTATGAAACTTTACCACACTGTAGAAAATATATCATAGCTTATTTTGCAAAAAGTTTCAACATTTTATCAAATTTTGAATTTTCTTGGGAATTTTTGTAACAACGATAAACTTTTTGTTTTGAAACAGCAACTCATATACTTGCAAAATGAGAATGGTAAAGGCTATCCTTGACATTTCTATTGAAGTAGAAGATGCAAAACATTATTTTAAATAACACTAAGAAAATCCTAGCAAAATAAAATAGAGTTACAAGTAAAACTCATATCATGTGACGAATGAAAACATAGCTCCAAGTGAGGTTACCGATAATGTTGGAAATGAAAGAGGGGATGCCTTCCTGGGCATCCCCAAGCTTAGTTGCTTGGATATTCCTTGAATATTACCTTGGGGTGCCTTGGGTATCCACAAGCTTAGGGTCTTGTCACTCCTTATTCTCCTCATATCAATGTCTCACCCGAAGCTTGAAAACTTCAATCACACAAAACTTAATGGAATTTCGAGAGATAGGTTAGTATTATAATGAGCAAACCATCTCACTTTGGTACGACAAGATTCATAATTGTTTCCACACAATGCCTATTGTAGCATATCATTTCCACAATTTGTATTGAGCAATATAAGCCAAAAAAAACTAGGAAACAATTATCATCCACACTTCTGCTACTTCAACCATACTTCTGCTACTCCAAAAATTCTAAAAAATTAGGAAAACATAGAGAATTTGTATATCTATCACCTGTATAAAATCAAATCAAAATCACATTCCAGTGAATTTTCAAAATTCCTGGACTAGGCGCAAAAGTTTCTATTTTTTCATAAATTCAAGTCGACTATCATCCACACTATCCCAAAGGCTTTAATTGGCACTTTTAAGTTAGGCATGATGGTTTCAATGACGCTCACATAAAAGTAAAGAATTGAAACACAAAGAGAGCATCGTGAAGCATATGACTAGCACATTTAAGCCTAACCCACTTCCTATGCATAGGGATTTTGTGAGCAAACAACTTATGTGAGCAATAATCAACTAGCATAGGAAGGCAAAACAAGTGCAACATCAAAACTTTCAACGCATAGAGAGGAAACTTGATATTATTGCAATATGTAAATGCATATGTTCTTCTCTCGTAAAAAATTTCAGTAGCATCATGAAGAAATTCAACAATATAACCATCACATAAAGCATTCCTTTCATGACACAAAAGCATATAAAACTTATTACTCTCCACATAAGCAAATTTCTTCTCATCAATAGTAGTGGGAGCAAACTCAACAAAATAACTATCATGAGAGTGAAAATTAAAATCATGATGACAAGTTTCATGGTTATCATTATTCTTTGTAGCATACATGTCATCACCATAATCACCATAGATAGGAATTTTGTTATCATAGTCAATTAACACCTCATCCAAAATGGTGGATTCATCACTAAATAAAGTCATGACCTCTCCAAATCCACTTCATCGTTGTAATCATCATAAATTGGAGGCATGCAATCATTATAACAAATATGCACATAAAATCTTGGGGGACTAAAAATATCATCTTCATCAAACATAGCATCCCCAAGCTTATGGATTTGCATATCGTTAGCATCATGGATATTTAAAGAGTTCATACCAACAACATTGCAATCATGCTCATCATCCAAATATTTTGCGCCAAAATTTTCTAGCATTCTTCTTCTAACAATTGAGCAAAAATTCCTTTCCATCATTTTCTTGAAAGACATTATAAAGATGATCAATAATATGAAGCAACCTCAATTCCATTATTTATGTAGTTTTGTTTTATAAACCAAACTAGTGATAAAACAAGAAACTAAAAGATTTGATTACAAGATCTAAAGATATACCTTCAAGCACTCACCTCCCCGGCAACGGCGCCATTAAAGAGCTTCGTTGACAGGGTGTGAGTGCCGCTTACCTAACCTCCCCGGCAACGGCGCCAGAAAAAAGCTTATGTCTACTACGTAACTTTATTCTTGTAGACACGTGTTGGGCCTCCAAGCGCAGAGTTTTGTAGGACAACATCAATTTTCCCTCAAGTGGATGACCTAAGGTTTATCAATTCGTGGGAGGCGTAGGATGAAGATAGTCTCTCTCAAGCAACCCTGCAATCAAATACAAGAAATCTCTTGTGTCCCCAACACACCCTATACAATGGCAAATTGTATAGGTGCACTAGTTCGGCGAAGACATGCACTACAAAAAAATACACTTCCGTGATGATATGTGTTTGTCACAGTAGGTCGCATTTTTTGTCATGCATGTACATCCATAACGATTTTATGACAGAATCAAGATAGTCATACCTGTGCTGTCATAGAAGCGTTAAATGACATTACCAAAATTATCATCACGGAAGTGTCCACTTCCATGACGATAAATTGTGCGTCACAGAAGTGCTTTCATCAAGGGTGACCGACACGTGGCATCCACCGGAACGGAACGCTGTTAAGCTATCGGGTCCGGTTTGGGATCCGATAACCCATTAACAGCCCCGACCAATGGGGATTTTCCAGGTGTAAAATCATCATTGGCTGGAGGAAACATGTGTCGGCTAACCGTTGGGACAGATGTCATCCACTCATCGGACTAAAGGTGCCTATGATACGTCGACATGTGGCACGGCCCACCAAAGGGCCATTCCTGTGAAAAGGCCGGCCCATTTGACTTGGTCAAAAGGTGGCGGGCCAGCCCACGGGAAGCCTGTTAACGGCCTGTTCTCATATAGCCCATTTACAGCCCGCTAACCTACAACCCGTTACGACCTATCCGAATTAGGCCCACTAGCATCATCTGGGCCATCTAATATAATTCCAGCCTGTTTTAACTTCCGGCCCATGTATGGCCCATGACGTCTTTCGGCCCATATAAGGCCCTTTGTAACTCTTGGCCCATTACCGCCCCGTGGTGAAACTGGCCCGTAATAAACAGTGTATCACTTTATACCCATTAACGGCCCATTATTCCGTTGGGCAGTTTCCAGCCCATGTTATCTTTCGGCCTTCTCAGGGCCCATTTATTCTTGGGCTCATTTCCAGCATTCGGTTACTTACTGCCCGTTACAGTCATTTTCTGCTTGTGGGCCAAATTCAGCCCGTTGTTACAGTCGGCCCGTTTGTGGCCCGTTAATACGTTGGGCTGTTTTCATAGTGTCATCAAATACGGCCTATTAATAATGGCCCATTATGGTCGGCCCATGAACGGACGATTCTAACTCTAGCCTGTTTACGGCCATAATGTGGTCTGTTATTGGCCCATGTTTGGCAAATCGATCCTACGGCCCATATAAGGCCCATTGTTTCTACGGCCCGTAGAAGGGCCATTGTTTCTACGGCCCGTAGAAGGGCCATTGTTTCTACGGCCGGTAGGAGGCCTAGTGTCACTACATTAAATATGTAGCCCATGGTTATTGTGGCCTAGTTTTAAAAAATAGGTTATTGTGGCCACTAGCAAACCGCAGAAAAAGAACTGCACTGAATACAAGCAAACAAATAAACAAGACAACAAGGAAATAAATAAGCAAGCAACTAGCGCTAGGCTATCACTGCTATTACACATATTACATCCACTGGGCATCAAAGTTCGCCACCAGTGCAAATATAGGGAACAAAGCAGCATATCCTATACACTGGTTGTCAAAGTTGGCGACCAGCGCAAATAAACCCTGCAGCAAAACAAATCCAGAAGTAAAACCACTTCAGAAGATCTCAAGAAACAATATCCTAGGTACCCATACTACTGGCAAGATGCTTAGCAAGCTTATTAACTTTATCTTGTTTGGCGCTTAAATCCTCCAGCGCTTGCTATTGCATCAGGAAGTATGCATCTGAATTCTGCAGGGACTTCCTCAGCCCTTCAGCTTCCTGTCGCAGCACATCTGATCGATGTCTTTCAAGTTGAAGTTGAGACTCAAGAAGACAAACTGATTCAGGCAGCGAGTTCGAAGAGCTTGTGCCAGCAGTAGTGGCCTGTAACTCGAACACTACATCAAGAGAGGACTTTTGGGTTCTCTCATTGTCGTCAAGATAGTTTTTATCATCTTTCTTGGAGAACAACAGGGATGTCTCACTATCTTGAACCTTATCTGCATTACTTCCTTTACCATTGCATAACGCGGTACTGTTCTCCAATATTTTGTACACATTCTAAAAGAGAAACAAGCAGACACATCACTGGTTTACCATGTTGTATATGAAACTCCTTTTGGTAAATGAGTTCAGTAGTAAAGTGGACAGGATAACAGCATGAAACAAACATATATGTATGTACCATGGTCACTTTATGGTCTATATCATTCTAGTTTTTGTTGCCAAATCAAGATAGAGACACAATTCAAATAATATTTGTTCAAGACAAAGCAGAATAGACAGAATATAAGTGTGGGAAACTATAGAGAAATAACAACACTTGTAATGTGCATGACATGCGAACATAACTGTTTATTCAATTGAAACTAAAATCAACATAGAGCAGGTTACAACAGCAAACCAGTTAAAGAAACAGGTTTAAAACATACATATTGTGCCATTGGAGTTTCAATTCCATCCTTCAAATTTGAAAAGAGTTGGTATGAGTAAATACAGTAATGCAAGAGCAAAGGAGTATGAACCATAGCTACAGAACCTGACTTGAGAACAAATCTTCTTCTTCTTTAAGCGTTGAGTTGGGATTCAGAGTGGTGGTCCTCGTGCTTTGGGCACTGCAGTTCCCTTTCTAACTGCTCGTGTTTGGGTGCTCTGTGGTGGAGACGGTGTTGTGTCAACTGGAACTGGGTTACTATCTGCTGGGGTTGGGGTTAAAAGGGGTGTAGCCAGTTCTTTGTCCAACTGGGTAGGGGTACAATCTGCGAGAGTCTGGGTTTTGTGTGGTGGATCTAGTCCTTGGGCAAGTACAACCATGGTTCTATCTGCATCAACTGGTAGCACTATCTTTTCTGAAGACCGTGTTGTTACTCCCTTAGATATTGCCATCACCCTCTCCAATTCAAATGGCTGATAAACAAGAAAATTAATTGAAAGTATAGACATTGTATGATAGACATGTGCAATGAATAGTGGGGAATAAAATAGGGCATGAAATTTTCACATTTATGTTGTCTAACCAAACAGGATAGCATGACACAATTTCACATATATGATGGCTAACTAAACAGGATAGCATGACACAATTTCACATTATGATGGCTAACTAAAAAAGATGGAAAGACATAGTTCAAAATATGATGACTATGTAAACAGGATGACATGATATAACTATATAATGTGTTTATTAAATAGGTTGGCATACCATAATTCACATACATTCACGGATAGAATGCCATAATTCAAAATATGATGACTGTAAACACTAAACAGGATGAGATGATATAACTATATGATGTCTTTATTAAATGGGTTGCCATGCCATAAGTCAGATAGATGATGTGTATGTACTATGTAAACATGATGGCATGATATAACTCAAATATATGATTTATATAGTAAGCAAGTAAGCAGATGGCAATCCATATATGATGTAAAAACTAAGTAATGCAAGACAACATGCATGACATGGGTAATATAACCCTGCCAAGTTTGAGCATAGACCTCAGTGGGGAAATAGGATTGGTCATCAGTCTCTGTATCCTGCTCTGAGGAGCTCTCTGTAACCAGCAAGATGTTTGCTTCAACAGGTAGCATTTGTCTGCTCTGAATACCTTGTTTTCACTCCAGATACTTCCATCACCGCTTCAAATGGCTGATGCACAGGAAGAGTAGTTGAATATACAAACGTTGTTGAAAATGGAACACGTAATACAAAAAAATGATAGCATGATATAATTCACATACATGATGATTGGCTAAACAGCATGGCATTGCATAATTCACATATATAATGCCTTTGCAACAAGATAGCATTGCATAATTCACATATATAATGTCTTGCAACAAGATGGCAACTCATAATTCACATATATGGTAATTAGACACTGAACAGGTGGCATTCACACAAAGCATGTCTATAGCAATGCGAGACACCATACGCACGATGTGAGCAACATAACCCTGCCAAGTGAGAGCATACACCTCGGGGGGGGGGGGAATAGGACTGGTCATATGTCTCTGAATCCTCCCCTAAGGAGCTATCCGTAACCAGTGAGATATGCGCTTCGTCAGATAGCATAGTCTGCTCTGAAGACCTTGTTTTCACTCCAGAATTTGCCATCACTGCGTCAAATGGCTGATGCACACGAAGAACAGTTGAATGTACTAACATTGTTGACAAATGTAATATGTAACGAAAAAAAGGATGGCCTGATATAATTTACATATAAGATGACTAGCTAAGCAGGATGGCATTGCAAAATTCACATATATGATGCCTGGCTAAAAAAGATGGCGTTGCATAATTCACATAAACGAAGAATAAACTAAACAGATGGCATTCGCACAAAGGATGTCTAAACTAAGAAGATGACATATTTGATGTATAAAGTAAGCAATGCAAGGCACTATATGCATGACATAACCAACATCAGCATGCCAAGTTAGAGCGAAGACCTCAGGGGGTAAATAGGAGTTGTCTTCTCCTTCTGAATCCCCCTCAGAACAGATATCTTCCTCTCGATTACAATCTGAAATGCGTGGAGGGGGGCTTCCTTTGCGCCTACCATGGAGCGACGTCTGCATAAAATTTTATTTCACGCAAGGCTCGTCTCTTTTGCTCTACATGTTCAGTTCCATTGTTTACAATAACTGTCATGCATAGGAATAAAACATAGTGAGATTATGTAAGGAGTGCATGCAGAAATCCAGAGTGATGGTAGCAACCTATGGATAGACCCAAAACCAATAATAGCAGGCAGATAATGGCTTCAGTTAAAAAATACAGATAATGACTTCTTTACTATTTGTTTCCCACCCAACATGAAACTCGTAGTAGACACCGGAGATTAACCAGATAGTAGATAGATACTATTGATTGCGGCCCCGATATGTACCCCACAACCATTTAAAAACTCAAGTTTGACCATTAGTTTGGAGCTAACTCAGAGTCTAATCGGTGAACAGGACGATAAACTATCATGTAATATTAAGTGGTGCATAACATAAGCAAACACGAAAGAGTGCGACCTCTCTTGCGGACCCGTGTAGTCCTCGAGGTCATCTGCTCGGTTGATGAGGGTAATGCAGTTTTCATGGCTGCCGGCAGCGGGGAAGAAGATCTAAGGCGGCGAAAGACAATCTGGAGGCCGGATCCCTGCTGTGTTGGACCCTTCTATCGTTGGAGCAGCTGAGCAGGGGTGGACGACGGCGCAGTAGGAGCTGGACAAACCATGCAAGGTTTTCTTTGACAACTATCCGTAAGAGAAGTAATTCTGTAAGGGCTCATTTGAATTTGAGGATTCTAACAATGCAGGGATAGGAAATAGACATGAATAGGATAGGAATGCATGTGCAAAACAGAGAATTTAAAAACACAGGATTTCTGCCAATCTGGGTGTTTGGTTCACAACAATTGGAAGATCACATGATGGAAAAAAGCATGGTGAGATTATGTCAAACCACAAGAAAATGTACGGTTATAATGCTATCATGCTACTATCTCTTAGTCTTGTGCTTGATGAATAGTAATTTGAAAAGGAGGACAAGTGAAAATTAAAATTCCTACGTTTTTTCTTTCAAGGAGACACTAAAGGAACAAATCCTATAGTTTTCCTTTGCTCCATTCCTTTGAACCAAATTCATGAATAGTAGTACCATAGGAAACTTTCCAATTCCTATGTTTTTCATTCACTTTTCCTTTCAAGCACTGGCGATTCTAGTAGGCAGGCTTGAGCAAGGAAAAGCCTACACTAAAAAAATGTTTTTGTGCTACTTCTATTACTTTGGACCCAGGCCACTGCCCTACTAGCTCAACTCCCAAGGCCATCGACAAATACACAACTCAAACGCGCAGAGATAAATAATGATGGCGTTCAAGAGAGTCCATCACGGATAGCTAAGTTGCCTGGTACCTCACTGCTTGTCATATAGTAGGATAAAATAATTGTATTTCCCATTACTACGTGTTCTCAGTGGACAATAGATATAACATGTAGAGTAAAAAAGAGATGCAACAAGTGTACAACCTCTTTGGCAAAGCCATGTCGATCTCAGCGTGATTGGGTTGGACGGTGAGGATGCTCCGGCTGACTTGGTTGTCAGAGGAGGGGAAGAAGATCTTAGGCGTCTGTAGATGGCGCTTGAGGTACTGCTCCACTGTGATGGAGGGTTTCGTCGTTGGAGCAGCTCTGGTGAGTTGTACGACGCCGAGGCTGAAGCAGGATAAGAGAGACAACGTTTACCTGAGTGGAATTCTAATAGCATCTCCAATAGATGACATAAAATACATAACCACAAAGTGCTAGATGTAAAATACATCAGCCGCTCATCTCTGAACTTAACTGTCGAAACTGAATTTAACTGTCGAAACTAAACTTAACTGTCGAAACTGAATTTTGTTGTTGAAACTAAACGCACTAGCAAGGTGAGGCTACACGTCTGTCGACTGACTTTTTCATCTCTGGTCAGTCGATTTTGCAACCGTTGGATACGAAATCAAGGTCCTGCAGTTCATCTTCAACCTCCACCCCCCTGAGCCGCCAGCCATCACCGGCCAAACAACAGCCCCCCGCCGCCCGTGGCCGGCGGTGCGCTGCCCTGCCCGCCCTGAAAACACTCCCCACCGCCGGTCTGCCACCGCCCCGGCCATCCCTCTAGGCCCCCCATGCTGAGCTTTTTCTTCGGCGATCCCCACGCCACCGCCCCACCATCGCTCCCACCCTGAACCCTAAGATAGATAGTGGGGTACCTCTCCGGCAAGCCCCCCTCCCCGTTGCGACTGGTTCTTCCTTCACCCCGGTGACCCCCCCACCCCCTGAAAATCGATTGACCCAAAAGTCGATTCAGTCGACTGAAGTGTAGCTAAATCGGAGCAGCATCGCAAGCAAGAGCAAGAGCGAGAGCAGCAACGCGAGCAAGAGCAATAGCAAGAGCAGACCAGGCAGGGGACCGAGAGCAAGAGCAGAGCAGCAGCGAGAGCGAGAGCTAAAGCAGCAACAGCTGCTACTGATGTGGACGCCATCGCCGAGGGAGCGTCGCCATGGAGGAAGTGGCCGGCGAAGCCGTCGTGGATGGAGTCGCGCCGTGTCGGCTCGGCACCAAGCGCTGGCAGCATCGTGAGATCGAATCAAGAAGAAAATGCAGTGATTAGTGTACAACCTCTTTGGTGGCGCCAGTTAGGCCGCAGCTTCATCCGAGGAAACGGTGATGATGATGCTCTTTCGGTGCTGCAGGTGAAGACGGCGGTGTGGGAATGGAGGTGGGGCGAAAGACGAGGGGAACGTCGGGGCAGCTCCTTGGAGGGGGAGGACAGGGTGGCTGAACCGACGGGACAACGAGATCGACGATGGATCCTTATGCAGTACGGTGGATGAGGGACGTCGAGGTGTTGCTGTGGAAGACGTCGTCGGGGAAGAGGCTCCGGCTGGGTGGCGGACGGAGCAGGGTATGGGGCTTCGTTGCGGGTTTTCACGGCCTCGGTGTATGAAAGGGTGGGAGGATGGGATGGGAGTGGGGAAGACGCGCTTGTCCGAAATGTGGGGTAAGTTACGAAAGTACCCCCACCGATTTGAGGCGGTTCTTTTGGTTCAGGGGTACCACGAGCATTTCGCTTGTCGGGATTTCACAGGAGGTGGGAGTTTTCGTGCGCGTTGTAATTTCGGAATAGCAAGGCGCGGGTTGAGATGGAGGGAGTTGTCGGAGCACAACGAGACAAAGATATATCTTAAATATTTCGGGCTAACAAGGCGCGGGTTGAAATTTCCGGACAAGCCAAACGTGTACTGTACCAAATCAATTTGCACTACAAATGTCATTCAAAACTTTGAATTCATGTTATGTCCAATTAAAATATTTTGCTACGTGTATAATGCATGCAACCTACTACTCAAATGAACGTCTTAGTGCATTCCAAACGTATATACTACCGCTTCAATATGAACTAAATTTGAATTCGTTTCTCTATTTGAATAAGATCTACATTTATGATTGTTGTGAAGTCAAAGCATTTGAATTTGTTTCTCTGTCTTAATAAGATCTACAATCATCATTATTTTCAAGTTAAACCATCGTTTGTGTATTATCTTCACAGCACACCACATGATTAGTCTCGAGTTACATATGAACTAGGTGTACTATATGAACTCGAACTCGATTTTTTGAATCCACTTTATGTTGATTTCAAATCACATTACATTTCTAGCTCTAGCTAGATCTTCATAATCTAAACCATGTCTCATATGTATAATGTGTTTATCAAATTATGTATGGTGCCCCGTCCCCTACGCCTACAAGTATTTAGATGTGAGTTGCAAACACCACACATTACCACAAATTCAAATAAAATGTGAGAATGTTCGATATATAGTATTGTTTAGATTGTTCGATATTTAGTTGTAAGCTGCAAACGCCACACATTATCACAAATTCAAATAAAATGTGAGATTGTTTGATGTATAGTATGGTTTAGATTGTTCGACATTTAGCTGTGAGTTGCAAACGCCATGCATTATCACATTATGGTATAACATGTGCATAGCACGCGTATCACCGCTATATTCATGCATGCATATGTTTAAAACACTATGATCTCCTATTCAAATATATGAATCCACTTTCATATCAAATTATGATCTTTGTTAGTCTCTTACACCCACACAATCCTCTAACCTTTGTAGCTACCACTAACTTTCTCTCATGCATGCACACGCCCTCCTCGCCCTCCCCCTCCCTCGGCATTCTATCCATCGAGCACATTCTTTTTTTTCTTTAGGTCGTTCTCCCAGAGTCTCCACAACTCCTTTCCGACACACACCAATCGATAAACCTCTCCAGCGATGCCTGCCTACAACATACACACGCACCTTCAATCTCCTCCTTTATGTGTCATTGCCTCGTGTCTCTCATACGGTCACACACACGTGTAAACTCTCGCCCCTCTTTTCATTGATCTCACAACCGCACACTCCTCCCCCTATCTAGCTAGTAGCTGGGCCTCTCGCACCACCTCCTAGATCCATTCTCTCTGTCTATCTGTCTCGCTGGGCCTTATTTGCCTCTAGCAAATGGACGTACATTGACCGATCTCCCGCTATACATATAGCTAGCTAGGTCCTTATAACTCGTTTTTACCCACGTGTCGATTGATCTACCTCATTAGTTATGTCTCTCTTCCTCTGACAAACAACAATTGATCTACCGATCTAGTTAGGTTTTCTTACCAAACACATGGTTCCCCTTCATCATCCATGATGCGTCCCTACAAATCTATCACGCACAGGCACACACAAAAACACATCCCCACTCTTGTTGATAACATTGTAGTTCCACCCTCAGTTTGTCTAGTAGGCCTCTCCCACCATCTTCGAGAAGCAACTCCATCACCCATCCAGCACTCTACCCCTCTCCCTCCCTCTCTCTCTCCTCTCTCTTTGTCCCATCATATTTCCCGTCCTTCAGTTATGTATGGATGTCGACCGATCTCCCTCAAGACATAGATGGGTCTCTCCTTCTCAACACATATACGAGTCGTTCTACCTCTATAGTTAGGCCTCTGCCTACCCCTCCCCCACCCCCACCCCCCACCCCCACACACACTGATACATTCAGCACTCTAGTCATGTCTCCCTGCCACACACAAACTTGACTTGTGCCCTCTGACGTTCTGGTAGGTCAGTCGCCCTATATCTTTGACTTGCACACATAAAAAAATTTGATGGCTCTCTTCATCGATCTCGCACCCACCCACTTGATCCTCTCTTCGACTCTATCGATATCTATGACACCTCCCTCTCTTCTCATGGATCATCCAACCCTCCATATATGATATGGATAGGCCTCCATTTCACATACATTGCATGCAAAATTTTGTTTGAGATGTCATCGACACATATTCCCACAAATACATTCACGAAATCAACCCCTCCCCCAAACAAAAAACACTCATGAACGTGGTTTGTATCTCTCACACACACCCATGTAGGTGGGGGACGTGCACGAAGAGAAGAGGTGCATGCACGGCACACGTACTCCCGTCTCTTTCCCAACCACACCCGCGCGGGTACACGGTGGAGCTCATTTCTGTACGAAAAGGCAGCCCACGTGGTAATTTGGCACGTGTACTGGTTGTCCACTGGGTGGAGGGACGATCGTCTACCACGGGTGAACAAACAAATTGCGACTTGACGCGTTATGTTAAAAAAGAGGCAAACCATGTGGGGCCTACCTTAGAGGCAAGGCTCTATACATTGGAGTACTTTTGATGTGTCCTATCAACTCGCAGAACAAGGAGAAGCTTGCTTAGTACGCCGTCTCCCCCGCCCACGGGCGCGTTGGCTCGTAGGATGAGGTGAAGCTTGCTTATACTGTACGCCTTACGCCCGCTCCCTCGCCCACACGCATGGTGGCTCGCAGGACGAGGAGAAAAATTTACTACTCCCTCAGTTTACTCCTCATCCCTACTACCTTCGTTATAGAGATCAATATGAACTATTAGTACATACTCCAAACACGGATGTATATAGACGTATTTTAGAGTGTAGATTCACTCATTTTGCTCCGTATGTAGCACTCTCCCTCGCCCCTCGACCCTCGCCCATGTGGTGGACATGTAGCAATTCATTTGGTCCCATATAGCCAGAACGATATATACTGCACTACCATTATTGCTCAACTTCCCGAAGAGGCGAAGAGACAATCGCAAGGTTAGAGATGCCAAGCGCAAGGTTATAGGAGAACAAGTAGTAGGTGCCGCGTCATTTATAAATGAAGTTTTTTTTCTTCAGTGCCACATACGCAATATGATAGGTTCATATGGAGAGAAAAGGAAACCGCTCCACTATATACATAGTCAGGATGGGCCAGCCTACACGGTTGCTTGATGGGGTTGCTCTCTTCACACTCTCTCGCACAAAACGACTGTGGCCACATCTCTAACATCCCGGTGGATCATGTCCGATGGGGGAAGGGGTGGATGCTTAGTGTAGATGCGGTCGCCGTCGCCGACGGTGAAAACCCACTGTCGGCACGTCCCAATCAGGGGTCCCCGCCGTTCTCTCTCGCAAAGCCGGTGAGGTTGCCTTCGTCCCTTGCTCACTGCCGCGACGTGGGAAGTTGCCGCCTCCCACCGCCCTCCTCAAGGTTGAGCTACGTCCCGACATCCCTCAGGTACAACTCCCTTTACAGCAGGCTTGCACCACTGCTCCAGCTACCCACATCACTCCATGTGGATATTTCTCTACTTCTTTGCCCCGCACATACCTCTACTGGCTTCTACGTACTGTATTTTTGTGAGTTTATGTCTCATTAACTAGTCCCAGTAATCTTATTCTAATCACGCGTCTTCAATTTCTTTGCCACAGTGATGCTCATCTCGATTTTGGTGAAACTACACAAAATGATCTGATGGTCAAAAGGTTGCAAACTTGATTTTTTTAGGAAGTTCAAACGTTGCCAGCAAATTGAAGCCTGGTTAGGGTTCACGGTTCAAGGGCTAGGGACTGCATGGATTGTTTTTTTCTTTAGCTGCCTCTATTCCAAAATAAGTGTCAACTTTAGTAGTAGTACAACTTTGTACTAAAGTTTGCATAAAGTTGAGACACTTATTTTGGAATGGAGGGAGTACATATTTGCTATGATCTGTCAGTCATTGAGATGCAATAGCATGCATGTTAGTCTCCTTTGTATTTGATGAAATGTTGCAACAGGCAACCTTGGATGCAAGATACATGTAACAGAAGCTGGAAGCTTCATAGCATTGTACAAATTTATCTCGCTGATAAATTACAGTACGTACTATACTAGTACTTCCTCCGTTCCTAAATATAAGTATTTGTAGAGATTTCACCATGAACCACATGCGGATGTATATGGATGCATTTTAAGTGTAGATTCATTCATTTTGTTCCGTACATAGTTCACCTAGTGGAATCTCTACAAAGACTTATCTACTAGTAATAGCTAGCCCCCACTACTAGGAATTCTCTATCCTCTCCTTGAGCCACATCATCAAAATTAATGTAGCCGTTAGATGAACTAAATCAGTCCATAATAGTCATCTCATCTAGACGTTGAGAGGCTCCGCACTAAGGCACATGCAAGCATGCAGAAATACCGTGGCATGCATGTGAGTGGGTTTTAAATCACATCAACATGTCTGCATGCAAGCATGCACCGGTAGCATGCATGTAAGTGAGCTTTTAAGTCCCATTAACATGTCAAAAAGAAAAATATAATCCCATTATGCAGTAGGAGTTGGCTGATCTTTTTTCCTTACGTGGGATGATCTAAATGATGATGGGAGTTTTTTTAGTTTGGCTACCACATTTGTCATGCGGTTATAGAGTTTTTTTTAGTTCTATGAAATCGATAATTTTACGCAGAGAGATATACGGCTGTTCCGCGGCAACGCGCGGGGACTCATCTAGTATTTACGAATGGAGGGAGTACTATGTAAAGAGTTAGGTGTCGCACGATGTCCAGAAAATATGGTGATAGTGTGAGGTGGGCCATGTAATCACCGAGCGTCCGTGTTTTCACTGCTCTTGCACCCCTCCGCTATAAGAATGGAGAAAATTGTAATCTAGTAGTACCTCCTTTGGCCGAAAGCGTGGGACATCCAGGAGTCCTACCACCTCAGTAATAAAGACCAATGAGCCATCAAATCACATAGACCCAGCGGTAAGTTGGACGGACGAAGCAACCATCACTCTTGCGCCAGTGAGAGGTCGTGTCTCCTCTGCCCGGGCATGAATGCGGCACCGACTCTTTGGAGCGGCGCTGACCATTTCGGGCGGGAAGCGCGCGCGAGCGATGGAGGGGCTTTGGGTGGGCTAGGCTGGTCAGGAGCGGGCGTGGCAGCTATCCGCCTGTCCCTACCAGACACGCCGGAAAACGAGAGGATGCACTGACTCTCGCAGCTAAAATCATACACTACACACCATCTCTCTGTAGGAGTAGGTCGATATGTCGCTCTCTCTAACACACACATGCTGTTAAACACACACACACACACACACACACAAACGCACACGCACGCACCTTGGTCCCGTTGCACCTTCTAACGTGACTTATTACACCTAGACGGAGGGAGTAGTAAGTACGAGATACGGTGGCACACTGACTTAGGTCGAATACAAGTGCCCAAAATTGTGTGCATGTTATAATAAGGATTCGCTTAAAATAGTACGTGAGTGAACAGAGGGATCAATTGTACAGTGTTCCCGAGCAGTAGCAAGATGTGTGAGGTAAGATACACCGCTAGCGCTTTTAATTTTTCTTATTACTTTGTTTGTTTCACCCTCTGACTGGTGGGGCCAACGTACTACATGGAGAGAGGTAAGGTGACTAAGGCTGCATTATTTCTGCACCACCGTGGATAGTCTTACCACCAAAGCCACATGACAGGATTATGATTTAAATCCCAATGACTCCCACACACAAAAAAAACACGGCATGCTTGTCACACGAATGTAGGAATGTATAAAAGGTTATTTTCCTCTCGTTGAACATAACGGGAGGGTTGTGTAGCTGGTTACCCTATTCGCTCATCAAACTTGAGGTCTCGGGTTCGATAACTACACTTGAGCATAATTTGTGCCAGGAGGATTCTTTGACTAGTCAAAATGGATGGATACGGAGCTATACGATCTCGTAGTGACCGTATAATCACCTCATAACGTATAAGCTGCAGCCTCACGCTTCACACTCTCTCTCCAGTATATATATACATGCTGGAGCCTAAGCGCTTGTAGTTGCTCTCTTCACACTCTCTCACCCTCTCCAGATGTAAACAAGACTTCGTTGGCCTCTCTCTCCCCTCACTGCTGGTCAAAGAGCCAGTAGGATCCATCCGTCGGGAAGGGAAGGAGGCTTAACGATGTCGCCATCGACGAGGGAGGGAATCCACTACCGGCGCAGCTGTCCACTTTCACCCAGCGGTGGCGCGGGAGGGCCTCCGACCCCTTCTTCTTCGTCACCGTCCCGTCGCCCACCGAACCACGCCCCAAGAACCTTAAGGTATAATTTACTTATTCCACATGCATTGCTCTAGCTGCATGTATACCATGAATCTAGGACATGGTTCAAAGAGGAAAGGAGTGGGGGAAAGTAGTGGGAAAAAGTTGTATAGCATGAATCTAGGACGTGGTTCAAAGAGGAAAGGAAGGGGGAAAGTAGTGGGGAAAGTTGTATAGCATGAATCTAGGACGTGGTTCATAGAGGAAAGGAACGGGGGAAAGTAGTGGCGAAAGTTGTATCGCATAAATCTAGGACGTGGTTCAAAGAGGAAAGGAAGGGGCGAAAGTACTAGTACAGACTGGCTATCCAGCACCTATGTTGGTCGAAAAGGGAAAACAATGACAAACGCAATATGCACATCTGTAACAAACTGATCTTTTGTTTTGGGGGACAAGGCTATAGAGTTTGAGCAGGACTAGATTCGCTGCGCTCACATAGGGAAAGGTGTCTAAAGATAACAAAACTGGGACCAACACAAATATGCTCCTTGGTTGTTTGTTCTTTGTTGCAACAAGTTGTGCATCACCACAGTACATCGGTAGATGCACATGGTGCTAGTGCATCCACTGTCTCGTGCAACTCTTTAGTTGTTGTTAATCTAAGGCCCTGTTTGGTTAAAAACTCCCTAGCCCCTACCTGCTTGGTTCTAGGGACTAAACATGGACTAGAGGTTATTAAATGACATACTAAAAGACCATGTTACCCCTAGTAATGAACTAATACAGACAAGGTGCGATGCGTGGCAGGGGAAACTATTGGAAAAAGTCCCAAAAAGACTCCCTCGGGGTCTTCTTTCTTTAGTCCCAAATGCCCACTTTTAGTCCCTAAAAGTCCCTCCTGTTTGGTTTAGATGGGACTGGCATGGAGTTTTTTTAGTCCCTACACCAAAATGTCCCTGTAAACAAACACCCTCTAATAATGCCGCTGGAAAATTGATGCAATGCCACAGTTAAAAGCAAATTACATGTTTAACGAGTTTTATTGTTAATATAATCTCTATGTTAATATTAAACAATGCCACCATTTGAGAAATGCTACTGTCTTGCTTTCTTTCCCATTTAGATAAGGTAGATGCTTCCTTTTGTTGGCTTATGTGTCATCCACCATTATTGACCACTAGTTGTTTCCTTTGCACCTCTGTGTAAATAGGGTTATCTACTTCACCTCGTTGCCATTGTGACCTTTTGTTGCACTGCACAAAACACTTTTGTTTTAAGAGTGTTTTGTGCAGTTCAACCAAAATGTCACACCGACAACATTGCTTGATTGCTTGATCTTAGTGGAACTGCACAAGAGGAGATCTTACTTCCTATCCGTGTTGGCAAATTTGGTTCAAATCGTCTTCTTGTGAGTTGTTTGAATTCCGCATCATGAGAGGTCAGTACTAGCCTTCTTTCACATGATTATGCAGTGTGCTTTCATATGTTGTGCTACTTGTACGGTAATGTTGCTTGATTTTAGTGAACAGCACAAATGGAGACAAGACTTCCAATCTGTATGTGCACTGTAATATCCCATTGAGATAAGATAAGGATATTTCACAACTGTTGGCCTGTATTTTGCCACTTTCATCAGAAAATTAATGTCATTGTTTAGTGATATACTTGTGCTCCCTAATTGACATGCCAAATCTTACATTGAAGGTGAAGCTTGTCTGTTATTGAACCAAGTGATGAAGGGGAAGAACAAGTGGAAGAAAAATAAAAATCAACTCTCGGTGCTGTAATGAAGCACTGGAACTGTGATAACACAAGTAATGATATAGTTTTGCATCTTAATTTATTGCTATGGCTGGAACGAGCAATTGTTTTGCCACTGATTTGATGCCACTCTTAATGTAATACATAATTATCTCTACTTGTGCAAACAGGGATCTTCTTTGAAGATACCATATATTTTAGTGGAACTGCACAAGAAGATGTTGGAAACATTAAACTAATCGAGGATATATAGTAAGCATGGCCACCACAGTAGATAGCAACTGATGGTTCCGGAGAAGTGCTTCATATGTATGCTCTACACAATAAGCCTCCTGACAAAGTTTGGTACTCGCCCACTGATTTCATCCATATGATTGAGCTTTGTCATCTCTATTAGTGTTGTGCTACTGTTTAGATACTGTCATGAAAAAGTGGTATTGTCCTTGAGAAGTGCTTCATCTGTGTTGTTTTAAATATTTCCTTTCCTTTTATTCGAGCAAACAGGGATGCTAGCATTTAGTTGTCCTCTTGTCTTTGCACAATAGGATCATATTCCTCTGAAGAAGAATATGGAGTACGTGAAGTGACTAGTTCCGATTATGCCAGGATGAAGAAGCCCTGTCTATCTTCTCATCGGAAGGAGCAGTTGAAGGATGGTTACATTACTCCCCACAAGACCAAACTAACTTCAGCTTAGAAGGACTGACAAATCTCCATTTTTTTGCTGTGATGCGCGAGTACAATGTTGTTCTAGGATTTTTTCTAGTGAGTTCCATTTTTCTAAAAGTGTGCTCTACATGGACCATGTAGGTGCCTGTTTAAACTGCCAATTCATAGTACAGTTTGCTTTATACTAATCACTTTTTTGTATTTGTGCAAACAGGGGTGCTCAGCTTGATTTCAATGGGAACTACACAAAATGTTCATGAATACATCGAATCATTCATTTCCACCACAAGAAAAGAGGTGCAGATAAGTTCAAGGCATTGCAACATATAAGGGCGAAATCATACAAGCTACCCGCGAATTTGGTTGATTTTGGTGGAACTGCACAAAAAGAACATCTGGTTTATTTAGCACGAGGTGCCATGTCAATGTCCGAACTGATGGCAAACCCTGCCCATTCCAAAATCATAGGCATTTGATATTTTGGAATGTCACTACCTTGTCAAATTTTGCTCATTGATTTTAGCAAGAAGACATGTGTTTGATATTTTCGAATGGGACGCCCTTTGCTGTCAGTAGCGTCGATCAGTTTTTTCTTTATTCTTTAGTTGTGAACTAAATATTGGCTCTGACATGTGAATCACTGAGATGCATAATCATCGATTTTTTTGAATGTTCTCTATGAATTGCAAGGCATGTGTGTTTGATTGCAATGTACAGGAACGCTAAAAAGCTGCTCAAACTCTTTGTACTCCTTCTGTTCCTTTTTACTTCGCACATTGTGAAAGTGCATACTTTTTTCTATAAGATTGGTCAAAGTAGAGATACTTTGACTGCAGACAAAACTTGTATGCAAACTAGAAAGGACCGGAGGGAGTACATGTGAAACTGCTGCAAACGAGGTGATCACCCTGGGAATAATGCTAGTATTTATTGTTTTGCATGTTCATCCAATGCCAGTGATACAAGAATTCGAACTAATCGAAATAAATTCATTCATACACGGTCGGATTTCATATAAACATGCCGGATTTCATTACATTTCATACATTCTTCAACTAAAAAGGGGTGTGCTGGTGGTATAATTAATTAACTGAAGCTACCCACCTATGTCCGGCTGAGCCGAACAGAAGCTTCAGTGAATTAACTGCAGGTGCAGTTGCATAACTGACATGTGGCCCAGATGCCTGTTGGGCCCACGTGTCAGTCTGCCAACTGCACCAACAGTTAAGTAGAAGCAGCGTCCTTCTCCAACATAGCTATCCGACTCCACGTCGCCGCCAAGAAGCTAATCGGCCGTCAATGGTCAACCCGCCTAGCTTGGCTTCAACCGGAGGGTAGCAGCGGTGGCCTTACTTGGACCTGAGCGGTGGCGACCTACCGTGTTCTACTCTTCCTCATTTTCTGTGTGGCACGGCCTCGTTGGCAGCGGGGCGGGGCCTCGGCGGAGCAGGGGATGTCCTCGGTCTCGTTGCCGGCGGGCGGTGCTTCGGTGGAATGGTGGAAATCCTCCCCCTTGTTGCCGGCAGGGTGAGGCCTCGGCTGAGCCGGTGATGTCCTCTGCCTCGTTGTAGGCGGGGCGGGGCCTCGGCGGAGCCGGCGGTGTCCTCTACCTCGTTGTTGGCACCGCGGGGCCTCGGTGGAGCAAGGCCTCGTCGACGCCAGCGGAGCGGGGACTCGTCGGAGCTAGCATTGTCCTCTGCCTCGTCCTCGGTCTCGCCAAACAGCGCCTCACCCGCTTCATCGCCCTCTTTGTAGGCGGCCACAGCCTCCGCCACCCGCAGGCGGTACCGCCAGAGCTTGAGGCGGCCCTCGCGGGCGGAGCGGTACGAGTCGAGCAGCGCCTCCTGCTCCGCCCGCTCTACGGTGATCTGCTCCTCCGCCTGCAGGAGCTCCTAGAGGAGATGGTGGTTATAGGCGGCACCGGCTTGCGCCTCCCGGAACTGCTCCTCACGCTTTTGCCTCACTGTGTCCATGTGTTGGGCACGGGCCTCGCTGATGGTCATGGTGCAATGCACCGGCGAGGATGGCGCAGAGGAGGTGGTTGGTGCCGGATTGTTGACTAACATGTTCTCCATTGGGACGTCGTCGTCCTCCGGCTGCCTACCGCCCAACCGGTCGGCAGCAATGGCTGCCATCTCCTTGTGGTCCGTCGTCCGCGTGTCCCAAAGAGGGATGGAGCGCGAGGAAGCCATGATGGGTAGTAGTGGTGTGGACAGGAGAAAGGGAACGGATGCGGATGACTGCGGTTATGGCCGGCGCAGCAGTTTATATAGCAATGGTGGGCGGCGGTGGGACGGACGTGTGGCGCCGGAGTAGCCGCCTTGGCAACCATGTATCATTAATGTGGGCGGCAGATGGACGGACGGACGGCACTTGTGTCATTTGAAGGCAGAGCAATCACCTGCACCGAGAAGCAGGGCAGGCGCCGCTGACTATTTCGGGCGGAAAGCGTGCGCGGGCGAGAAGATGACTTTACTTGGAGAGGATGACAATAGGGACCCACCAGGGCCATAGCCTCACGTACGCAAGTGTCTCCTTATTATATATAAACTATAATTTTTTTTGCTTCCTCCTGGTTTCCTGACATCATGGTCCCACACCATTGTCAACCTATGTAGTCAATAAACGAGAGAATTGCACAAGAAGCGGCCGACAGCTGGGAACAAGCAGATCAAGCAGTATTTCTGTTTTTGACGTGTGAGCACTGCAGAGTTTTTAGATGTTTACCCCAGATATTAATTTTTCTCCTCTGAACAACAACGAAAACATCGTTGCAGGTATTAACTGGGAGGGCTATGGCCCGTCTAGCCCAGGCCAGATATCTAGCCCAGATATTAATTTTTTTCAAGCTGAAAATGGCTAGCCCAGCTATACTTTTTTTAGGAATACCCAGGCAAGGTCAAGTTGTTGTTCTCCGCCCCGCTGGGCTGCAAATCTTTCCTAGGAGGGATGCATTAGGCTTAACAAGAAAATGTGCTTTAAGAAATAATAAATGGGATGTAATTATAAAAACAGGGCAGTAACTATAAAAAAATGAACCAAACACGTAATTACTTTATAAAATATTGTTTTTGGATATTGAAAATTTTAATTTCATTAATTGTTGCGAGCGCAATGTTTTGTTGGATTTTTACGTAATATAAATTTATATTGAAATTGTATTTAATCTGACTAGAAATTTTGGGATAAAAATATTTCGGATCCCATCAAAATGTGGGAAATTTTATTGAATTTTGTCTTCAATGGTTGGTTGAAATTATTAATTGTTGTCCTAGCTAGAAAATGGGTTGTATTTTTAACAAACTGTAAATGGGCTGTAGTAAATTCCATTAGAATTCAAAAATGGGTTCTACATTCTTACAAATCGCAAATGGGCTATAAGTTCTCTGCCACACACTTGTGGGCCTACTAAGTTGACGCGTCCCCTAAAAAAAATAAGTTGACGCATATGCAAGGCTTTGCAACTTATTATAGTCAACACACGGTTCTAGAAGCAGTGGCCGTTGGATGTCTATCCAACGGATGTCGTGCTTCTTCTTCAATCTCGGATATTCTTAGCTTCGGCCGCCCAAAAAATGATTCCTCCCCGTGACTTCTAGGGCGCACCGTTTCGGAGGCTGACCTGTGGGCCTACTAAGTTGGTGCGTACCAAGGGCTTTGTCAACTTAGTCAATATAAATGATTCTAGCTTCACTGACCGTACGATGTCCATCCAACAGCGTAGTGCTTCTTCAACCTCTGGTCTTCTTGCTCCAGCCGCCCAAAGCAGCACCGGTTCATGCCGCCTGCTCCTGCCTCCCGTGGCCAGCTGTGCTGCCGTGGAGGCCTCACCGCCCCCATACTACTCCCACCGCTGGCCAGGCCATCCCTCCACTCACCCACACCCCCTGTTATTCTGCGGCGATGGCAGCCTCACACCGCAGCCGAACCAGTGAACCCTTGTACTCCTCCCCGCATGGGCCTCCACTGCCGCGTCTTCCCCAGCTCTGCGTCGTCCCCTTCCTAGGCCTCGTCGTCATCCACCGCCATGGTGCTCTCGGCGCGGCATGGTCAATGTGGTCAAGGAACGACTTCCATCGGACGTGGACTGTACATGGAGAGGCTGACAGCTGGGTTCACGGCCACAGCAAGGAAGTGCCTCCTTATTACGCGGAAAATAATGATACCTCCACTTGACAACAGGGACCCATCGGATGGGCTACTGTATTTCGCGAAAAAAGTTTCCCCCCTGACTGCTGGGACCCACCAGCTACATCTTCGCACGCAAGGAAGTGCATTCGGGCAAAAAAACGATTCGCCCCCCTGACTGCTGGGACCCACCAGCTACATCTTCGCACGCAAGGAAGTGCCTGACAGTCGGGACCCACCTGGTCGAAGCGTACGTAGCGTTGTCATTCTGGTCGCGGACGTGTACGTACATACTGGTGGATGTAGAGGCATGCACGTGTTGTAGTAGAGGCACGCACGTAGCATGTACACGTATGTACAGCGGCCAGTGTGCAAGAAATAAAATACGGTCACATATGTGTACATACGGGCGGGGTCTCGAACGCTTACTCGCGCATACGTACGACCAGGGCTCGTGTACATGGCTGGGTCGAAACGGAGAAACAACGTCATTGTCGTGTTCATGGGGAGCCAACCGGCTGGGTCGGAGCAGAATGCATCGTCGTGTTCATCGGGAGGGCTTGGACGGAACAGGCGATGGAAACGAGGCCTGGCGTACCGCAGAACGGAGGAAACGGCCTTGTGTTCGACCGGCCATGTTCGAAACGGGATCTTGTTCATCGGGAAGGGTCTGGCGTACCGCAAAATGGACGAAATGGACCTCCTATGGTCGAAACGGGGGTCCTGTTGATCGGGAGGGGTGTGGCGTACCGCAAAACGGACGAAACGGACTTGTGTTGGAGCGCTACAGTCGAAACGGGGGTCCTGTTCATCGGGAGGGGTGTGGTGTACCGCAAAACGGGACTCCACGGGATACTGTTCATCTCCACTGTCGACCTCCTCCAGCCTCCATGGGCTACTGTTCATCCACCGTCGACCTCCTATAGCCTCCACCCGCGACCGTTCATCCACGGGCTCCTGTTCATCCAGCCTCCACAGCGTGCTACTCCACCAGCTACTGTTCAACCACCCCTCTCCACGGGCTCCTGTTCAACCACCCCTCCACGGGCTACTATTCATCCACCCCTCCATCGTCTACTATTCATCCACCCCTCCATAGTCCACTGTTCATCCAGCCCTCCACGGGGTCGTCCTGTTCATCCAGCCCTCCACGGGGTCATCCTGTTCATCCAGCCCTCCATGGGGTCCTGTTCATCCAGCCCCAACCAGCTCGATCGATCGGGGTCCTGTTCATCCAGAGGCAACGCCACGGGTCCTGTTCTAGCAGTAGCGCGCCTTGTTCTAAACACGTTACTACTAAAATTCCCATGGCTTATCCCATAGGCTCCACATAGTAGTAGCGATCTACATCGAACAGCGCTACCGCTACTTTCTTTGTAGCAGCGTGTTTTCCTCCAAACTCGCTACTGCTAAAGGATCTAAAATTAAATGGAAAGCAGATAGAAAGGTAATTGAAAATGAAAAAAATAGAATAAGGTGAAAGGAGAAAAATAAAATGTGAAGAAAAATAAATGAAAAAGGGAAAAAAGAGAAAGGAGTAGCAGTAGCGTGTATCACAGAACGTGATGTAGCTAATGTAGCCGCAGCGCGCTTTCCGGAACGCCCTACTGCTACTTCTGACTTAACCACGGGGTTCGTCCTTCCCCACGGCCACTTCCCCAAATCCAACTCCTCCGCTCTCACCGCCGTCATCTCCCGTCGGCCGCCGTGTGCTCTTCGCACACCCTCTACGCTGCCCCCGACCCCGGATTCGATGCCGCCCTCGCCCCCGACCTCAATGCCGCCCCCGCCCCCGACCTCAACACCGCCCTCCGCCGCGCACCCGAGCCCCGACCCCGACCTCGATGCCTCCTACCCCTCCCTCGTCGCAGGCACCCGACGTGAGCACGCCTGCTCCTCCCTCTCCCCTACCTTTGCCTAGGGTTTCTTCATATTTTAGTTGCATCAAACTAGTTAGGGTTCATGTAAGGGTGGAAACGAATCGGATGCGGATGCGGCTCAAATTAGTTAGGGTTATGTAAGGGTGGAAACGAATCAAATTTCTAAGATGAATCATAAAATGAGTAAAAAAATATTTATAGTTCCTAGGTACTAATTAGTTAGTAAGAACTAGGTACTAATTAGGTACTAGTTTATTTTTATTTATAGTAATTTTATTTTTAGTAAGAACTAGTTGAATTCATAGAACTAGTTAGTAAGAACTTGTTGTATATCTTGTGTTGCTCAAATAGGATATGTGCTTGCCCAAGTGGTCGGTCATGTTTGCATGTTACACCTCTGAGTGGCCTATGTTTTGCCGGAGTGTTGATTCATTTCCGTTCCGGCAAATTTCAGGCGCTCGATATGTCCTATTTTAGCAAAGGTCATGCCGGATTTTTCCGTGAATTTTGGCATGACGTGTGCCAGAATATGTAGGAAATATCGAGTGCCCCGGATTTGTGTGTTGAGTATCCTGGTAGTTGTATTTGATCGATTTTCAATTAATGTTTCAACTATGAACATAGGAAATGTCTGACGATGAAAAGGATTTCGGTATTTGCAAATACTGCAAAGACGAGCGCGGCCTGTGCGACGGAATCTTCCTAGATGATGATAGGCGCTTCAGCATCAAGCTGGACGAGAACTTCGAAGTGGATACAGTAAGTCACAACGACAAGTCTTTTTTCGTAATTAAGAATGACATCTGCTTCATTTGCTTCAACTTATAATTTGTTTTACTATTCTACTAGCGTATCCCCTGCCATGGAAGAGTTCTTGTATTGGATAAGATAGGTTTCAGTCATACTATGGAGGTAAAGAAAGTTTACTTGAAGACCGACCATGGTTATATTTTCCATGCAAAATTATACAATTCAGACGACTACACCTATTTTGGATGCAAAACATGGCGAGCATTGTGCAAGACTTATGCATTTGAGCCTGATATGGTTATCACCTTTGATATTCGTCCGGAAGATGATATTGAAGGTAATACCGACATCTGGGTCGATGTGCAGACGCCTCCAGTTATACCATTATGTGAGTTTCTCAACCATATTTATGTCTTTGATATTGTTTATTCAAAAATAGTTGACAACTAATTTCTATTGTCAGCTTATTTTGGTTCAAGCAAACATGTCCAGCACTTGGTAGACAGGACCTACTATTGTGCCGGGGCTGAACTAAATTGCGAGGAGCTAAGTCATTATGTTTCATGGCTTGCGGATCTTGATACTGTCAAGACAAATTTTCTTCCAGCATTTAGAAATGTTAGTACTGAAAACGTGCGACCAATAGTGTTTGTAATGAACTACGGTCACATCTATTTAGGAAGGATGGTAGGATTTTTACTATTTGTCCTCAGTGCATCTTTTCCATACATTATTTTTTTAAGCTAAACTTCATTGCTAAGTATGTTACCATACGATGTTCTTCAACAGGGACTCCCGATGAATGTTGTGCCTCATGGGATCGAGACTAAAGGTACCATGAGTATTATTAGCTTACGACCAAGATATCCTACAAATCACTTTAGTGCATTTACGATTAGCGACGGATTCTTAATAGTGAAAGACTGGACCAAATTTGTGATGGAGGAGCGCAGAGAAGTACTAGGGGGCAGCAAACAGAGGTGCAGCCCACGATTAGGAGACATGTTCATCTGCATGCTCCATCTTGATGAAGGAGGAGAGCTACACATGTTTTATGTTATTTTACCTGAGAGAGAGCAGAAGGAGTGATTAGCTAGCTAGAAATGAGTTTGAAGATGATGATGTGCTGCACTATGACTATGATGATTAAATAGCTAGTGTTGGTGGTAATGACTATGATGATTATTATTAGCTAGTGTTAGTGGTGATTAAATAAATACTGTTGGTGGTAATGACTATGATGATGATTAAATAGCTTGTGCTGGCGGATTAGATTCAAGTGGAGGCAACATGTGGTGCACATCGAAAGTACTACTAGTCCAAACTAGATCAAGTTTGGATTAGTAGTATACTTTTGACATGCACCACATATTGCCTCCACTTGAACCTAATCCACCTTCATTTGACACATTGTTATGGACATAATGATATAAACCTCATAATTGATATTGTACCAAAATTTGCATAACAGTGGATAAATACACTAAAAAACTACTAGTAGCGATGGATAGTAAACACGCTGCAACTAGCTAGATAAGCAGCAGCGCGGGAGAGAAGAAGCGCTGCCGCTATGTGTCCTAGCAGTAGCGCGTGTCACACGCGCTACTGCTAAGTAATAGATGTAGTGCCTTATTAGTAGCGCAGCAGCACGCGCTACTAGTGGGCTTTAAACCCGCGCTACTACTAGGGTTTTCCCTAGTAGTGAGAGGCAGCATCGATCGGCTTTAGTTAGCAGCAGTAGCGAAGGAATCGCTCGATCGGGTTCAGTTAACAGCCATCGATTGATTACTCGGGTTCAGTAACGTGTAGCATGCAGTGCAATCGCCCGGGTTCAGTTAGAGCCCAACGCCTTGCTCGGGTTCAGTTAGAGCCAACGCCTCGCACACACGCGCGTACGTGTACGAGAGAAACGCGCATCGCTCGGCCCCCGACCACCCACCGTAACCGGGAACTCGCTGAAATTTTCCTCGCCCTCGCGTCTACCATGGTTTTTCCGTCATGGAGGGCCCAAAGAATGTCATGCAGTTACGTCTCCGGCCCGCCCAGGACGAAAAGCCCTTTTTCTGTCATGATGTTTTTTTCATAGAAGTAGGAGCCCGCCACATCTATGATGATACTGGGTTTTGTCACAATTATCGTCATAGAAGTGTCATAAGTATGACAGAAAAAAAATCGTTTGGCCCAAAATGTCACGGATGTGTCTTTTTTTGTAGTGATGGTGATAAAAGTGTAGTATGGATAGTAGATTAGAGTTTTTGTAATACGAACAATAAAAAAACAGCAAGGTAGTATATAATAAACGAAGCACAAACGGTATTGTAATGATGGAAAATGAGGTCTAGGGTGCATACTTTCACTAGTGCAATCCCTCAACAATGCTAACATAGTTGGATCATATGATTATCCCTCAAAGTGCAATAAAGAATCACTCCTAAGTTCCTATTAGCAGAGAACAAAAGATAGAAATTGATTGTAGGGTATGAAACCTCCTCAAAGCTATTCTTTCCGATCAATCTATCCTAGAGTTCGTACTAAAATAACAGCAAGTTATTCTTTCCGATCGATCTAATCAAGAGTTCATACTAAAATAACACCATATGATGCATATCAACCAACTCTAATGTCACCTAGATACCCCAATGTCACCGCAAGTACCCGTGAGTTAATTATACGATATGTATCAAACAATTTCAGAATCATAATACTCAATCCACACAAGGAACTACAAGGAGACCCCAAAGTTTCTATCGGAGAAAAGATAATAAAAACATGCATCAACCCTATGCATAGATTACCCAAAAGTCACCTCAGGCCAGAAGTTGAGTGACATAACATATATCAAGCGAATCAAAATAATACCCCATTGTCACCACGGGTATTCATATGCAAGACATATATCATGTGTTCTCAGATCTGAACATTCAATCCGACAAGACAAAACTTCAAAGGGTAAAGACTCAATTCATCACAACAAGTGTGGAGAGGGGAGAAACATCATATGATCCATCTATGTTAACAAAGCCCATGATACATCAAGATTGTGACATCTCAAGATCGCGCGCGAGAGAGATTAAACACATAGCTACTAATACAAACCCTCAGCCCTGAAGGTGGACTACTCCCTCCTCATCATGATGGCCGCCGGGATGATGAATATGGCCACCGGAGATGATTCCCCCCTCCGGAAGGGTACCAGAATGGGGTCCCAATTGGATTTCGGTGGCTACAAAGGCTTGCAGCGGCGGAACATTTGATCTAGGGTTATTTCTGATGGTTTCTCTATTTATATGAATTTTTTGCGTCGGTCTCACGTCTAGATGGGCCTCCAGGTGAGCATGATGCACCGGAGCACGGGCAAGGGCCCAGGTGTGCCCCGGTGGGTTGTGCCCTCCTCGTGGCTCTTCTGGCACTCCCATGAAGCTTCGCGGGTCTCTTTTGTTCAAAAAAAAACGTCAAAAAGTTTCAGCTCATTTGGAGAACTTCCATTTCTGAAAAACAACACCACGGCAGTTCTGCTGAAAACAGCGTCAGTCCGGATTATTCCATGCAAATCATACCAAAACCATATAAAATTATTGTAAACATGGCATGAATACTGCATAGATTATAGATACATTGGAGATGTATCAGCATCCCCAAGCTTAATTCCTACTCGTCCTCGAGTAGGTAAATGATAAAACAAATAATTTCTGAAGTGTGAATGCTAGCAAAGTGCACAAGTTTGATCAATGACAATTTCAATCACTTTTCGTAGCATCATAACGACAATTCTTTCTTATAAAACTTCTGATGTTAAAGTAGCAACCAATTCACATGTTAAGGTTCAAACGATGAATTCTCTTGAAACTCAACAACCTATGTTCTCAGTCACCAAGCAATTGCAATTCAACTTATTCAACAGAGTCTAAGTAAGAGCTCCACATACTCAACCAACATATAGTCTTCTATGATTGCTAACACTCACCGCATACACATGAGCAAAACTTTTCAACCGGACACATAGAAAGATAGGGGCTTACAATTTCGCCTCCCAACGTATTCACCTCAAGGGTGGTGCCAACAATAATAACTCATGCTACCCATATCCAACTGGATATATGTGCCTAGATCTTTCCTCGCCACATGATTCTTGCCAAAAGAGAAAAATAAAAAGGAATAGAGAGAAAAACTTTGACTCTTTGCATAAAAGTAAATACGTAAAAGTAAAAGATAGGCCCTTCACAGAGGTTGTCATGCACTTATTTGTTTGTATGCTCAACCGCTTAGTGCAAAATAACGTCATGTTATATTGACCCTTATGATAGAAACCTTTATTATGCAGTCTGTCGCTTTTATTCTTTCCCATCACAAGTTCATACAATGCTCAATTTTCCCTTATACTAAATGATCTAACACTTTTAGAAGCAATTTTTATTGCCTTGTTGCACCGATGACAACTTACTTGAAGGATTTACTCAATCCTTAGGTAGGTATAGTGGACTCTTGAGAATAGAATTTGGGTTTAAGGGGTTTTGTATGCACAAGTAGTATCTCTACTTGGTGCAGAATTTTTGGCTAGCATAGATGGGGGGCAAGCACCACATGTTGAAGGATCTATGACAATATAATTCTATGTGAATATGAACAAACATAGATCATTACATTGTCTTCCTTGTCCTACGTCAACAATTTTGGCATATAATATTTTGATAGGGGCTCACAATCACAAAAGATTTCCAAGATAGTGTATTTGCATGTGAAAGTTCTCTTCCTTCTACCAATCATTCATGAATTGTTTGTATGACCAATATTGTGATTGTCAAGCTTCAAAAGATTTCACTTTCTAAACCCAATGTGAAGCTACCACTAGGCATGATATGAACATATAATTTCAACTTCATGATATTCAATTCATTCAACAATTTACTCATAGGATATAAGTGAAGCACGAGAGCAAATGACAAACTACTCCAAAAAGATATAAGTGAAGAACAAGTGAGTAGTTATGTAAATGGGTATCTATTTGAGGACTCTCTTTTATTTAAAAACTTTCAGATATAAGTATTTTATTAAAACAGCAAGCAAAACAAAACAAAATGACATTCCAAGAACAGCACACATCATGTAAAGAAGCAAAAACTTAGGCTCAAGCGATAGTAACCGATAATTCTTGAAGAAAAAGGTGGGATGCCTACCGGGGCATCCCCAAGCTTAGATGCTTGAGACTTCTTCGAATATTAGCTTGGGATTCCTTGGGCATCCCCAAGCTTGAGATTTTGTGTCTCCTTAATTCCTCTCATATCACAGTTTCCCTAAATCTCAAAAACTTCATCCACACAAAACTCAACAAGAACTCGTGAGATACGTTAGTATAAATCAATGCAAAACCTTATCATTCTCTACAGTAGCAAATCACAAAAATTACTCCCTCCGTCCGGAAATACTTGTCGGAGGAATGGATGTATCTAGATGTATTTTAGTTTTAGATACATTCATTTTTATTCATTTCTCCGACGAGTAATTCCGGACGGAGGGAGTATTATTCAACATTGCATACTAAATTCCTCTGCATATTTAATACTCCTATCCTCAAATAGAATCATTAAACAAGCAAACATATGCAAACAATGCAAACATAACAGCAATCTGCCAAAACAGTACAGTCTGTAAAGAATGCAATATTCATCATACTTCCCTAACTCCAGCAACTATGAAACTTTACCACACTGTAGAAAAATTATCAGAGCTTATTTTGCAAAAAGTTTAAACATTTTATCAAATTCTGACTTTTCTCGGGAATTTTTGCAACAGCGATAAACTTTTTGTTTTGAAACAGCAACTCATATACTTGCAAAATGAGAATGGTAAAGGCTATCCTTGACATTTTATTGAAGTTAAAGATGCAAAACATTATTTTAAATAACAGCAAGCAAATCCTAGCAAAATAAAATGAAGTTCCAAGTAAAACTCATATCATGTGACGAATGAAAACATAGCTCCAAGTGAGGTTGCCGATAATGTTGGAAATGAAAGAGGGGATGCCTTCCGGGGCATCCCCAAGCTTAGTTTCTTGGATATTCCTTGATTATTACCTTGGGGTGCCTTGGGTATCCCCAAGCTTAGGGTCTTGTCACTCCTTATTCTCCTCATATCGATGTCTCACCCAAAACAGGAAAACTTCAATCACACAAAACTGAACGGAATTTCCTGAGATAGGTTAGTATGATAATGAGCAAACTATTTCACTTTGGTATGAAAAGATTCATAATTGTTTCCACACAATGCCTACTGTAGCATATCATTTACACAATTTATATTGAGCAATATAAGCCATAGAAACTAGGAAACAAGCAAACTGTGCATTGAAAACATAATCTGTCAAAAACAGAACAGTCTGTAGTAATCTATACTCCAACCATACTTCTGCTACTCCAAAGATTATGAAAAAAAATAGGAAAACGTAGAGAATTTGTATATCTATCACCTTTAAAATATTCATATCAAAATCACATTCCAGTGAATTTTCAAAATTCCTGGACTAGGCGCAAAAGTTTATGTTTTTGCACAGATTCAAGTCAACTATCATCCACACTATCCCAAAGGCTTTACTTGGCACTTTATTGAAACAAAAGCAATTAAACATGATTAGAACAATAACCTAATCATTTGAACACACAAAAATAGTAGGGGTACATGTTGTGATGTCTCCCAACAAGCGCTTTTCTTTAATGCCTTTTAAGCTAGGCATGATGATTTCAATCACGCTCACATAAAAGTAAAGAATTGAAACACAAAGAGAGCATCGTGAAGCATATGACTAGCACACTTAAGCCTAACCCACTTCCTATGCATAGGGATTTTGTGAGGAAACAAATTATGGGAGCAATAATCAACTAGCATAGGAAGGCAAAACAAGTGCAACTTCAAAACTTTCAACACATAGAGAGGAAACTTGATATTATTGCAATATGTAAATGCATATGTAATGTCTACTGCACAACCTTCTTCTTGTAGACGTTGTTGGGCCTCCAAGTGCAGAGGTTTGTAGGACAGTAGCAAATTTCCCTCAAGTGGATGACCTAAGGTTTATCAATCCGTGGGAGGCGTAGGATGAATATGGTCTCTCTCAAGCAACCCTGCAACCAAATAACAAAAAGTCTCTTGTGTCCCCAACACACCCGATACAATGGTAAATTGTACAAGTGCACTAGTTCGGCGAAGAGATGGTGATACAAGTGCAATATGGATGGTAGATAAAGGTATTTGTAATCTGAAATTATAAAAACAACAAGGTAACAAGTGATAAAAGTGAGCATAAACGGTATTGCAATGGTAGGAAATAAGACCTAAGGTTCATACTTTCACTAGTGCAAGTTCTCTCAACAATAATAACATAATTGGTTCATATAACTATCCCTCAACATGCAACAAAGAGTCACTCCAAAGACACTAATAACAGAGAACAAACGAAGAGATTATGGTAGAGTACAAAACCACCTCAAAGTTATCCTTTCTGCTCGATCTATTCAAGAGTCCGTAGTAAAATAACATGAAGCTATTCTTTCCGTTCAATCTATCATAGAGTTCATACTAGAATAACACCTTAAGACACAAATCAACCAAAACCCTAATGTCACCTAGATACTCCATTGTCACCTCAAGTATCCGTGGGCATGATTATACGATATGCATCACACAATCTCAGATTCATCTATTCAACCAACACAAAGTACTTCAAAGAGTGCCCCAAAGTTTCTACCGAAGAGTCAAGACAAAAACGTGTGCCAACCCCTATGCATAGATTCCCAAGGTCACGGAACCCGCAAGTTGATCACCAAAACACACATCAACTGGATCACATGAATATCCCATTGTCACCACAGATAAGCACGGCAAGACATACATCAAGTGTTCTCAAATCCTTAAAGACTCAATCTGATAAGATAACTTCAAAGGGAAAACTCAATCCATTACAAGAGAGTAGAGGGGGAGAAAGATCATAAGATCCAACTATAATAGCAAAGCTCGCGATACATCAAGATTGTGCCAAATCAAGAACATGAGAGAGAGAGAGAGAGAGAGATCAATAACATAGCTACTGGTACATACCCTCAACCCTGAGGGTGAAATACTCCCTCTTCGTCATGGAGAACGACGGGTTGATGAAGATGGCCACCGGTGAGGGATCCCCCCTCCAGTAGGGTGCCGGAACAGGGTCCCCGAGAGGTTTTTGGTGGCTACAGAGGCTTGAGGCGGTGCAACTCCCGATCTATCTTCTGTTCTGATGTTTTCGGGATATATGGAGATATATAGGTGAAAGAAGCCGGTCGGGGGACACTCGAGGGGCCCACGAGACAGGAGGTGCGCCCCGTAGGGGGGCGCCCCCCACCCTCGTGGCTTCCTCGAAGCTTCTCTGACGTGAAATCAAGTCTCCTGGATCATGTTCGTTCCAAAAATCGCGCTCCCTTAGGTTTCATTCCGTTTGGACTCCATTTGATATTCCTTTTCTTCGAAACAGTGAAATAGGCAAGAAAATAGTAATATGGGCTGGGCCTCCGGTTAATAGGTTAGTCCCAAAAGTAATATAAAAGTGTATAATAAAGCCCATAATTATTCAAAACAGATAATAAAATAGCATGAATGCTTCATAAATTATAGATACGTTGGAGACGTATCAGCATCCCCAAGCTTAATTCCTGCTCGTCCTCGAGTAGGTAAATGATAAAAGAAAGAATTTATGAAGTGTGAATTCTAGCAGGTGCACAAGTTTGATCAATGATAATTTCAATCACGTTTTCTAGCATGATTATATGTCATAACAGTAGTTCATCTCATAAAACTTCTCATGAACAAGTAACAAGCAATTCACATGTTACAGCATAGACCATTAACTTTCTTGAAAACTAGCAAACTTCATTCTTAGTCATCAAACAATTACAATTCATCTTATTATTAGGAAGGGTCTATGTCAGAGCTTTGATTTAGCAAACTCCGCATATTCAACTATCATATAGTCTTCTACAATTGCTAACACTCACGCAATACTTGTGGTTATGGAGTTTTAATCGGACACTGAGAAGGATAGGGGCTTATAGTGTTGCCTCCCAATGTATTCACCTTTGGGTGATGTCAAAATAATAGTTCATGCTAACTTACATCCAATTGGATATATATATATATATATCAGGATCTTTTCAACACGAGGTGCTTGCCAAAGGATAAAATGAAAAAGGGAAAGGTGAAGATCACCTTGACTCTTGCATAAAGTAAAAGACATAAAGTAAAAGATAGGCCCTTCGCAGAGGGAAGCAAAGGTTGTCATGCGCTTTTATGGTTGGACGCACAAAATCTTAATGCAAAAGAACGTCACTTTATATTGCCACTTGTATATCGACATTTATTATGTAGTCCGTCGCTTTTATTGCTTCCACAACAAGATCGTATAAAGCTTATTTTCTTCACACTAATAGATCATACATATTTAGAGAGCAATTTTTATTGCATGCACCGATGACAACTTACTTGAAGGATCTTACTCAATCCATAGGTAGGTATGGTGGACTCTCATGGCAAAAACTGGGTTTAAGGATATTTGGAAGCACAAGTAGTATCTCTACTTGGTGCAAGAAATTTTGGCTAGCATGAGGGGGAAAGGCAAGATCGACATGTTTGAATGATCCATGACAATATACTTTAACTGAGAGGTGAGAAAACATAACCCATTACGTTGTCTTCCTTGTCCAACATCAACTCTTTAGCATGTCATACTTAGTGAGTGCTCACAATTATAGAAGATGTCTAAGATAGTATATTTATATTTGAAATCTCTCTTCCTTCGATATTCTTTCATGAATTGTTCAAATGACCAATACAATGCTTGCTAACCTTCAATAAATTTACAACATCTACTTCTTAGATGTGAAGTCATTACTCCCCGTGGGAGAGACATATATAATTTCAGATTTATGACATTCAACTCATTCAACCATTTACTCATAGGATATAAGTGAAGCACACGAGTAAATGACAAACTACTCCAAAAAGATATAAGTGAAGATCAATGAGTAGTTAAATAATTATGCAACTATGTGAAGACTCTCTCCCATTTAGAATTTTAGATCTTGGTATTTTATTCAAACAGCAAGCAAAGCAAAACAAAATTACATTGCAAGGATAGCACGACTCATGTGAAGAAGCAAAAACTTAGGCTCAACCGATACTAACCGATAATTGTTTGAAGAAGAAAGGTGGGATGCCTACCAGGGCATCCCCAAGCTTGGATGCTTGAGACTTCTTGAAATATTATCTTGGGGTGCCTTGGGCATACCCAAGATTGAGCTTTTGTGTCTCCTTAATTCCTCTCATATCACGGTTTCCTAAATCTCAAAAGCTTCATCCACACCAAACTCAACAAGAACTCGTGAGATAAGTTAGTATAAACCAATGCAAAACCTTATCATTTTCTACTGTAACAAATCGCTAAAATTATTATTCAACATTGCATACTAAATGTCTCTGCATATTTAATACTCCTATCCTAAAATAGAATCATTAAACAAGCAAACATATGCAAACAATGCAAACATAACAGCAATCTGCCAAAACAGTATAGTCTGTAAAGAATGCAAGATTCATCATACTTCCCTAACTCCAAAAATTATGAGAAAAATACTACGCTGTAGAAGATTTATCAGATCTCAATATGCAAAAATATTGAACTTTATATCACCTTCTTACTTTTCTAGGGAATTTTTGCAACAACAGTAATCTTTCTGTTTTCAAACAGCAACATGTATACTTTGCAAAATGCATTGTAAAGGCTATACTTGACATTTTTATTAAGAATATAGATGCAAAACATTATTCTAAATAACAGCAAGCAAACACTAACAAAATAAAAAATATGCTCCAAGCAAAACACATATCATGTGGTGAATAAAAATATAGCTCCAAGTAAAGTTACCGATGAACGAAGACGAAAGAGGGGATGCCTTCCGGGGCATCCCCAAGCTTAGGCTCTTGGTTGTCCTCGAATATTACCTTGGGGTGCCTTGGGCATACCCAAGCTTAGGATATTGCCACTCCTTATTCCATAGTCCATCGAATCTTTACCCAAAACTTGAAAACTTCAACCACACAAAACTTAACGGAAAACTCGTAAGCTCCGTTAGTAAAAGAAAACAAACCACCACTTTAAGGTACTATAATAAACTCATTATAAATTCATGTTGGTGTTAAACCTACTGTATTCCAACTTCTCTATGGTTCATACCCTCCGATACTACTCATAGATTCATCAAAATAAGCAAACAACACATAGAAAACAGAATCTGTCAAAAACAGAGCAGTCTGTAGTAATCTGTATCAAACGTATACTTCTGGAACTCCAAAAATTATGAAATAAATTTGTGGACCTGAGGAATTTGTGTATTAATCATCTGCAAAAATAATCAACCTAAAATCTCTATCCATTAAACAATGGCAGCTAATCTCGTGAGCGTAAAGTTTCTGTTTTTTACAGCAAGATCATATAGACTTCACCCAAGTCTTCCCAAAGGCTCTACTTGGCACAAACACTAATTAAAACATAAAACCACATCTAACCAGAGGCTAGAAAAATTATTTATTACTAAACAGGAGCAAAATCAAAGGACAAAAGTAAAGTTGGGTGCCTCCCAACAAGCGCTATCGTTTAACGCCCCTAACTAGGCATGATGATTTCAATGATGCTCACATAAAAGATAAGAATTGAAACATAAGGGGAGCATCATGAAGAATATGACTAGCACATTTAAGTCTAACCCACTTCCTGTGCATAGGGATTTTGTGAGAAAACAACTTATGGGAATAATAATCAACTAGCATAGGAAGGTAAAACAAGCATAGCTTCAAAATTTTCAACACATAGAGAGGAAACTTGATATTATTGCAATTCCTACAAGCATATGTTCCTCTCTCATAATAATTTTCAGTAGCATCATGAATGAATTCAACAATATAACCAGAACCTAAAGCATTCTTTTCATGATCTACTTGCATAGAAATTTTACTACTCTCCACATAAGCAAATTTCTTCTCATGAATAATAGGGGGAGAAAACTCAACAAAATAATTATCATGTAAGGCATAATCCAATTGAAAACTAAAATCATGATGACAAGTTTCATGGTTATGATTATTCTTTATAGCATACAATTCATCACAATAATCATCATAGATGGCAACTTTGTTCTCATAATCAATTGGAACCTCTTACGAAATAGTGGATTCATCACTAAATAAAGTCATGACCTCTCCAAATTCACTTTCATAATTATCACAATAATATTCAACATCCTCCAAAATAGTGGGATCAATACTACCTAAAGTTGACACTCTTCCAAACCCACTTTAATCAATATAATCATCATAAATAGGAGGCATGCTTTCTTCATAGTAAATTTGCTCATCAAAACTTGAGGGACAAAAAATATCATATTCATCAAACATAGCTTCCCCAAGCTTGTGGCTTTGCATATCATTAGCATCATGGATATTCAAGGAATTCATACTAACAACATTGCAATCATGCTCATCATTCAAATATTTTATGCCAAACATTTTATAGACTTCCTCTTCTAGCACTTGAGCACAATTTTCCTTACCATCATTCTCACGAAAGATATTAAAAAGATGAAGCGTATGAGACAAACTCAATTCCATTTTTTTGTAGTTTTATTTTATAGACTAAACTAGTGATAAAACAAGAAACAAAAAAGATATGATTGCAAGATCTGAAGATATACCTTCAAGCACTCACCTCCCCGGCAACGGCGCCAGAAAAGAGCTACACAACCTTCTTCTTGTAGACGTTGTTGGGCCTCCAAGTGCAGAGGTTTGTAGGACAGTAGCAAATTTCCCTCAAGTGGATGACCTAAGGTTTATCAATCCGTGGGAGGTGTAGGATGAAGATGGTCTCTCTCAAGCAACCCTACAACCAAATAACAAAAAGTCTCTTGTGTCCCCAACACACCCAATACAATGGTAAATTGTATAGGTGCACTAGTTCGGCGAAGAGATGGTGATACAAGTGCAATATGGATGGTAGATAAATGTATTTGTAATCTGAAATTATAAAAACAGCAAGGTAACAAGTGATAAAAGTGAGCGTAAACGGTATTGCAATGGTAGGAAACAAGGCCTAAGGTTCATACTTTCACTAGTGCAAGTTCTCTCAACAATAATAACATAATTGGATCATATAACTATCCCTCAACATGCAACAAAGATCACTCCAAAGACACTAATAGCGGAGAACAAACGAAGAGATTATGGTAGGGTACGAAACCACCTCAAAGTTATCCTTTATGCTCGATCTATTCAAGAGTCTGTAGTAAAATAACATGAAGCTATTCTTTCCGTTCAATCTATCATAGAGTTCATACTAGAATAACACCTTAAGACACAAATCAACCAAAACCCTAATGTCACCTAGATACTCCATTGTCACCTCAAGTATCCGTGGGCATGATTATATGATATGCATCACACAATCTCAGATTCATCTATTCAACCAACACGAAGTACTTCAAAGAGTGCCCCAAAGTTTCTACCGGAGAGTCAAGACGAAAACGTGTGCCAACCCCTATGCATAGATTCCCAAGGTCACGGAACCCGCAAGTTGATCACCAAAACATACATCATGTGGATCACGTGAATATCCCATTGTCACCACAGATAAGCACGGCAAGACATACATCAAGTGTTCTCAAATCCTTAAAGACTCAATCCGATAAGATAACTTCAAAGGGAAAACTCAATCCATTACAAGAGAGTAGAGGGGGAGAAAGATCATAAGATCCAACTATAATAGCTAAGCTCGCGATACATCAAGGTCGTGCCAAATCAAGAACACGAGAGAGAGAGAGAGAGAGAGAGAGAGAGAGAGAGAGAGAGAGAGAGAGAGATCAAACACATAGCTACTGGTACATACCCTCAGCCCCGAGGGTGAAATACTCCCTCCTCGTCATGGAGAGCATCGGGATGATGAAGATGGCCACCGATGAGGGATCCCCCTCCGGCAGGGTGCCGGAACAGGGTCCCCGAGAGGTTTTTGGTGGCTACAGAGGCTTGCGGCGGCGCAACTCCCGATCTATCTTCCAATCTGATGTTTTCGGGGTATATGGAGATATATAGGTGAAAGAAGTCGGTCGGAGGACGCTCGAGGGGCCCACGAGACAGGGGACGCGCCCCGTAGGGGGGGCGCCCCCACCCTCGTGGCTTCCTCGAAGCTTCTCTGACGTGAACTCCAAGTCTCCCGGATCATGTTCGTTCCAAAAATCGTGCTCCCGAAGGTTTCATTCTGTTTGGACTCCCTTTGATATTCCTTTTCTTCGAAACAGTGAAATAGGCAAGAAAACAACAATATGGGTTGGGCATCCGGTTAATAGGTTAGTCCCAAAAGTAATATAAAAGTGTATAATAAAGCCCATAATCATTCAAAACAGATAATAAAATAGCATGAATGCTTCATAAATTATAGATACGTTGGAGACGTAACAACATCCCCAAGCTTAATTCCTGCTCGTCCTCGAGTAGGTAAATGATAAAAGTAAGAATTTATGAAGTGTGAATGCTAGCAGGTGCACAAGTTTGATTAATGATAATTTCAATCACCTTTTCTAGTATGATTATATGTCATTATAGTAGTTCATCTCATAAAACTTCTCACGAACAAGTAACAAGCAATTCACAAGTTAAAGCATAGGCCATAAACTTTCTTGAAAACTAGCAAACTTCATTCTCAATCATCAAACAATTACAATTCATCTTATTTTTAGGAAGGGTCTATGTCAGAGCTTTGATTTAGCAAACTCCACATATTCAACTATCATATAGTCTTCTACAATTGCTAACACTCACGCAATACTTGTGGTTATGGAATTTTAATCGGACACTAAGAAAGAAAGGGGCTTATAGTGTTGCCTCCCAATATATTCACCTTTGGGTGATGTCAACAATAATAGTTCATGCTAACTTACATCCAATTGGATATATATATATCAGGATCTTTCCAACACGAGGTGCTTGCCAAAGGATAAAATGAAAAAGGGAAAGGTGAAGATCACCTTGACTCTTGCATAAAGTAAAAGACATAAAGTAAAAGATAGGCCCTTCGCAGAGGGAAGAAGAGGTTGTCGTGCGCTTTTATGGTTGGATGCACAAAATCTTAATGCAAAAGAACGTCACTTTATATTGCCACTTGTATATGGACCTTTATTATGCAGTCCGTCGCTTTCATTGCTTCCACAACAAGATCGTATAAAGCTTATTTTCTTCACACTAATAGATCATACATATTTAGAGAGCATTTTTTATTGCATGCACCGATGACAACTTACTTGAAGGATCTTACTCAATCCATAGGTAGGTATGGTGGACTCTCATGGAAAAAACTAGGTTTAAGGATATTTGGAAGCACAAGTAGTATCTCTACTTGGTGCAAGAAATTTTGGCTAGCATGAGGGGGAAAGGCAAGCTCAACATGTTTGAATGATCCATGACAATATACTTTAACTGAGATGTGAGAAAACATAACTCATTATGATGTCTTCCTTGTCCAACAATAACTCTTTAGCATGTCATACTTAATGAGTGCTCACAATTATAAAAGATGTCTAAGATAGTATATTTATATGTGAAATCTCTCTTCCTTCGATATTCTTTCATGAATTGTTCAAATGACCAATACAATGCTTGCTAACCTTCAGTAAATTTACAACCTCTACTTCTTAGATGTGAAGTCATTACTCCCCATGGGATAAGAAAATGAGACATATATAATTTCAGATTTATGACATTCAACTCATTCAACCATTTACTCATAGGATATAAGTGAAGCACACGAGTAAATGACAAACTACTCCAAAAAGATATAAGTGAAGATCAATGAGTAGTTAAATAATTATGCAACTATGTGAAGACTCTCTCCCATTTAAGAATTTTAGATCTTGGTATTTTATTCAAATAGCAAGCAAAGCAAAATAAAATGACATTGCAAGGATAGCACGACTCATGTGAAGAAGCAAAAACTTAGGCTCAACCGATACTAACACTACTGGAATCAGCTACTTTGCCATCTACCAGATCTTTGTCGTCTGCTAGCGGACGGCAAAGAAGCTCTTTGCGATCAGCTACCGAAAAGCGGATGGCAAAGAAACGGCTGACAGCAAAGAAGGTCTTTGCCATCAGCCATTTCTTTGTCGTCCGCTGGCTGACGGCAAAGAATCTTTGCCGTCCGCTGGCTGACCGCAAAGAGGAAGGTGGGACCCGCTAACGAAAAAACTTAACGTCACCCCTCTTTGCCGTCCGCAGCAGACGGCAAAGGCTAACCTAACTAACG